>NW_005187417.1:2509447-2563411 GCF_000239375.1 Pundamilia nyererei
AAGCTGTCTCTCAGTCTGCTGGTACGGGACCGGATGCTGCAGAACCTCCTTCCTGATGGAAGTAGTCTGATCAATCAGCTGGTTCAGCATTTACATTGATAGCAAAGGGAGTTTCACTGCCTCAAAATCAAATCTACCAGTGAGCAGTGAGGCATCCTCACATCTGACACTGAGCTTAAGTTAGCTCTCTTTCTGGGAAAGAAAACCCAGAGTTTCTCTTATTCCAGGGCTAACAAATTGAAAGTTTTTACTTAATCTGCTTTCTGGAGGACAGTAAAATGTCCCACATTTCCACATAGGATCTCCTGCAACACCAAATGCACACAGCACAAGAGAGCCTGAGTAACAGAGAACAGCCAGAGTTTGATTGTTTTAAAAGGTATCAACAAGTATAAGGAAGGCAAGGCATTGAGCATTGTGGCGCTGGAACAGAAAAGGATAAAACACAAATTATGTAAAGCACTGTCTAAAAAATTATGTGAACCACAAATATTAAGGAGCATTGTCCAAATAGTTTTGGACTATCCGGAAAACGAGAGCTCCCACTGCAGCCGCTATTTCAGTCTCCACTTTATCTCCAGTGCTCGAAGACTAAATAAAAACTAGCAGACTCCACTTCCTGAGGCTGATATTGTCTCAAGGTAGCGGGTATCATCACAGCTGAGTTAATGAAAGTGACATTCCTTCCACCTCCTGCTAAGGCATCTGATGTGTGAGGTGCGCTGCAGATAGAGAAGCTGACAGAAAACAGCTTCTAGGCCTTTACTGGTTTAAAGAAATGGGCTTCCCATTCAACCATCCTCTTCCCATCCTCCCTGACTCTCTCAGGTGGCTTAATCCAGGATTACACACAGATGATCAACTGTGAGCTCATGCTCAGCACTGAAATCTCCCCCAATTGTGACAGTTTAAAAACTGCTAAAATGCTAAAACAAGGCTGTTAATTACAAAAAAATGGGGGGGGGGGGGGGGGGGTGCATTGGAAATACAGTGAGTTGTAAAGAAATCATCCCTCACAATAATTAGCAGCTTAAGTTGATCTATGGAACAGCAGAGCAGATAAAGTGAATCTGTCTGTAGGTAATCCCGTCACTGTGAACATGTTCTTGGATTTATCCTCTGTAATCATACAATAAGAGTTAGAATATAAGCAGAATCCTAGAATGGTTACTCCTGATGGCATGTTTATGTCCTGACACCGTATTCATAACGGCTTACTTATAATCGCAGTTCATAAGCACACAGCAGACAGAACAGGAAGTGTGAGTGTCTCACAGATATATTTCACTCAGACCCAAAACAAAGATAACAAGAGTCTGGATATCAGTGGGAAGTCCAGTTCAAGACATTCCCACAATCTGGCGTTTGTCAGTAAGGAAATGCGAAGGCCACAGAAGACAGCCAAAATACTGCAAAGCGATCATGGCTAAAGCAATGCCAGTCTCAGCCTGTCTGTAAAGGTGTGGATCATCGTTTGAATAACAATGAGCAGCAAAAATCTGCAAATCTGAAGAGGTCTGCCAATCAGTGGTTCGATGAGTTGCCAAAACAACAGGAGGGAAGATCTCAAAAAGGTCAAACACGTAATGTCTGAAGTGCAGGTGCACCAGCCAAAAACATTCAAAAGATGTGAAATGTCAGAGTGAATATCTTTGTTAGTTTTTCTGCCATTTTGGACTCACTGGGAAGTGATTATGACGATCTGTCTCATTAAATGTGCACGTTAAAAATATATACCTGCTTGTGGTCATTTGCCTCTCCCCGGTGATGGTTGTGTGTGGCTTTTTATATTAGATGGTTAATTGCAAACTGTCCCGCTGTCAAAGGTGAATGCACTATCTTAACAATATGTTAAGATCTATCCATCTATAATGGATAGTAGTAGAACAATCTGAAGACAGAAAAATTCTTGTTTTTCACTGCGTACTGTAGAAATACCTACTAAAACATTTGTCTAGCCACTGAGCTACCAGAATTTTTATCTGTAGTTTTACACATTTGTCATGTAGAAAAACTGAGACGTACTGTTGAAATTGCACTCGTATTAAGACCTCACAGATTAAATGTGTAGTGAAATGCATTTACATTAATAGCAAAGGGAGTTTCACTGGTATGGCCCACTTAAGGTTAAAGAAGGTTGTACAAGTTTCTGCTCTAAGATTCAATTCAATTATATTTATATAGCACCGAATCACAACAGCAGTTGACTCAAGGTGCTTTATATCGTAAAGGTAAAACCCTAGAATAATGAAACCCCAACAATCAAACCAACCCCCTTTGAGCAAGCACTTGACAACAGTAGGAAGGAAAAACTCCCTTTTAACAGGAAGAAACCTCTGGCAGAACCAGGTTCAGGGAGGGGCGGCCGCAACCAGTTGGGGGTGAGAAGAGGAAGACAGAGACTAATAATAACTAATAATTAAGATCTGAGTCATCATTGGTGACAACCTCAACCCTAGGCCTAACTTTTACCCAAGTCTAGGAAATACTCAGTCTAGGGTGACTTCAACAAATGCTTTCATGATGAGTTTATTGGTTAAATCTCTAGCTTCAGGCCATACTGAATAAAACACGATGTTTTATAAATTCTGGTCATTATTAGAGTTTGAAGGATTGTCCAGGGTGTGCTCTTGGGCTAACAACCCAATCACAGTCCGAGCCGCCCCTCGCTCTTCACATCTGGTTTCAAAACACCAGGTGAAGGTGAAAACACTTCATAACAGGATTTACGAACAAGTGGCTGACATCACAGAAGCTACAGCCATCTTTTATATGCAATCTATGTTGGTAATCAAGATACTCTGTCCTTTAGGTATATTTACGCATTTCCCATGAAATAAATGTTAAGATTTATTTCAGACACCTTGCCTACATTGTCTCTCCAGGTTATTTAAATTTGGCAAAAACCTTGATCTAGATTATATGAAATGAGCCAGTTAAAGGTTGCAAACTCACCACAGGTACAAAAAGAGGGTAAGAAGGACAGAAATTGAGAAATTAAGTCAGACAGCAGGAGAGGCAGAGCGGAGTGAGGAGCAAAAGAGCGTGTGAGACGGAGTTTTCTTGGCAGAGCTCCCCAAAGCGCTGCACATTCCCTGCAAGATTAATTGAAGCTGTTTCTGTTTTGTGCTTTTTCAGACTGAATTACCTCCAGATTATGGAGAAACAGCTGTTCATCCACTTCCCCCGGACTCGGCCTGTGTGATTATGCACCGAGCGACAACCAAGACAAACATCCAGTGCTTGCTCGCGCTACCGCGACAAAGCTTTCATGCCTTTTTGATGTTCTTTCTGTTTCACAAGCTGTCACTCATTTCCATAACGATTAATAAAACAAATCAGACACGATAATTACAACGACAAAGAAATATTTATTAAATCTTTTTTGTTTTAGTTAGTCATAGCTGCTCCAACACGTGTATTTACAAAGAAATTGCCTTTTTTTGTAGTTTTGTAGAAAAATCTAGTGAAGGACTGAGCAGGAAACAGACATTAGAATAGTTTAGATGAGTACAGGAGAGGATGGGACTTGTATAGGCACAAGGTACAGTTACTACAATGTTTTAAAGAAATGTGCAGTTTGGTGGCACATCCACGTCTACTTGGGGGAGGGGAAAACACAGTTGTGGCTAACAAAAAGCTTCCCACTGCTAGATGGACCACCAGAAGAAAAAAAGCACACATCTGTATTTCAGATACAGAGGATGGGAAACAGATGCTGCAAACAGAAACAGTGGTGTTAGCTTGAAGCTACATTATAACAAAATCAGGTTAGAGCATGTTACCCGCCCTCATCGCAGCACAGTTTGCTCAAAAACACACGAAACATCAGCATTTGAGTGGGACTGTCTTCTTCTGCCACTAACACATTGAGCTTTTACACTGATTATTGTTGTTACATGTCAGAAACAGCTGGAGGTGTAGATAAGCAAACGGAAATAAAGAACATCCTGGACCTTTAAAGACACTTTGGATGCAACAATTTAAAACAAAAAAAACAAAAACAAGAGTGGTTTAAGAAAACAAAAGGAAACACAAATTCTTCGAGCTCTTGGACATCCATTTGTACTCTTGTCAGGCCATTTGAGTCATGATTGTAACCGTACTGCATGTTCGATATGTGCCACATTTGCACAAACATATTTTACAGATAGTGGGTGCAATGATGATCCTTGTTTGTTTTTCTTGCTTCATATAAAAGACATATAAAATGAAAGTTTGCATTTTTTTGTATCAAACATTTTTCTTCCCAAAGAACGTTAATGTTGGATACACAGTATCCACAAAACAAACAGATTGTTTCGGGGGGGTTTCTCAACATGGTGTGGCAGGAGGCGATAATTTCAATGATAGTGGACTTTTAATGTTGGCCAGGCTTAAAAAACAGGACTGATGTTCATGGAGAGGCGAGTGGCCAAGCTGTGACCAAGGAGGAAAATGTTATTTAAATCTTACTAAGCTCTTGAAGAAAATGACAGAAAAGAAATCTGTTAACTAATTCAGACGCGCAGCATACTTGTTGTGCCGCTATATTAATAACCTTTCACCTCAAACTATTAATTTCCTGAATCTCCTGAAAATAATGCTTTTATACTCTATTCTTGTCTGTCTCAAGTTCTTAGCTTAGTTTTTAATAAGACCTAATATGCTTTTTCTTCATTTCTGTCATGCATATAAACTATTACAATGTTGGGTGCTCACGTTAAGCATGGCTAAAGATTCAAATAATGACATAAGTATGTACAAGTAATCCACGTGAGGCCAAAGCTCAGGCTTCAGATTGCTCTAAACACTGTTTCAGATGAGTTTTTCCTCTTTTGGTTCTGTATGATATCATAGAGGGTGGAAAACCCTAATATGGTTGTCTTAGCACAGAAGCCGTGCACAAAAGTAATTATAAATTAAATAAGTTATAATTTAAAGGGACACTCCACCAGTTTTAAACATCAGCTTCAGTTTACCAGCCATTCTGAAAGAGTGGTCCTTGTATCTGCCAGGAACAGAGGATCAAATTGAAAACTCAAAGCTATTAATTTTTTTTGGTCTTGTCTTCGGTATTTAAGGGAGCAACTTATAAACTATGCAACAAGTTACACACTGTTGTTTTTCTTCTATGCCACAGGTGTCCTGCACTATGATGGAGTGTTAGGGCCAGATTTAACTACTTACATTACTTATGCTTGTAGACTGAAATCATTACCCCAGTCGCCCAACTTTTTCAACATATTAGTGATACACATATTTATAACAGAACTAAAACAAAAGTCCCAAAAGTATATGTTTGAAAACCTCCAGAGGTATCTCTTTCTGGTTATTTAATAAAAACTTTATGCAAGAAGTATTTTCTTTCTACAAACACCACCTAGCAAGCAAGTGACATCTTATTACGTGCTCGTGACATGGCATACCTGCCTCAGATGAATCTGATGTTAGCTAACTGCATGCATTCTTTAACTGGCTGTTGTAATTTGAAAAAAATAGTTGCTGCTCAAAAGAAGGTTTGCAAAGAATTTCTGCCAAGTTTTTTAAATGTATATTTTTGACGCCTTTTGAGGATAACATTGTTGAGTTCCATTATATTCAAGATAAATCTGGGCAGTCTATCTCTAAGCCAGGGCAACTCAAGTGCCCTGGCTTAGAGATAGACAACTCAAAATTATTGAAAAGGTTTTTGTTAATTAATAGAATATGTCTTTTTTTCTTTTACTGTGGACTGGACAAAAATGAAAATTTTAAAGTAGTTTGTGGAAAACAGGAACTTTTCTGTCATTTATATTTTGTCTATTGTTGTATGTTATAGTGTGAGTGTGTATGTGGGAGAGGGGGGTGGGTCTTTATCAATAGAAAAAGCTGTAAAACATGTAAAAATACACTCAACCTTCCATTTAGTCTCCTTTGCCACGGGCCAGAATGGGCCAGGGGCCCACCCCTGATCTAGATGTATATTTAGCACAGGAACCAGTCAAATAAAATATTTGCATCTCTTTTATTTGCATCTTTGAACCTAAAAAATATGCTACGTAATTACTATCTTTTCTTACCAAAGCTTCAGTTTCTTTCCCTAACTTGGTTTATTTTAACCCAAAGTGGCCCTAACACTCCCGTGCTTCCAGCAAGCAGGCAGTACAGGTGTTGTTCTTTAGCAGTGACATTAGCAAGGCTGTGTTATTTGGCGCTGAGTGAATGTGACAGTAGGATCCGTTTACCACATGTTCCTGCCACATGAGGAGAAAATAGAAGAGCATTATTGATCTCAGCAGGGGCACTATAGTTCTTCACATCTCGCCCTTCGTCTCTTTCCCCCCTTCTCTCAGGTCAGTTTCAGTTTGCCCAAAGAGAACAGGACACCACCTCGTGTTTATTCCATCTCCCCTGGTGGTCGATTTTTTCATTCCAGAAATAACTGGTACGAGGGTGCCCCCGGTGTATTTTCTGTACAGACGCCACTTTACACGACATCAAAGAGGGTAAATGAATCACAGTCCCGACCATCCTACGCACACTTCTTCCACCTGCTTTGTAATTCGCCCACCATCTCACTGAAACTTTTTTCGCCACATAAAATTTCTACTTTATTTTAGGGAAGAGAATTCTCCCTGATTTAGAAACAAAGAAAAAATGGACCTCATGTTAGGCATGGACACATCCCTGAACTTTGTAGGAACTTTGCCTTCTATTTACAATAGTTTGTGTTATGACAGTGATTCACAAAAACAATAGTGTAACAGTAAAACTACATTTGTGACATTCATTTAATGACATTTCAAACACAAATATTCTACGATTTCTACACCCTGATAGCACATCAGACTTTTTTTTTTCCTCTTCTTCCCGGACTTTGTTAAAAACAATTAAAAACCATCATCAGCGAGCAGTCCAAACAGATACGTAAAACTGTGTGGTTGTTTTTTTTTTTTTTGTTTAATGGTATCAAATAAACTGTGGGTAATATAAACTAACTTAACGGGTAAGGGTGTTTGTTTTTTATTGCCTTTCTACTGTACTTACAGACTGAACCAGAACAGAAAAAAGCACAAGGACTTCACAATAAATAGGAAAATACATTTCGCCAGGCAAAAGACCGTATCGTTGTCTACGCGCCATTCAAATATTTTACTGTACACCCGTGTTGGCTGCTACAATTGAGTTATGTGAATTATTAAAAAATAAAACAAACACATACATTAATCAACCATTAAAATTGCCTCCTATCCAAACACTAAAAGATGAGTGCTTCTTTAACTTTTTCCTTTTTTTAAATCTCTCATAAAGGGTCCTCCACAGTCTGAGACAATGCATCCTTTTTAACCTGAGAGAGAGGTTAATCCATCAAAGGCCCGCCCCGTACCTCCACGCCTGTACCAACAGTCTCCAACAAATAGCATCTTTCTTTGTTTTCCTTTTTGCCGATGTGCCGCTCCAGGATCTTCTTCCATGTTGAAGTGAGATTTAATCATGTTACATGTTGGAGGTTATGTAATGTAAAAAACAAAACAAAAAACAGAGTTCATCTGTAAACTTCAGAGGGGTCCTGCTGTGCTTCTTTGCCATTCGCGTTAAAAAGTGTACTGATTGTGTAGACATTGTGTCCTGTGTGTTTATATGTTTAAAAGCATGTTTCTGTGCTTGTTTTAAATGCAAAAAAAGGGTGTAATATCTGCATACTTTAAATGGTAGAGAGGCGAATAGGTAAAAGACGCTTTCACCTTGGGGCGCCACGACCATCGGCACTCGCCAGAAAGTCAAAAATCAAACTAGTTGGCATTTTACAAAGTCAAAAAACATCAAAGGCTTCAGCACCGAAGTCCCTTCCTCTCTCTTTGTAATGAGAGATTGTCAGTGATTTGTTTTAATTTTTTTTATTTATTTCATTTTTTCTTTTAAAAGTGCTCCTTGAGGGGAGAGGTTGCAGGGTAGAGCGGCCTGTGCTCCAGTTAGGACAGTCCATCCCTGATTTCTACATCTCGCTGCTATAAAGACAAGATGACAGCCAGGAGTATGAGGGTGGAGCTGAGCAGGAGAACTGAAGTCTGGCACCGTCCAGCGGAGTTCACATCCCTTCTTGCTGGCTCTGGTGACTCGTGACTGACGCCATCTAAGAGCAAACAGATGAAAATGCACACTTAACAGGGAAAGCTGAAATTGTGTGATGATTTTGAGTAGAAGGCTCCCTCATGCAAAATTTTGATTGTGTATTTTAACCTCCTAAGACCTGCACTCTTCCACGGCATGCATTTTTCATTTCTCTTTGATATTTGGGCATATTGGGAACCAATGAATGTAAAAACAAAGAATTACCAGATTTTTTTTTTTACCTGATTTTTGTTTCTAAGAAAAATGAGAGCCACATATGAGGATATTCGTTTAAAATTTCAATAGAACAGTAGCAGTATAATGTCCTCGTAAGTGGATATCAGGTAGACCTTCCTTGTAGAGCAAAATTGAGTAATTTGGTCTAAATAACCCAAAATGGGATGTCCACATATGTGGACGCCAGGTCCCAGGAGGTTAATACAGTTTCATTTATATATGGCCCAGCCACCTCAAAGCACTTTATATTGTAAGGCAGAGACCCTACAATAGCACATAAAACATCAACAATCAAACAAGCCCCTTTAAGCAAGTGCTTGGTGACAGTGGGAAGGAAAAACTCCCTTTTAACAGGAAGAGCCCTCCAGTAGAACCAGACTCAGGGAGGGGGGCCTGCAGCGACTGGTTGGAAGGTGTATTTGACCCACTAATGAATCGTTAGCAGACCAGCCGTGTGTGGTTAAATTGCTGTCCTGCAGAAGTTACGTTTCTATTTATGAAGAATTTTCTGAATTTCTGTTTCATATCTATGAGGTTCTGGTTGGACTGAATATAGTTTTCTGGTTAATACAAATTGCGATTATTGCTAATTTTAATCTCCAACAGATTGCCTGTAACTTGACCCAATTCAACCACAAATTGGTAGCAGATTGAGTCTGTCTTTTACAGTCAATGAGATTGCGAGTTCATTGCTAATGGTGGCAATAATTTTGGCCATGGTCTCCAACCACTGTTTTCCCTTTTGTGACAGAAATATCTTAAAAGGCAACAAATGATTCAGAAAGAGCTTTACAAATGTTTTATATAGAGATGGAGCCCAAGAAAGTCCCACCAGCAACAGAGAAGGAAAGAGTTATGGTTTTCGACTGCCTTTTTTTTTTTTTAGCTTAGAGGCCTCCTTGTCATGTCTAACTGCTATCAAAAGTCAACTGATAAATGCCTAAAAGCTGCAGTTTGGTGGGATGCACTAGAAACACGTTGAAGAACAAAGAACTGAGCTTTTCTAAACTAATGAACAAAACAACGAGCCTTGCATGTGACAAAAGTGGATCCCAGGCATAAGACAAGCGGCACTAAAAGATTAAATTAAGCTTAAAGCAAATTTTGACAATATTTAACCTGTATGCAGTGAGTAATGTTGCTATATTTACAAATGCCTTAACTAACTAGCCTGCTAACACACAGCTAACTAAGGTTTTTATTGCCTTATTCGAAATGCTGGGTGCTAAAACAATGTCCTGTCATAGAAGATGGCTAGTTCCTTGTTATGAGTGCAATTTTAGAGTTACGCCTTGCACCTAATACCTTAACTCTATTCAAAGCTCCATCTAAAAAAAATCTATCCATTTGCCCTATGTCCAAGTTTTTTTCTTTCATGTCTATGTCACCTGATACTGCAGCCACCAAAGACTCCAGGAAGTCACGACACCTAGTCAAGACACGACACCTACATTTAACTGAATTAAAAGGAGCCGCCATTTTTTTCTGCTAATCATAGCTAACCTACTTCATCCTCCAGCTTTGTATTTAAGTGACACACTGGGAAATAGCGATGCAAATCCAAATCTCGGTATATCATGATTACCTGAATGCCAGTCTATCAACTAAATTTTTGTTGATCATTTTATTGACTAACGTCATCCAAACCTCTGACTCGATGGTTAATCTGTCCATCACCACGTGTTCAGAATAATCTTTATCTATCCCACATGATTCTGTCACCATCACACACTGACAAACATCATGAACTGTACAGTATATTCCCACCAACCTCCAGGTTCTAGGGAGTTGTGACTATTATCATCAAAATTGACTCCTTCTTCCACGGTCCCAGAGTTTTTCACACAATTGTCTAAGAGAAACAAAGAGGAGAGAGGAGATGTGTAGATTAGACGAGTTGAACGTCACACGCGCGCAGTCCGATCACACGCTGGCACACATAAAGAATGGAAAACCAGGCAGAGCAGACACAACAATCTGGGACTCACTCTGAGGCCTGACGAAGACTTTGAGTCGAAGGCAGCTCCTTCTTCCTCTGTCGTCAGAGATGGAGGCTGTGGACACATCACACGGAGTTAAGAAACAAAGGCACTTCAAACATGCCAGCTTCAGTTTCAGATATCGAAATACCTTCTTTGATCTAATCTACTGCTGCGTGATCAGGGGAAATGTCATTCTGAATTAAAATGTCAGTTAAAATGTCACTATTATTACCACACTTGAACTTCTTAATTTGACAAAAGATACCTTTATACTTTGCAATAAAACAGCTTTGAGAGCACGAGTATCAGCGCTGCACCCTATCAGGCTTCATTCTAACACGCAACCCAAACACCAGCCACTCAGATGTGCCGGTGCTAAAGAGAGCTTTGCAGTTTACAGACATGTGTCTGGAAGTTGGGGGCAGAGTCAAAACTATTTGAAACAACTGGCAATGTGGGCTATACTTGTTCACGTTTGCGCTGTTGTTGAGTCTTTAACTCGCCACCTGCAGCATAGAAGATAAAAGTCAAAACACAAAGAGCTTTGTAGTGCTGTGAAACCAAGCATGAAAAATAAAAAATCTCCAGCCATTGTTTGTGCTTCTCATCCATGTCTTTGATGGTTTATCTTTGTGCATTCCCCTTTCTGTTTAGCAACCAATCTGCACATGACCTATGTGCAGTTTCGTCGCTGTCGTCTCCCTAGCCTCTATAATGGTTACAATCCCCATAATTATTGTTTCTGTATAACCAATGTGCTACACAGACAGACACCTATATCAGGCCACACATCCAAATTAAGTAATTGCATTTAACAGTAGACAACTCCAGCTTGATTATAGCATGCTTTAAAATGTTTTGGTGGTGTCTTTAGCTAAAGCCTTTGTGGAAACTGGCCAAGTATGACATGCATATTTTTAATAATGATTCTAAAAGGGATCCAACGATGGTAAATGGGCGCTTTTAGAAGCAATCATACCTCTTGTATCCCTCTTGCAAATCCAGCACCAGCATTGCAACGCAAAAACTGCTGGGTCCAAATTTAGACCTACTGACATTAGTGGCAACGGAAAGGACTACCAGGATTGGCAGATGCAGCACACAAAGACATACAATTTAAGCTTGTAATGCTGCACAATAATGGGTTCTCAAAGCTAGAAAGGTTCTGCACCAACAAAGCAACTGCACTGCAGGAAAAGAGTTCTTTGTTACCTGAATCTGTGGAACCAAATCTAACCATCCTATTGCAAAATTATAGGGACTGGAGTTCTTTAAACCACTGAGATGGGTAACGATGGATGTGTGATGTGATGGAAACTGTTTACTTTGCTCTTAGTATCGAACTGTATTTAGCTGACATCGAATGTCTGGTCATAACTGTGATCACCCTTTAAAAAAACACTGGATACTTCTTGTATTGCTGTTTGTGTTTGATATTCAAGGAGTTTGGCTTTTAAAAAAGGACGTTTTACCAGTTTTGAAGCTTTGATATTTTCAGCCTAGGCATATCAGCGAAATACTTTATTTGTAGTCGGACCTTCTGCATTTGCATTCTTCAATAACTCCGAATCACCCAAGTCCCAGATGAAGTTGCTCAAACTGCCTAATTATCTGATAATGAACCCTATTGTAGGGAAAATTATTAACAGGTAACCGTGGTGTTTGCAGTATTCCTGATGTATTACCTAAAAAAGCCAGACCATTTCTATGACATGCTCCACAGCCATGACCAGTGGAGGCACAGAGAGCTCTCTAGACAGCAGAAAGGTAAAAAAAATTGCATAGCTACATTACAAGATTGCTTTTCTGTTCCAAATCCACTCGACGTTATCTATTCGCATTCACTTTGCGGCCTCTTAGCTCTCTAAATCTACCTTCATTCATAAACATCAGCGCAGCAGTAGAAACGAACAATCTGACAAGGTCGATTGTTTCTCCATCAGAGGTATTCCACTCTTATCTCCCTTTAAATTCGGTCTGAAGAGCTTTATCTCGGTGTCTGAACTTCCCTCTCATCCTGATGTAAAAGCATTTCTGCTCTATATTTTATGTCAATGTCACCCTCGTATTTCCAAGTCTAATTTGGCCAGGGGCAGTCATTTCTGCAGATGTGTGGCACGCTGTTATGCTCACCTTCGAAATCTCATTTCCTTTGGTTCCTGATTGTGAAAGGCAAAGATTAGAATTTGTGTGTGTGCCTGCGTGTGTTTCTGGGGTTGGGCATGTTTGCTGTGATTGTTTTCCCGAGCTAACAAAACTAATTAGTTTTCAAGTAGTACCGGGGTCCGAGCAGCTAATAGAGCGCTGAGGGTGTCACCAGCTGTGACGAATGGTTTGCACTTTTCTCAATAATATATTTTGCTTTTCTTTTTCTTGCCTTCTTATCTTAGTCCTACAATATTTTTTCCTCTCTTTCTCTAGCTTCGCCTCACATGTCTTGATACAGCGACCTCTGCCATTTCCTGCTGCCTGTCAAGTGTCTCAAACTGCTCTTGATCTGACCGTTCAAACACACACACGCCCTAGATGACTTGATAAGCATGCATGTGCGCATGTATGTATGTTGTGGTTCCTGTATGTACATCTGTGCAAAGAGGTCTCCACAATTTGTCCACGGACACTTGGCTACCCCGTCATGCAGACCCTCCCTGTGATAGATTCTAGCCCAGCGGTAAATTCCTGATAAAAGTAAACCATGACGGTATTTCCAGTTGCAGATGACCCGGGGCGTCATATTTCAAAAAGGCATTTTATCAGATGCTGCGCGGCTGTGAGAGGAGATAAAAATCATCTTTAAACTTTACCATGAGAGAAATATTGGAAGTGAAGCAGCAGAGGGAGGAAATGAATGACAGAAACGTTGTCAATCACGCTGCTTCTGTCTGTGTCCGCGGGTATTGAGTAACTTACCTCACAGCCCAGCGGTGGCTGGAACAGAACTTGAGTGAACTGAACTCGACTGGCCAGACTGACTCTTTATGTCGCTCATGCTCCTTATGTCTAGCTTTCCTTGGCTTTTGTTATCTCACTCTAACTTTGCTCAATGGCTATAAAAAGTTTATTTCTGCATACTTGCACGGAACGTCTGGAAGGACACAGACAAAAACAATTGTCCCAACTTTCCATCCGAGACATTCTTTTAATCTTATCGGATTCGAGCTGCAACTAAGATAAGAATCATTTTAGCCTTTAAAATAACTTCTTGATTATTTTTACATTAAATTATTACTTCTTTTTTTTTACAAAACATTTGAAAAAAGTTGAAATGAAAACCTAAAAGTTATACGTATGCTGTACTGCCAATGACTTATTAAAGTACTGAAACACAATTTAAACCCACTTGATCTGCAGACACTGCAGTCATCCTGTGACAAACAAGCAGTTTTTATAACTTTCATCAAAAACCTGTAAATTTCAGCCCATCCTCCCACCCATGCTCCTTTTTTAAAAAGATTCTGTTATGTCAAAGGTAAGTATAAGATGTTCTCTGGTGATTGTGATGCAACAAGCTTAGGCAATAGTTGGGCCTTAGTGACACAGACCTAGAGACTGCTCAGTGACCCACTCTCAACCTCCAGTCACTAGTGGAAAATATTGGCAAGTGATTACAGGAAGCTCCCACTTGTCGCTATGTAATCAGTTGCAAACAGTGTGTGGCAAAGTAAAAACTGTGCCTTCTTAAACAAACACATTTTAAGAAGCGTGCCTTTTACTGTGAAGCCAAACAGTCTCCGCTTCTGGTTTGTATCGCATTTTTTACAGTTTGACTACCACTTACTGAATAGTTGGTTTGTTGGTTTGCGAGTTTTTGCAGCCGAGTTGGCGTCTTCAATGCAAACCACAGGCAACCGTCGCAATCTGCTATTAACCGAAGCAAATCCCAAGAAGATTTTCGGCACCTCTTTGAGACCAATTTGAGAAAGCAGCGGGAAGCAAGCTACAGCAATATCTAACCAACCAAGTGTGGAATACACAATGTTCATGAAACTCAAGCTAAACAACAGAACTGGTCCGTTAGTGAAGCCTTAGCCCAGATTATACTTCATGGACATGGACAGCTGAAGACCCGAGTAATCATTCCTGTTATATCTCCTTGACCTCCGATTGTGTGGTTGTGTGGATGAAAAAACAGTCAGGCATGGGTACTGTCAGATGACAAAATTTACATCACTGGAACCCGAGCAGAACCTAACGGACTCGCAGACGCGGAAAGTATAATTCCTGCTTCAGACAAGCCTACACAGACGCTCACTGAACCTAAAAAATGGGATTTAGTACCTAAACCTACCCGTGAACAAAAGCAAAAAAGGTGAAAAATGCAAAACACAAAGTTTACAAGTGGTTTCCTTACTGACACACTTGTGATTTACTCCACTGTCATCCTTCAACCTTGTGGACTTTGTAGCTTTTAGAGGAGGACTGTTATCTCTCAGCATCCAGTATTGCTGCAGGCTGTGCCTTAATGCACAGCCAAAGAAAACCCTCTGTGACAGCAGAGGTATGTGATAGAACTACAGTAACTGACACCCTGGGTTGAGACAGGCTTGGAAATAATTTCTCATCAATTTAAAATTTGTAAACCTCATTGCTACTCTTTGCTATTAAAACTATTCAGTTGAAAGTGAAAGTTTCCTACTTTCCATGTGAGCACCAGCCAGATCAGTCAGACAATCAGCAGTGGGCATACACAAAAAGGAAGTGGAAGGGAAAAAAAAGAATAGCCTCCGGAGGGATAAACAAAGCTGCTCTTATTTACCTTTGGCAGGTGACCATGGTGTACGCCTCAAAATGCACTCTGTGGTGTCATATATCAGTAGATCCTGTTATGCATTGTTTTTTTTTGTGTCCTTTAGATAACTTGTTATTCCTTTGATCTCTTTTTTTCTAATGTACAGTTGCAAAACTGTTTAAGAATCTTTTCTTTTCTTGTATTTCTTACTCCCTGGCATTAGGTCACAATGTTACGCTCTCATCGCATTCTCTCACCCTCCTCCTCTCCTGCCTTGCCACCATCGCTTCACAGATTCCACCACACACATGCAATTACCCGACCGTCTCTGCTCCTTTCTCTTGTGTCTACCACTGAGGTCACAGTCTGGGTTTTCTTTCCTCAAGCAACACAGCCGTGCTTCCCCATGACTGTAACTCCAGCTCTGCCTGCAACTCTAGACCCCAGCTATAGTCAGGTCATCTGACGACGAGACAACGGTAAACCTCCCGGTCACGCGCTTAGACACGCTTTGCACATTCAGTCATGTACTGTGTGGACTGAATCAATGCAATCGCATAGTCCAAACCTGCAGCACATATTCCATATCTCTAAACAGACTGGGATGGCGTGTAAGGCTGGGCTTCAGTGTGACTCTGAGGTAAATTAAACAAATCCTGAAATAAATACTCTGGGAAGAGATGTTTTTCTTGTGGTTTATCTTGGGGAACAAAGCCCTTTGTTTTTGCGTTAGCAGCGAGGAGCTAAAGGAGAACTGCTGGGGTCCTGTGCTGCCGAGGTTCACGTCATTATCAATGTAGATCTGCGCTGGCTGTACGGAGCGGGACTCGGGCGTTTGAAGCAGGAGGGCTTTACAGGGAGACAGTCATCTCTCTCACGCGGGGAGAGCCAGACTCTCAACTGTCTCCTCTGAAAATTGGATTTCTATCCCCTGAGATTAGGATCAGGCTTCCCTTGCTCCACTGTGGCTCTATTAGAAAAACATGCCGCCCTCTGAGGCCAGGAGAAGCTTGCAGCAAAAACCTCGTCATCATACTGGTGACCTTTGACCTTCTAGGACTAGCCATAGTACTGATCTCACACCAGGATGGCTTTCCCCTAAGAGTCTGTCTGTCTGTCTGCCTGAAGGGTTGGTCCACATGCAGCTGCAGGTGTCATCCATTTGACATGCACCCCCCCCCCCCTTTGCCAAGCCTAAGGCGAGTGACAATCACTGCAGAGGAGGACAAAGGAGTATCTGTCTTCACTGAGACGAGCAGGCATGAACACTCCTCTCAATATGTCATTTACATGCCCACACAACAGCTTCTCAAACCACATGTATAACACCGGTATTAACTATCAACTATTGTTAGGCTTTGCCGGTGCAGGATAATGTCAACATGCAATATGACACTGATATCAGCAGCTGATAAAACAGTGTTTAATGTAACGCAGCCAGGATTTCGGAATCTGGAGAAGAAAACCCGGATCCATCTGGAAAAATATGGGTTTCTTGTATAAACAGAAATATTTTTTTTGTCATTGGTATAAATTTCAGGATTTCACGGCTCATTTGAAACTTAACAAACACAAACGATCGCTTAAAAACGTCAAATCTACATGTCTGTAGACATACCAAAAAAAAAAGATATTTGTTTACCGTGCTTAAAGTTTTGTTGGTGTGCTGGTTAAAGTCAAGCTAATGTTAACCATTACACTGTATAGAAACTTAAATCTCCTTTCTGCTAATATTTTTCTTTTTTTTTTGTGGTAAATACAAACACAAAAATACTTTTGTCCATCAATAGTTGCACAAACATTTAGTTACAGAGAAAAGCACTTTATTAAACAGACTGCACCCTACTTCCCCAGCACTCAACAGGAAATATTACTGGTCTCTAAGCATTTAGATGCTAAAGGGAGAGGTAAGTAACCATGCTTGGTGGAGACCAAAATAAGAGCAACAATTCACATTTACCCACTTGCACACATTCATCCAGTGCTTCCTTTATGCTAAGGTGCCCTGTCTAACATTCACACGCACACTCTGGTTGATGCACTCAAGGCTCAGTATCTCGCCCAAGGATCCTGCAAAACATAGACTGGAAGTGTCAGGGATTAATCCACCGACCTTTCAACCTGTAGGTGACCCGCTCTACCACCTGAGCCACAACTGCTCCAAAAAAAGAGAATGATTATTAGAAAAACATAAAGAGTTAATGGAAAGAGTTAATTCAATTCAATTTTCAATTCAATTTTATTTATATAGCGCCAAATCACAACAAAAGTCGCCTCAAGGCGCTTCATAGATACAGAGAAAAACCCAACAATCATATGACCCCCTATGAGCAAGCACTTTGGCGACAGTGGGAAGGAAAATCTCCCTTTTAACAGGAAGAAGCCTCCGGCAGAACCAGGCTCAGGGAGGGGCAGAAGGGAGGAAGACAGGATAAAAGACATGCTGTGGAAATAAAAGACATGCTGTGGAAGTTAAAAGCTCACTTTGGAGGCAATGGTATTTTGAAGCTTCCAGCACAGCCAAGGGTCTTCCAGGACAAGGCTTCCCTTTCAGTCTCACTGGTTAATATATATGAATACATATAAGTTAAAATGATGAAAAGCTAAATCATTGTCAAGTGATGGCCTGTATTTTTTTCCTTAGCTCTATGCATCGCCGAGCCAAAGCCTGCTCAAATCTGATGGGAATAAAGGTGGACTATTAAACACAACCAGAGAACTTCCAGTACCAAAAATCTTGTCGCTTGCCTAATGCTTCTGTGTACTCACACGCAACTATCTCCTGACATTGATTCTTTCCACATCATCTGAGACTTGCCATTCATCATCACTAAACTTGACAGTCCATCCATCCACCCACCAGATTTCAAATAATGAAATATTTAAAGAGATGGACACAAAATAAACATACAGCTGCAATTCATTATACACGGTCTGAGATTTCCATGTTTCCATGTTGCAGAAGTACCTCTGCAACCAGCATTTTCCCTGACTACAGACACATGAGATGTTCTGCCTGTAGGGCATTGGTATTCTCCTGGAGGTGTCTGTCATTTGTCATTTAATCCTGTGGTCAGACCCTGTGTTCTCAGAGGAAAAAGAAAAGAAACAAGTATCTGATTGATGAGTCATGAATCTGAGTCAGCAAGATAAAGTCCATATGGCTTTGTGCAGTTTCGGGCATATGGACTGTCTCTCTGCCTTTCTTCTCTCTCTTTCGATAATCAATCATCATCAATCTGCAGAAAACCTTGGCTTCTGTCAGTTCAGTGCCAACTCAACAAATGCAGCAGAATTAAGCAATCTATAACTTTTCTTATCCACATCTGAGGAACTGCAACAACATCAACAATTCTTTGGCAGCACTATCAATACAACGCAATCTCCCTAAACAATAAAGAGAATGGAGTCAAACAGACTAGCCAATTGACACAGAGATCCAACAGAAACATCCAGTGACGGGTAATATATCACAATACAAAATACTGCAATGAAAATACAGAATGAGATCCGGTAGAACTCGCAGGACGGCAGTCTTGATGATATTAAGATCCCAGATGCTAGCACGGGGAAACATCCATGGAAGGAAAGGAATGTTCAAAGTTAGTACCTTCGAAAATCTCTGGTGTCACCTTTGATCTGGCTGTGTCGTTAAAGTTTCCGAAATATTTTCTTACAATAAAAGTGGAAATTATTGTTTGACGGGTTAAATCAGTGACCTCAGTCTGGAGGCAAGGCTGCCAAGCTGCACTAGCACTGTGAGGGAAGTATGGGAAATAAGCTTTCTACATATTCTCTATTATCTTATTATCTTTGTCGTGATGCCAAAGCAGTCTTTCCACTGACTCTTCCACTCCTTATTAATGTCAGTACCAGTGAGGGTCTTTCCCGACCACAAGTGTCAGCTAAATACCTCAAATCTACCATCGAGCGCTCTGTGTCTCATTTAGTCCATGTCTTCTGGCCCTGCAGGGCACTGACTTCACTTATGAAAACATGACTCCCCAGCTGCTTGTTTTCCCCGAGTCTTCTCACGAGGAGGAGAAAACTGAGCTCAGCCAGTCAGCAACAAACGGCACCTCGAGCGAGACCTCAACAGTAGAGATACTTTGTTCCCTCTGGCTTGTGTTTTGGTTTGGCCCTGGTTCCAAGGACTTGCAAAACAATATTTGAACACTGATGTCTTTTTTGCGAAATTCCAAGATAACTTTCATACTGGTCTACAGATGTGTTTCATACTTGGAGCTTCTTATTGTGGTGACGTGTGCACATAGTATACCTGTACCACTGAGTTAGCAGCAATACCAAAATAATAACTTCTTGGTTTGTAGAAAATTACTGAAATTAAGAGCTTTGAATTTCTATAATGTGGACTAATTTGATGCATAAAAAATGAGAAAAAAAAAAAGAAATCGGATCAAGCATTTAATTCTAACTGCAATGCTAGCAATATCCAAAAGGCAGATACTCACAGATATAATAATACTCTCTGCCAGGGCGAAACTCAAAGCCTAAGGAGAAGGGCGTAAAGAGCTGGAATTTCTCTGAGAACTTGAGCGGTCCGTTTGGCGACAGAGGCCTGTTGCACTCCCAACGCTTGAAGCCCTTGGAGTTGTGGTCGCATGAGCTGTAGCCGTCGTAGTTCACCATGTAGAGGACGTAGCGCTCTGCTCGATCATCAGCAACTGGGCCGATGTAGTGCGGACAGTAGATGTCAAGGTAGTCATTGATGCAGACGTCGATGTGGTAGTCACCCCGGTAGAATCTGGAAGGAACAGAAGAAACATAACCGCCATGAGTGTTAAAAGACAGACATAGCTGCAGGGTCTGAAAAGCGAAGCCAGTACGGAAGGGCTTTGAAACCTGCATTCTTGTTAATGGGCACCTTGGGGCAATACAGCTGGTGGGTGGTGGTGGGGGGAAATAAGGCTTCCTGTCCTATAGAAATCCATGGGAAAAAGACCCTCAGCCTCAACCTCTCAACACTTTCCTGATGAGTTAATGGGCTCAGTCACTCATTTTGGGTCATGAATAAAGTCCATTCTGTACATTTTGGTCATTCTAAGAGCGAGAAAGAAGGACTGTCCACGATATGCACACTGGCTATCGACTTGTGGTTGAAAAGTCATTACTCAGTAAGTATGCGGTTTCACAATCAGATCCAACACTCCCTTGACATGTTTCAAAACACCAAGATGACTATAGTGAAAACATCTCGTTTCTTCATAATAGGATTTTACTAATCAGTTGGTGACATTACTGTAACTGCTGTCTGTGGTTTAATGTGGGAGCCTTTATTCAGGCAGGTAAAGCGTCAGTTTTATTTTTTCACCTGCAACAATATTTATAAACCCCACTGGGATTTTTACCAGGCCTAAACCTTCAAGGTTAAGTCCCTGATTCCATAATAAAGAAAAAAACCAACTGTGCAAATGTTATCTGAGGAATATTTTAGTGTCAAATCCTGAACCACATTTGGCATACATGACTGAAAAAAAAGCAAGACTTTTTGGAATATTTGTCTTTATAATCAAGAGTGAGGGCAGGTTTTATGTTGCAGCAATAATGCCACCATACTTGGTTTATTATTGGCTGTAATGATTGTTCTGCACATTTACATGAAGAGATGATTCCCCTGGCAACATCATACAAAGTGTGACTACTGGTCTTGACCTTTCAAATCATGTATTTGCCTAATGAAGATACACTGAGCATGCATGCTCTCTGCAGCTGCCTGGTTTGTGCTGTTCTTCACATTTAACATTCAGATCCCCTGAAGCAGTGCTTTGCTAAAGGGTACACCAGGAGCAGCTGTTTAAGTGTGCAGGAAGTTATTTATTGATTTGTTTGGGGAGTCTCTACCCATCATGTTCACCGATGATGCGTTTCCCTAAAGAGTTGTGAATACAGCAATACCTGATGACAAGTGGTGAAAAGTTGGGCAACTCAACAAGGCCACAGCTGAAGAAAAAGTGCTCAGGCTGGACCGTCAAAAAGATGCACGCAGGCTCTGGTTTTGTTTACATGAACTCATCATGTCAGCCTTAATCATCCCCAGCATCTTGTGAGATTCAACTGAGTTCGTCCGCAAGGCACCCGCCTGAGCAGAAAGCTCTCCTGACACATGCTAGTCACTCCTAAGCCATATATCAATGTTAGTACTCAGCAGCAATGACTTATGCTGGAGCTGAAATTAAAGTCCCCTAGCATTACAGGACTAATCCCCCTGGTTAGCATGTGCCTTTTGCAGCGCTAAGAGGATCCCTGCATAGAATACGATTTTCATTAGCTGCAATATGACAGCATGATGTAGGAGCCCCTTGTGGAATCTGTGAGTCTGAGAAAACGAGGCCTGTTCTCAAGCCTTGCCTTGAAACAGCCCCTTGTGTTTACTGTACACCGAGTGGACACAAGAAGTGGGGAAAAAGTATAATAGCGACATATGCCAGGTATTCATTCCTGAGGAGAGCGATTGGAAACATATATTCCCATAGGCGCCGTATAAGGTTGTATTTCTGAGGCTTTTAGCGGAGACAGATTAGGCTTGGACAGCCGGCTGGATGTGTCTCTATAGCTGCTAATGGCCCGCGGTTCAGTATCACTGACATACTGCGGATGTCTTCAATACTCCACCTCTGTTCATTGACACAGCGAGGACCGTCAGGGGAGATGGGGCCAAAGACCGTGCTGAAGCATGCGGCAGGCTGATGATCCGATATGGGTGAACTCGCCAGAGCACCGTAGGGGGTTTTCTATCCTGACTTTTCACAGGCCCTCACTGGCCACAGATCACATATTATGCCCGTCTCTGCTCCTCACCGAGGGAATGGGAAAACCAATCAGCTGATCTGCGGCCAGGTGAGACAGACAAGGAGGGTTTTAGATGCAGCTGTTGCTACTGACACGTACATGAGCAGCATAAAGGGACGTGTGTGCTCGCCGTGGCCTGCCGGGGGTATCAGGTTGTCGTTACAGATTGTAAATGTGCTGCAGGATTAGTGGCCAGCCCACTGGGTTTGCAAGGGCCACAAATGAGTGGATGTGTGTGTATGCATGATAGCGGGGTGTGTGGGTGTCTTGTGGCACCGTCGGCCATATTGTAATCTTTTTCTCTCTCTAATTATAGTCTGGTCAAATGTGAAACCAAAGCCTTGTTTTCTCTCCCAGTTTTTTCCCCCCTCGAGCACCAGCTGAGCGCTTTGGCAGTCTCAGCATGGCCTCCCCGCGCCTTAGTTTCAGACTCGCTTGCTGATATTATGACTACCAGGGGTCAGCCAGCTCCACAGTATCATGTCCTCAGCCAGAAGCACAGTGGGATAGACTGCTTTGTCCTGTGTCTTTACAAAGCTGTAAACTATAGCTGTGCCCCTGTAAGTGTCAGAGGCTGTCAATCAAACACGACCCCAGAGTAACAGCTAAGATTAGTCAGGATTAAAAAGAGTTTCTAACTAATTCCTTTGTGAAAGAAAAGAGGAGAAAGTTTGTGAAAGTGACAGTGACCCTACTCGGGCTAGAGTATTTGTTTCCAGATACATCCGGATCATGTCTGAAGAGGGGCCAGAGTTTACTTCAAGCATCAGCAAGCGTGGTAAAATTAGTCTCCAGTGACTGATTTGCTTTCACTTCACTTCTTCAGTGCTTAAGTGCAGGGGAATCAAAACAACAAGTTCACTCGGGATGTTAGATTCCACTCTTTTTTAAAGCTTTTTAAACAGCATTTAGAATAAACTGGAGCTACTTTATCCAAGTGAAACTGTTCTTGGATATAAACTGTAAGACTTTATGCAAGAATAAGTTTCTCTTGAAATTTGAAAGTTTAAACACTGCATACATCATCTCCTCTTTATTGGAGTGGAAGCACAACTATTACTTCTGATGGCTGCATCCAGCAGGATAAGGTGCCACGTAACAAAGCTCATATCATCTCAAACCAGTTTGCTGAACACAACAATGAGTTCACTGTCCTCAAATGGCCTCCACAGTCACCAAATCCCCATCCAATAGAGCACCTGTGGGATGTGGTGGAACAGGAGATTCTCATTATGGATGTGCAGCTGACAAATCTGCAGCCACCGTGTGACGCGGTCATGTGAGTTAGGAGCAGAACCTCTGAGGAATCTTTCCAGCACCTTGTTGAAGCTTTGCCATGAAAACTTAAGGCAAAAAGGGGTCCAACACAGTACTAGCAAGGTGTAACTAATGAAGTGTCCCATGGGTGTATGTAGTCCAGAAAATGTCTTGATTTCTCTTCAATAATCAATCAAGAAATGTTCTTTTTCACTTCAATAATCCAGTTGAACATAAATCTGGCACACGGTGATACATTTTTACATTTAGATGTTGTAAGAAGCTGCTCACACGGCTTTCTTGCTAAACTTTTTCCTGCAAGAAATTCAGTTGAAATTTCTGCAACAAACCACAGTGTTACAGTGACACAACACTTGGGCTGTAAATCACAGTCCGACAGCACTGTGTGACATTATGTGAGCCAAACAATGTGACAATAAGAATATGTGCTTCAGTCATCAGGGCAGCTACAACGACAGAGAAGAGCCACCCTCGAGACAATGCTGCACTTTAAATGCTGGGTGTAAAACTATGCTGGAGTTCACATGCCGCTCGCTGGAACGGCTGTCTGAATCCTGCAAAGATCAATGCAGGCAATTTATTATAGGGTGCTTCTCAAATGATCTGGAAAGTTTGCAATAAATAAACTAGAAAGATATTGCATGGAATAGGGATTAGGGAGGGTGGGGTGTCAAAACATTCCTCAGACACCTGGGTCAGGGAGAGGATTTGTTGCGGCACCTTTATCTCTCTCAGTTTTGGCTTTTATTCACAGCCCATGATCGATCAACAGCTGTTGGTGAAACCATTCACGATTTAATCTTGACATATTTCTTTTTGGCAAAAAATGTACTCTAAGCAGAGAGAGGGTGCCCTCTGAAACAGCGTGCACCCCTGCCTGCCTGTAAATGTAGTTTGAATGACCATTTTCTTACTCATGTCTTGGATGCGCTTCTCTCTGCTGCTCGTTTACGGTCAGACTGTGAAACACAGGATTGGATTCTAGCTCCGAGCAGAGCCAAACATGTGCTGCGAAAAGCGGGCTGCATATGGACTGTAGGTGTTTACTGCGAAAGACGATAAAATGCGGGGTGAGAGAAGCGAGAGCGCCAGCAGATGAGCCAGATGTTTGCCAGATGGAGGCTGTACGGACGTTTTTGAGTGGCACAAGTGAAATATTGATAAGACGCAGAGCCATAAACGCACCGGCAGACCCGCGATGTAGTGGAATAAATGAAATTACAGCTCTTGCTGCCTTCGGGTTTCTTCTTTTAACCAAAGTCTGTCTCCTGCTGATCTCTGCTCTGATCTCTACTTCATCTAACTTAAGACTAGAAGGACCCCCATTCTGGGCTGGACTGAAGCGTGTGAAAGAAACTTTTCTTTTGCTTTTACCCAACTAAAAAGCCTCAACTGCTTTCTCAGTCACCAGCAATAGGGTTTCTTCATTTTCATCAAAAAAGATTTATTCATCCGTTTTTCTAAATGGCTTTGTTGTTATAGGCTATTTAGTGAGTCATTAAGCCTTCACAGGGCTGATCGAGGCAATTTCAACAGTTATGTTTTTCCTTTTGCTGTTGCTCTGAACAGCGGGAGGTGTCGAAGGCTGAACAAGGCTTTGGGGTTTGATAGCAGGAGGCAGAAAGAACGATTAGACCTTAGCAGGAAAAAAAATCCTGGTTCAACAGTTCAGTATTAGTTATAAATGTGTCATAATGAGCCATTAACAAAACAAAAGCACCTTAGTCCATTTGTCTTAGGGATTAATGATCCCCGATTGGCTGAATTACTCATGCCCAGTTAGAGGGGTTTAATCAATGAATCAGTAACCGGAGCTCTTAACAAAGCACACATCTATGGATAATCCCTCTTTTCAGTCAGCTCTCCCACTTTGTTTGCTTTCTCTATCCCCATCTGGTGTGTTTGTGTCACTCCGTGGCCTGGCACAGGTAGGGAATGGTCGAGCCAGATTAGAGAGAAACCACAACACAGAGAGAGAGCGAGAGGTGGAGGAAGGGTGTGAAAAGAGGAAAGAAAACAAGAAAAGGTGCCTTTGCACTATTCAGATTTTTTCATATCTATTGCATTAAAGGTTTGATTTCTTTCTCTGTGACAAACAACGGTGCTCACGAATCTCTAGAAGAATGTTGTTTGCTTTTGCTTTTCTCCCATATTACAAAGCTTTTTTTTTTTGTTCCAGGAAGCATTGGAGGAAAGTCTTGAGAAACAGCAGGACCGTAAATAAAGCATTACTGTTTTATTTCCCAACATGAGGGTTTTAAATGATGTTTCAGGCCCTCTCTTTGCTGCCAGGAATTATGTTCTGGCAGAGAGTGAGACCTATATGTATTTACTTTTTATTTTATTGCCACGAATAAAAGGAAAGAAAAAAAAAACCCGTCTGCACTCAGGAAGCACCGATTGTGAAAATCTGGGTTGGTATTTGTGTTTAAAAGAATTTAACCTATGACTGATGCACTTACTGATGTTTTATTTTTCTTTTTACTCTTTTTTATTCTTCTGTTTGTGCAGTGAAATAAAGAAATCTTCAGTTAAAAGTTTTTCAGTTTTTCATCACTCTGACTTCATCCTGGCTAAATGTCCACAATTATCAGCCACTTACATCAGAAAACATCATCCTATGTCTCAAAAGGCCAATATAAGTCAACTAATGGGCTGATATATCAGTGCATCCCTAGTCTGCACACGTCTCCTTTACCTTCCTCAGAACATATCTCTTTGACATAGTTTAATTCTTTTGGGTCTGAAAAGATGTTTTCTTTAAAACTGAAAAAATGACAGTAAAAACTTTGTAAAAGTAAACCTACAAGAACTAAAACCACCCATCAAAAAGTTCACAACCTCGTGAAGATTTCTTAATGTAGCCACAACCTTGACTGCACAGAAGTTACAGCACTGCCCTGTAGGAAATTCAGAGATAACAAAACAAACTGGAAAGTTCTTGGAGAAACAAAACGGGAAACAGGAGTGAGGACGAGGGAGTAGAGGGGGCAAAGACAGGGAGTGGAGGAAGTGAGGTTAAACAAAAGAAAGGAAGCGGGAGCAAAATGAAAGACGGGAAAATAAACCGAAGTAGTTATCAAAGAAAACAGGGTAAAACAGAAGAGTGGAAGAGGAGAAAATCAAATGGAAGACTGATAAACGGTAAGACCTGATCGGGAAAAAGAAAACAGTAGAAGACGAGTGGAAGGAGGAGAACAGGATAAAGCCGCCCTGTTATTTTCCTAATGAACACGGTGGGTCACACGAGGGGCAGCTTCCCAGGGTTATTCCACAAAAAGAGAAAAGAAGCAATGCTTTGAGCCCACAGAAACACATGAAGCTCCTGTCACACAAACACTTGAAAGATGCAAATGCAACAACCGCAGAGTGCAGCCCTCACGCTGCTTCTTACTTTTCCACAGAGTCTGTAGTTCCCAGTCGCACCCTCAAGGGGGAGCCCTTAATGGGCCCGATAAGGTCCTGATCATGTAATGTGATGTCACCAGATGGGGTCTGTCCACCCCGTTGCCCTCAGGGTTGGGAGGTCTTGATCGCCCTCCCTCCACCTGTCCAATCATTCACAGCTTTCCGCCTCTGGAAAGTTAAAGCCACCATTACTTAGGTGGCTAATTATATACACACACATCTGTCCATAGACTCACAAACACACTCACATAGGCACAGACTGCATTTAAACACATAATGTGTCTGCCAGAGGGCTCAGGCCGGCTGGGTGCTGACAGCAGAGAGATGGGAAAAATGGAGCCTGTAAAGTATAGACAGTTCCCCGTTTTCTGCTTCTTTTTTTCTGCTGGGAACAAAACCAGTGGAGGTGAATAATTGGCCTCTGATTGAAAACACATTGCTGCTTGTGGGAAGGCACCTCAGATAGTTCAGAAAGGGAGAACAGAGGCTGGATGAGATGGGAGGAACGAGATCGGACAGTTCGTCGTTGGTTCCTGGCGGTCTTGACTGTGTCAACTGCTAACTCGTCCTTCAACGCAGCTGCAGGAGCTCCGACAGACAGACAAGGATCTACGTAAAGCTCCTGTCTCTGAGCACTTCATGTACCAGCGCAAACTTTGAGAACAAACTAATTACTAAAGGTGATGCTGAACTCTCAAAATAGTGTTTCCAAGATGTTTTGCAATGTTAAGTTTGCTAAACACGCACACTTTAAATAAAGCCTTATTTTTCACATCTTTAATTTCTTGGAAAGAACTTTATGTTCAATCTAACATTCCTTGGAAAATGGAAAAGCTGGACCCAAGCATGAGACAGGCTACATTTCACATAATGCGACTAATGCAGCATTTTTCCATTAGAGGCCTTGTTTTCCTGGTAAATGCCCACTTATTACAAACTCAACACTCAACAGCCTGAAATTCGCGTTACCCCGATGACCTCAGTGTGATATAATCAGGGTTATTTTCTCTGACTTTACAAAATTCCTCCAGAAGAACAGAACAGCAACATGAAGCGGGGCCTGAAACGCGCCTTTAATTTAAAGTTGTCTCTTCGCAACAATTTAAAAAGGCTCAAACGCGTCAAAGAGAACTCACTGTAGTCACTGTAGCCAACAATGCAATGTCCTCTTTATTAGATTTAGGGAGAAAAAAAAATTTAACTTCTGATGTTAAACATAAGACCTAATATTGTGTTTGCTTACTTGACCTAATGAAGCGGGAACCCCAGTGGCCCCTCAGCCCTCCTGCTTCCAGCATCCCTGCCTACATCTCAAGTGCAAATTACCAGAATGTCTCTTAATATCCAAGTAATAATTTATACTAAGATAATTACTCACTATATATATGCTGAATGCAATTCTAGCTCGTGGGCAGATTTCTAATGTGTGCAGCTAATTTGCTGCTCAATATAGAAGTTTAAAAACATAACTTTTTGAGTACTTTTACAGTCTGAGTCCTATATGGGTCTCCTGAAATGAAATATAAAACTCTGATTGATGTTCATGTGGAGCGATCAGCTGATCGCGAATTATTCCACTTTTAAAACAAGTTGTTGCTGGTCAGACTGCTGCCGAGCGACTCTGAGTGACCCGACCCTTTCAGATGAGTATTTCTGACTGTGCACAAACTGAGTGAGACAAGCGATTCTCCTCCTGTCTTACATGAATGAGGCAGGTTAATTACTGACAGCGCTATTCTGGTGTCAAGGAGGTCAAAGCAGCAATGGAAGCATGGGGTGAGTGTGAGTCAGCACACAGACGCACACACAGCAGGGCTCCATCATTCAGTCAGTGTAAAACCCCAAGGGGCCGACAGAGCAACTCATAAACCCCCTCTGTGCTAAAGATGCTTGTTCAGGTTTCCATGACCGCAGTTTACAGCAACACAGCGCTCCAGCCATGGAATCGCCGCTTTTAACAAACATACCTGAGAGTGTGTGCAAGCAGGCAAACAAGCACTAAACATGAGCGCAGACACACAAGTACTTCTAATGTCACATGACTCCAGGAGGCCCACAGCAGGTTTGGTTAAAATAACCCGGCTAGCATATGTCCCATCAGCACCTGCCCAAGTGGATGGAGGAACAATCTGCGAGGCGCTGCAGATATGGGCACGCGTGTGCACGTGATTCTGGTGGCGAGCACACGGAGTGAGTGTGTGCGCTCGTGCAGGGTTCAGTGGCTGAACATCACGGGACGCCTCCCGTCAGACGAGACGCTCAGCGTGCTCGGCTGATATCGATCTGACACCTTAGACTCTGAGCTGAGGTCAGGGGTTAGTGACAGCCCATTATTCAGCTTGAGAACCAGTGTTTGGTCAGTGTCTGAGCCCAGGTGACGGCCTGACCTCGCTGTCGTCCATCTTAGAAGCTGCTGAGGGATGGAAGGTGAAGTTTAAAAAGTCTCTTAAAAACGTCAATTCCCCATGAAATGCTTCATGCTTCATTTATTCTGTTTTTTGCTGCTATAGACAGGAGTCCCGCTCTCTCCCCGCCATCTTTGTGTTCTGCAGGCATTTCATTGTCTTCCACTTAATGGGCTGACTTTACTGAATCAATAAAGTTCATTTCTTTCTTTTTTGTCCTGCTTTAAATGATCAACAAATATCCACATTAAACCAGCCCTATTATTCATTTAAACTTTTGATTATATTGGTAATTTGTAATATGTGTTATGAAGTAAACAAAATGAAATTACATAAGAATTAGATTCAATTAAACAAAAAGCTTTTTAAAGTTAGAACTGAATAAAATAAAGCCAAAGTAGTTATTTTAAAGAGGCCACATTATGTTAGAATAGCATGTAGAGATGTTTGATGCCACTGCTGTGTCATTAAGTATTTTTATAATCCTTAAGAAAAAAAAATCCCTCTTTGTGGTGCAGTAATGTTTTTTCATGTTTTTTATTTTCTTGCCTCACCAACAGCTACCCTCAGGCCAACAACCAGCAACTGCTGACATACACTCTGAGCTCTGTATGCATAGCTGCGTAACAGGTTTGGCGCTATTACACAACTATGCTTTAATTTAATACTTTGCAAGTTTAATATGTTCAACAAGGAGCCAGACTGCTAAATGAACATTAGGAGGAGACACATCAGCCAAAACGTTTACTCAATTCAGCCTTAGCTGGCTCTTTAGCATTCCTACATATCGTTCTACTCTGAGGTCCACATCATAACCACAAAACAAAAAAAATACAACAAAATTTCAGAAAATGCAACATTATACTTTACAAAAAGACTCATTTTCTTTTTAAAATGAAAGAATTCACATCTATGGCCACCAGTTAAAGTCATTTCCCGTCTCTATAACACTCTTGGAAGAAAAGGCTGAAATCATGATTGTTGTATTTTCTGAAAAACCTTCGTGTTTTATTTTTCTTATTCCATTCTGGACCTTAAGGTTAGTGCAGAAAAAGTGCCAAACACAAATGGAAAACAAACTGCGTGGTCCATTCGTGCACTCGTTCACGAACGTCATGCCTCGTGCGGCTAGATTTTCAAAAACTTAAAGTAGAATTGGAGCATCAGTCAGCACATGAAGTCAGGAGAAAAAACCTTCCTTGCTCCATCTTTCCAGCGGAATGAGGCAAATATTTCTGTCTTTAACATATTTGTCTTAATAATTTCATGTAGCACAAATGTATGGTGAGTCCAAGCACCAGACTTAGTATGCAAAAATACTTAGTATGTATTTATTTAGGCTTGTTAGTTGGATATCAATGCTAATATCCCTGTTTCTACTCTCTTTAATATAAGTAGGACATTAAAAAAGAAAGTTTAGCCATAAAAAGTAACACAAAGGAGTAAAGCAGCGATACAAACAAGCAAAACTAGTGCACGTGCACACACAAACCAGACAGAAAGCCAGATGCGAGCTAGCCTAAGCAGCAGTGATTTCTACAGGAAGGCCCCACCTGAAGCATGTTTAACTAACATGGCCCTGATCCCCACTGCGAGGCCAAGACTCTGACCTCCGACCTCGCTCCCCAGGGGCGATCCTAACCCCCTGTGCAGCCCTATCACTTTACTGCACCCCAGGGAGCCATGGCCCTGCCCCTCCAGGCCGCCCTGGGCCCAAAACACTCTGAACCCACAACCAGGACTGGTTGGTGGTGGTGTCGGAGGGGAGGGACAACGGTGACGAGAGGAGCCCACAACGTCTGGACTCAATCACCCGCCCATGACAAGCCTGCAATGCATTCACACACACGCACACACACCCCACTACGACTGCATGCAAACACACACACCAACACCAGCACTTATCCACCAGTGAGGTCTCACACACATCAAAGTGCGGTGGAGCTGACTTGGCTGAGTAATAGGCGTTCTGTGGGGAGATGGTGAAATGCTAAAAACTCAGGCTTGGAAAAATTGTTGTGTTCAAGGTTCTGGAGGTGGAGGGGTGGAGATGGAGGGTTGTATGTGAGGCCTAAAGACAAGAGAGCAAGAGAGGATAAAATGGAAGCGGCAGAGTGAAGGATTAACTAGTGAAAGAAGAAGCCAAAATAATGTGAGAAAAACCAAAAGGACGCAAAGGAGGGGACTGGGAACGAGCACATCCCTGATTTAAAACTCCCACAGGTCTTTTATACAAACTAGGAGGTCTGTGTGTGAATGTGTGTCTTTCTGAGTTTGTTTGGCCCAATTTAACATTCACAGTCTCAATGGATTTTACAGGCTCAAAACACCACTGGTTCCCATTCCTCAAAATCCTTGTTGTCCATTCATGCTGAGAAGCTTTTCTTTGGAAAGGCACTGCTCACAGTTTTCTCTGTTCATTTGCCTCTATAATTTTTTGTGATTATCATGATTACTGTGACTCTCATGTCATGGTGGTCCCTCAAGATTTTTCTGGTGAAATCAGCTAAAAAAACCTGGGAACAGTTTATTTCATGGCTCCTGTATTCCCCTTATGATTTCCAGGAATCTTTCCCAATTAATTTCACCAAAATTAGCCAGCAGTTTTTCCCCCCTGCATAGAGGTTGTTTTTTTCTCTTGGCAGAAGTCTGGAAACATCCTGCTGCTGCTGATGAAAATTACTAGGAGACTTCAAAAGTCCCATGCAATTTGATACTAATTACAAGGCAAATTGAGAATGTGTTACTACAGTTATTAAGTTGCCACTCATTGTGTTGAAGATTTTAAGAAAAAAGTAGGGAGTAATTGTTGCTCAGAGTTTCCTGGAAATACAGAAGAAAATAACTGAGTCACATCATTTCACCAGTCATCCATCTATCCATCCATCCATGATGTAGTCTTGTGATTGCTATTGCAAAACTGAAAACTGAAGAAACGTGGGAAAAGATTATCCCACTAAAACTGTTAAACATATTTGAAATCTAAAAACACAGGTACGAATGAACTTTACAAAGCATCACCCTAATATTAATCCAGAAAACGGTGAATATATATATTTTATTGAAACTAACTGAAATGATGCATACTGGGATGTCTGTAAATAATGTAATTAGTTGATCTGAAGTCCTCCAAAATGATCCGCAAACTTCATTTACATTGATTTTAGCTTTGAAAAATAAAAGCAGAAATTCTAAACTAGTTAAATCAGATTTAAATTAAATCTAATTAATGAAGTTTTTCTATATCTTCTTTTATAATGTAAGGTTCCAATTGGTGCAGGGCGATTACTAAAGTTCTAAAGACTCATAAAGTTTGATGTGTTCATTGTAAGGACGTCGGTGGGCTCACTCCACTTTACACCCAACAGCAGGTCGAGAAAAAACAGCACATGTAATATCATGTAAAGGCTAAACATAGAAGGATCCCCTGAGTGCTCTGCATGCCAACGCCAAACTGTACCACCTGGTCCGCTCAATCTGCCCCTGAAAGGCCCCCTCCGCCTCATCCCCATGACACAGAATGTCTGTCAGAGTCTCGTCCATCAGCTCTCAAACCGGAGACTATCTCAGATCTGCGCATACCGCCTTAAGAGAGCCTCGGCTCGGATTCACACGCGCCGCCTTTAGAAGTCCTGGGTTCAGTTTTGCACGCTCCTCCTTAAGAGTCTGTATTTCATATTCACACCCACCGCAGCATTCCAGTGTCAGCGCCGGTGGAGGCCATGTTCCTCTTTCACATATTCGGCGCAGTGAGAGTCGTACACTCGGTGAGGTAATGGCCCATCTTTTAGGACCTCCAGTGGGCAAATTTCAATGCATATAAAGCGGTTTCCTGCTGCTAAGGAGCATAAATGAAGGTGAGAGGTGCTCCAGAATTTCACGTGAATACATACCTGCTGATGCTGATGCACACAGAGGCAGCAGGAGACAAAAGTTTAGGAAGACGGATTTGTGACTAACAAGAATAACGTCAAGAAGAATTAAGGCCTTGATTTTTTTCCAAGTGTTTGTGGCCACAAAAGTGATGAACATTTAAGTTTTAAATAAATCAAAAAGCAGCGGCATGGGGAGTTTTGTGACAGAAAGTACAATCTAGTAATATATACTCAAGCAGCTCTGGATTATTGGGAAATGGTTCCTGGGAAGCCCAGTTCTATTGAGAATAGTTGTACTACAAATATGGCATCAGTATCTCAAATTCTGGAAAAATGCAAGCAAAATGTTAACTAAAAACCACTGAAGGTAAGAGAAATGAAGTCTTTTTGTTAACTCAGTGTTGTTAATGTGGAAACGGTCCAAAGTAAAGCCAACAGTTATATATTGTACTGTTGAAAGTGGTAAATTCTCCCTGGATACAAAATTTAAGAGAAAAACGTGAAATCCGCCCACACATACGTGACTTTTGCAGACCCGGCTCATATTATTCTGAGCAGCAGAAATCTGGCTCAGGACGAAGCCGACCTGTCCAATACGGTGGACTGGCCAAAAAAAATATCACCAGCTGCTATCCAACAGCTGACCAGCATTAAACAAAGCCAAGCCCCCTCACATACACAGACACGCCCTTTCAAAGGTTTCAATAAACTCACATCCTCATCACATCCCAAGAAACATGTGGTCCACAAACACGTCCTCGTCAAATGTTTCCCAACACCTGACATCCAGTCTTTCTCCGGCCTGCTCTCTGAACTTTACAACTGACCCCGGATCAGCGATCGGTGATGGCGGTGACGATGAGCGCCACCTCGGCTGAATCCGGGCCAGTGGTGAAATGGCTAGATAGGAACCACATGTCAGCAGCTGCACGTCAGATTGAGGAAGGATTTACTGCGGCTATGTGATGATGGAGAGAGGGCCGTAAAGGAGAGATAGAGCCGCCGTTGATAGATCACCTCACCGCGGGCCGGCTTCCATCTGAGAACACAAGCAGATGACTTTTTAACCTCCACACCTCGCCAAAGGGAAGGAGACGTAAGACAGATGTGTGTCTCCGTTTTTTTTGTCAGAAATGTCCTTTTTCTTTTCATTCATGGTGCCTTTCTCTCCACGTACAGTATGCGCCTGGGTTAAATTAGGCATTTGGCGGCAACTAAATCCTCCCATCCACCCGTCATTATCGCTGTATTTTAGGGAGCAGACTGCAGTGATTAGCCCTAGCCCCTGAACCGTGGGCCACCTCATTTAACACACCACTTGATGTAATTGTTATTGGAGAGAAGATACTAGCCTGCTGTTCAGACTCTCTTCTCTGTCTCACTCTGACAGTTGCTCGCGACACCGTCACTGCCTACGCTCGTTTGTGAGTCGGAAAATAAGAAGAAGAAAAAGAAGAGAAATATCAAGATTTGGCTCAGGCTGAACTGAACTGTGTGATTGGAGACCAAAAATGGAGAGGAAGAGATAATTTGTTGAGTCAAGAAAACTAAACAAAAACAAGGATAAGGAAACAATGGTTCAAGTGAGCTTTTTGAGTTGCAGGATGATTCCTTTATCATCGTGATGGTTCTTTTATGTCTGGGCTAAATGTAAATGTTGGCTGAACAGCATCTCAATAAAGCTTCTATAGCCTTGTTTAATAATTGATAGAGACTTGGTGCTGTGCTTGTAGACGTACTGTAGTCTGAGAAACACTTGTCTGAGTAGGTTTGATTCTTGTCAGCTTAGCTAGGTTCCCCAGCCAAGTGCTACTAATAGCAAAGCATCAGTGACCAGTTAGGGCAACACAGAACAAACACCTCTCAGGCAGGGGACACATTTGGACCTGTTCTCGTCTAACTTATAGCTAAGTTATGATACTGGTAAATGGTCTGTGAGCTAAATGTGAACTAAAAATCACAATCTTAGCTTGAAATGGGTAATTTGCGGACCAGATGTGGCTTAAAATGCCACAGCACACCTGATGTTTAGCTTCTATGAGGCAAAGTTGTGACTGAGCTGAGGCAGTCAGGCTCACTCTCAGTCAGGGCCAAATGTGACCTATAAAAAACTGCTGATCTGGGCCAAATATCCATTGCTAAACGGGTGCACTCGAATGTACGTATTCACATGAAGACTGAGTCATTATCAGGTCAGCACTCATGCAAGGAATTCAAAGACAATGATCCGAGGGTGTAAATACTGATACGGAAGACAGATGCTCCCAGGAATGAAAGAGACCGAGGATAGCTGCTGCTAACTGTCTTCTTTAATCTTCTGTGTTCAAACATTTTGCCATTACAAATGATGCTTGGTTGCACTTCAAAAAATCTCCCGCTAACTCCTGCATTTCCAGCACAGCTCAGTTTGCTGCCCCTAGTGGTCAATAAAGTTTTCTTTTAATGAAAGTTTCAGATAACTCTAAACATTTTTTGACATTTTGAATGTAAATTTTCTAAACTTTTGCCCGCTTTCTCCAACTGCTTGCTCAAAGAATTGTTGGCTTTACCTGAAATTTAACAAGCCTTGCGATGACTGGTACTGTGAACTGGCACGTAATAAATAAAACGAAACGGTACTGAATATAGCTTACTGTACATTAATATATTTTGATATTACACTATTGATTTAATTATAGCTGAACAATCATCAATTCTGTGCTTCGTGGCATAGGAGAGCAGCAGTTTCACAGACAAAGAGACAATGGGAGATGTATAAGCGGAAAAAAAGAGGAGAGGAAAAATGAAGAAAGAAAATTGAAAATGAAAGATTTAAAAGAGGAAAAGAGCTCAAACACATTCAATGGGAGTCTTGGGGTGGAGGGTTGGATAAATATACTCCTCTTCACTGAATGATAGGCATTCTCATCTCTCATATACCCCCTGGGGAGACGGAGAGAGCAGAGCAGGGCTAGACTTGCCATCTTAACCCTTCCTCTGTGCTCATTTTACGCTAGCATCCCTTTCTTCATCTTTCCGCCTGCTCTTCTTTCACTCCCTCTCAGGGCTGCCATCTCTGATCATTTTAATACAGCCCCGAACCTTCTGCCTCTTCCTCCCTCTCCCTGCCCTTTCACTGCCATTAGCAACCCGCTCTCTCCTGTCCTAAATGGCATGTGACCGCCATTATCGCCTTGTGGAAAGAGCGCCGTCATCATGTGTGCCATCATTTTCATCCATAACCATTAGGAACATTGTAAAAAGATACGACCACTCACACGTTGTCTTCAAATAATGGACTGTAGGCACACGATTGGACTGCAGCTGCTCGCCAGTACCAGCAGACACTGTCATTACTTTTTACGACTTTGAGTACTTCAGCCCTTAATGTACATCCTTCCTGTCCTTCAGGGTTTGAAGCCAGAGGAGTAGGGACGATTAGCGGTGGGAGAAACCATCCGGTTGTCAAAACAGCCACAGGTTTGATCTCTCCACCAATTACCAGAGCTCGGAGAAGAGTTTTACAGCTTAATCAATGCTGCTGTTATTTGACCAGGGAGGGGCAGAAACTCAATAAACTGGTATCCTGTTTCATTAAAATCACATCATGATCTAGTACTGCTGCTGACCTGTGGTAATGCATGATTCACTTATAGAGCGTATATAATTTCAAAAGAAACACTTTAAAGTGGAGCCTGATCAATACAGGATTTTTAAGACTGATACCAATACTGATATTTGATGATTTAAAAATCTGATATATTGATCAATATTTATGTTAGATTCCCCTAACATTTGTTTTGTATAGTTATTTGTTAGTTTTTAAATGAGATAATAACACGATGCATTTTAAAAATGTTATGCTTGTTATGCTCTGCCAACGATGCTCGGATAAGCTGGTTGTTGTGTTTGTAGCCCTCCAAACACATGTATGTGCTATACAACACCAACATAGCTAATATGTCAGATAAATTCAACAACTGCTCCATGTCAGCATGTTTGTCTTTATGAAACTCTGAAGAAGTTCTAGTTATAAAAAGCAGGGTGTCTAATTTCAGATACTTTCATCAAGCAGTAGACTGTATTTTGTACATAATTCCTTACACAGTGTGTAACCTAATCCTAAGCATGAAACTGTACAGCTACTGGAAAATTCTAGTGCATACAATATTTTAACAAGTAGAAATACCAATATATCATGCCACAATGGCTAATTAACATCAACATCTGATGGTAAAATCTGCTTCTGTTAGCTACTTAACTAGTAGGGGTGCAACGATACACAAAATTCGGCATCAACACGTTAACAAGCTAACTGTGCTCAGCTTTGACCAACTGAAAACAATCGCTAAATTGTAGCCAATTTCATCTCTGTCAGCTTTAGAAAAAATCCACACTTTTATCACCTCTCAGCTGTACATTACATATGGTTGCAAACACAACTGCTCAATTTGTAGCTGGTACAAAGAAAAAACAGCACATCACTCCTGTTTTAGCTCAGTTGTACTCTGTGTAATTTAACATGCAAACAGTGTTGCCAACTCCTCAGTAAGGAAAATCGCTATTGGCTGTCCTAAAAGTCGCTAGAAGTCGCCAAATGACGTCATCGTCTAATTTGCACAATTGGTCATGCTAATGTAATTGTAACCTACGCTGTTGGAGAGAGAAATAACATCGTGGAAGAGACATAAAGTGAGTAAAAAAGTCCTAAATGCAGTTAGAATGTATTTAGAACTGCAAATTAAATTTATTTTAGCAATTATTGTTTTTTAATGTCACAGATCCAACCCTGCTCCTTTATCCGGGCCTGGACCAGCAAAAGTGACCCGAAATTGGCGTTCTGGTGGAGTTACTTTGTGTGTGAGAGTTTATAAGTAGTTTTAAACCTTGTGATCCACAAAACAGCATAACAGTAAAAGAACTGACTGCGTTACAGTCAGTGCGGGAGCAGCGGCTTCGCCCATGCGTGATTCATTTGCTGTTTGGATGCACAGGTGTGAACTACTCCTGCCCTGATAGCGGCTGGGGGAGGACTATCCTCCGCCTGGGAGCGCTTTGGCACGGGTGAGGTGCCCAAGGCAGCACCGCTGCCTGTTGAGAGTAAGAGTGATACGCGTTTTCACGTCATAGATAAGTCTCCAGTAATACCAGAAAAAGTCGCCAGATTTGTCGCTAGTCGCTTTTTAGAAAAAAAAGTCGTTAAAGGGGGTCTGAAAACTCGCTAAATATAGCGACAAAGTCGCTAAGTTGGCAACACTGCATGCAAACACAGATAGCATGATGCTTTGTTAGCATGTTAGCATGCTAATTTCTGTTAACAGCTTATGGCTATGCATTGCAGACTACCTACAATACCATGGCTGTGGATATGTATAAAAACATTAAAGATTTTAACTTAGACGCTGATCTATCAGTTTAAAAATGGCATACATATTGTTGCGACTTTCATCCGTAAATAAAGCCACGGCCGGCTGAGTTGGTTGTGTCCCTGTGACGCGCCTCCAATAATCCATAATGAATCGTACTTGTACTTTGCGCATTTATTTTAAGAACAAAACAATTGATTGCGCTTTCAATCAATTTACAAATAGCGCATGGATTAACTGGTGTGCCAAAAAATGACGGTCAACAGAAAAGTTTGCCCACAAACCACTCACCCAACACACCTGCTGCGAACACCGACATCAGGTAAATAGACTGTAACCACACCCACATACCATCACCTGAGACGCAGGTAAAGCTATACACCTGTACCACCAAAACAAAAAGGAAAAACATAAACATTGACTTTGGCTCTTACACATATATTGCTATACATATACATGTGTTACTGTTTTTAAGAAGGGAAAAACACAATGGTTGTATAATGAAACCAACATTTAAAGGCAGCATCAAACCTATATATAGAATATTGCCTAGATTACAACCTGGCGATTTCTGAGACAGAGGTGAAACATTCAAATGACACGTAAAAAAATGTTAATTTAATTTTAACTATGCTAATCTTTAAATTTAAAACTAAAATACTTTAAAGACAGCAGAGCCTGACTGAAAGTCAGTGATAATCCTTAGAAATCTAGAATATCTTTTTGCTTTTCGAGGTTATTAAATAAATGTGGGCTTATCTCAGAGTCAGTGATGCTGGTGTGACACAAGATAAGTGTCACCAAAAATCAGCAAATCTCTGTGCGTGAATCAGACAGAGGGCCAGAGTTTAAAATGACTTGGAACCAGCATCAGCCAGCACACACAGAGTACTGTGCACACACTGCTCTCAGCACTCACCACGTTAACGCAGACACACACAAACGCACACCGAGAACACTTCACGGGCTCAACACTCCTCAGATAGTGTTTACCCTCCGAACAACAGCCAATTACATGGACAGGGAGCCTTTCAGCAGCTAACCCAGCGCCACTGTAATCACAGAGACACAAACATTTGGACATTTTTTATGTTATTCAACACAGTGCTGTTTGGATTCAATTAAATATTATCAAAGCGAAGAACATAACTCAGTGCAGAGATAAATATGCTGCTGAAGCCATTTTTCAACAAAGACTTAACTTTTAAACATCCTGAACACCATCAATGAAACAATTTCTCAAATCAATTATTTTCCTTTATTTTTACACTATTTATAGGGCATGCTGATGAAAACTACATGACAGGAAGTCAGGTTGTTTCAACTGTGTGAGGGCCCCAGGGTAAAATAGCTGTGAGTAGCTATTAACCCTGTTTATCCCACTCTCTGAAATATTTCTCTTATATGTCATGTATGTGACACATATTCCTAAACACACCGTCACTTCAATTATCCGTCCCTGCACTCCTGCATTCTCCTGTTACACTCATAATCAGGCATTTGGTGGACTTGTAGTTTTTGAGGTTACACTTTACAGTTACACTTTAAAAGACACCGTTGGCAGCAGATTCTTAGGCGCATAACATTATAAAGTCAAACACTGTTAGCTGACAAACTGAGCAAAAGCGGAGGTAAAGTTCAGAGACGTACTGGAACTTGCTAAATTGCATGTAAGGTAATTTTTCCAGGTTCTGCTGACCTGCTGTAGGATGACTCGTAGCAATGAACTAGTATTTATTATTTTCACATGCAGCACCTGAAAATTACCTCAGTTTTCCTGTAATTAGCACTAAATTAATCTTTTTTAGAAGAATTCATTACAATTTTTCTTAACAGGAAATTAGAAAAAAAAAACTTAAAACGATTTCATTGTTCCTTAATCCAAAGATTAATCTCTCCCATATTTTTTCCAGTAACGACAGACTAATAGGTCTTTCCTCTTTTAAAAAAAAGACCGTTAAGATGACTAATTGTCTAAAGACTTTTTGGTTGACCAAAGAGCCTAAAGATTAATTAGCTGAGCAATCAACTGAGCAGGAGCGGCCCATTTATTTAGTTCAAATGAACTCCTTTTTTTTCTCTTGCACGGATATCAACTACTGTTTTTGTAAGACAAAGGAACAATTCAGTCTAGCCACCGCTGCATTCAGATTAACTTGAGTGTTGCTAATGCTGGCAAAGTTCGCTGGCTTTGTGGCTGCAGTGGAGATGTCATCTCGCACATTCAACCTGTCCCATCGCAGGGCCAGGTCATCGCAGCCGAGAAGAGGTCTCGGTTTAACACCTACAGGTCACAGAGTGCACCTTCCTTCTGTCATTAGGCGCTTGCTGAGCCTAACCCAGGGAGAAACTCGAGCCCTGCCCTACAGGCAGCTAATCCACCTCAACAAAGCCTTTATGCTGCTCTGACAGCCTGAGCGATAATCATTCAGGTAATGCAAACTACTCCAACCTGAGCACTGTTCATGCAGGTGGCTTCACTGAGTGCTCTGTGTGTTTAGGTGGGTGTGTTTTTGTGTGTGAGCCGAGGTCGAAGGAAGCACATTTGAGGAACCGCGTGTTTATCAAATGCCTGTGTTTGTGGTTGTATGTATGCACATGTGACCTTTCCAGGTGTCAAACACTCGGAGGGAAGTGTAGTATAGCTGTGCAGCCGAGGCTGCAGCCGTCACACGCAGGTCAACTGCTCTCACATGCATCTAAAGACTCAAATCCCCATAATCCCTCAAAACGACTGAGCTCAAGTCAGGAGTGATGGCAGGCACATGCAAAAAAATCCATCTTATTGATGAAACACGACAGTCTAGCTGTGTGATAAGCAACAGATTCATTAGTCTTGCATGTTTCTCATTGTTTAGCAGATCCCTATTAAAATTATAGGTCTGCTGATCAACCACATTACCTCCTCCTTTGGAAATAACAATAGAAAGACTTTACTGCTTGATCCTGGCAGACTTTAGGATCTGGTTAAGTAAGTTAATCCAAAACCAGACATGGGTTATGTTTTGGATATGTTAAAAAATGTTAATTTTTATTTAAAAGATTTAAAAAAAAAAAAAATAAGACTGACCATGTTTCCTATTTCATTTCATTCGCGTGCAAGGTACAATTTCAATAATGAATCTTCTGCATTAATTTACACATAAAATCACCCAATATAATTTATTTCGTTTCAATATTTGTTCTCCAAATTTATTATTTATCTTAGTTCTGAGAAAAACTCTTCAGAATTTTGTCTTTTTCTTTAAAAATCTGACTTTTCTTTTTCTCTGACCTTTGAGGCAAAAAGCCAGAATTATGAGTTTTCTCTCATAATTTTGAAAAAAAAAAAAAAAAAAAAAGCACAAACCCACAAATCTTTTTATTTATTTATTTTTTTAGTGGCCCCAATCCTCTTTCATCTCTCTCTGTTTTTCCTTTATGAGCTTTTTACGTTAAACCTTCTCAAAGCAGTTAGTTTCAGTTGAATTATTTCAAGGTTTGTGCATGACATGGGGCAAGGGTGGCTCTTGAATTTAAAAGAACTATCAGAATTCCATCCTTGAGAAATAATAATTAAGATATTTAAGGACAAACAGGCAGCAAGGCAGCTGGTGTGACATGAAAACAAAGTGAAAGGCAAGCTGGTTGAGATTCTGGAAGTGACGCAGGTTAGCCAGAGGCAAACAAACTAAGGAAACAATAAGAATTGCATTCAACGAGCAAGTGAGAGGGAGAGGGAGAGAGAAACACGCACACACCCACGGTGCCTGCTGCATTCCTGTGTGCCTCCTGGCTCTCGTCCCACCACACTTGTCACCGGACAGCGCAGGGCCCTGCAGTGTGTGCCCGGCCGGCCTGAAGAGGCTCTCACGGGCCTGTTAGCATGCAGATGGTGTCAAGTGACAAGAGCCGGAGCTGCAGGGACGCAGATGGAGGCTGGCGGCCGCTCCAGCCTCGAGATTCAGGAGCTTTGTTTCCAAGAAACAGCACAACTTCTCGGAGGGAAAACGACTTCTGTTCAGCTCAGAGCCGAGTGAAAAATCATGCCTTAGGATTGTTTGTTGTCAGCTAATCTGCTGCACTTATATCATCGTTGAGAATGTTAAAAACTGTACATTTAAATCACTGCAACTTGCTGGATCTTTGAGCAAGTAACAGATACAACTGACATTTAAAAATGTCTAATAATAAAGCTGTGTGTCTTAAAAGTGTATTGGCCTACACTGGTGACACTGGTATTACTACTGATAATTACTGTTAAGTACACTTTTAAACCCCCAAATTTAAAAAGACTATGCTTTATCATTTTAAAATGTCTTCACAATAACAATAGAGTTGTGATAGTTGTCATAAATCCCACATTCAGGGTTTGACTGGAGTGTAGTATGTCTTGTTCTTCACAGCAGTAATAAAAATGTACTCACGCTGTATTACAACACTACAGACAGACACATGGTGACATCTGGGTGGACAAAGCTCGAGTCAGACAGACGGACACAGCGGTGGTGGTGGTGATGTGTGTGTTAGGGGGTCTTAATTGGGAGGAACAGCGTTGCTCTTTTCATCTCAGCAGCAGATGTGAAGCAGGTTTCAGACAGACTGCACATGAGGAGAATGTAAACGGCCTTTCTGACCTTTTTCACCTATCAGACCTGGATCTCGGGCTCTTCTCTTTTTTTTCTTGATAAATTATTTTATTTAAAAAGGAGGGGCGATGTTTGGATATTTTTTTTGTCCTTCATTTTGTTTTGGCCCATCCAATCCTCATTTTTTCACTGTTTGAACAAAACAAACTGATTCAGCACGAGTTGTTATCACTTGGAGTGAGGCCATCACTAATGAGAGCTTCGTAGCTAAACAGCGTGTAAGAGAAAACAGCAACGGACTTCAGATAAGCCCTTAATTGGAAGTAGAACAAAAGAGATTTATTCTTTTTCACACATTTACAGCAGTTCACTTATATGAAAAGGAAATATCTTATCTACCCTGAACTGCTGGCAGTAGCAGGCATATTCAATCTTCTTCAGTCTCAAATAGGTTTGATGCCATGCTACTTGGCAGCTGCTTCCACTAGCAGATGAAACGGTACACCAGTCAGAGCGCTGAAGGCGAGAAAGGGGGGTATCATCTTTCTGCTATCGGGCTACCTAACAAAATCTTAGTACAACTACAGTTCAGATCAATACAGCTGGACAGGCATGTTACAAGTCATTTTACACTGAATAACCTGGGAACCATTAGGCTAATCTTCTTATGTAAGAAAATCAACAGTTCACACAGTGTGGGATCCACCTTTCTATTTATTGCTTGGTGACATTTTAAATCATGTGTTTCTGGTCACATTTATGTTGTTTTCAACTGGGTGGACTCAACCTTACATTAACCGTCCAATTTATATAGAAATATAGCCACAGTAACAGCTCACATACAGTGAACCCTAGTTTGTGGACTTTGGCCTTAGGGTCAACAGACGATTTATCAGGGTTCCAGTGTAGCCAGTAGATTAAAGTTAAGATTTCCTTACCTGTGTGACAGCTACTGTTTATAAAGACGAATCACATGATTTTTGAGATTGGTAAACACAGTCCCTGTTTTCCCGTTCTGCTGATGTAACAGGAAAACAGGGACTGCATCCACTGTATTGCACTTCAGGCAACCAAAGCGAGCTCAAATGTGCTTTGCAAACAGAACTTGGACTGCTAATGAAACTAAAAATAAACAAAAAATATATATATGCATGGCATACTTAAAAGAAAGTAAAAAGGGAAAATTAAAAATATTTTTTTTACATCTAAAACCAAATACAGAGCACAGACCCATGGAAGTTATGACCTCTAATATGATTTGATTATGATTTGACACATTCTGGATGCAAGTTTTCACATTTTTTCACATTCCTGAGTACTAATTTCCAGCTCTTGTTGCCTCGTACCTGAGCAGAGTTTTGTTTCTTTTAGTCCCATCTCATCAAAATTCAGATTTTACACTTGTGTAACTAAAGCGTAACTCATGTAACTCATATCAGAGACCCCAGTTTGAGGTGTTACACATTTTTACACTTCATTAGAATAAGAATAATTCATTATTATTAAAAACAACTTGGTTTGAGTTAAAAAATGACACAACTATACTTATTTGAATGACACTATTTTTAAAGTTGTCCTGGCTGACAGGAAAAAAAGTGACATGATTGCCAAATTAGCTCATTGGATCGAACAGGTGACCCAAGGATATTTTCTGAGTGCCTTTTCCCAGCTTTCAAGTTAACCGGCCTTTCTCAATAAAGGCTAACAAGCTTATAAAATCGTAAATAGTTTGCTTTTTGACCATTGACATTTCAGCACTGGATTTAAATGGAAAGTATGGAAAGCAGCTAAAGTTTCTTGGGTATTGGTATAACACTTAAAAGAAACCACTGGTATCATTGTGGTATCAAAGTCACATCACACACCTCAATATCAAACTTCCTCCTGAGACCAAAGTCAGAATTCTGGCACCTGTACTGGAGTGTTTCGCCTTCGTGCTAAAGTGCTATCCTCGCGCTCGTATGGTTTCCCCGGCTACAAGCAGACAAGAATCAGAGTAGAGTTTGGGGGATTCAAGGAGGAGCCAGAGACCCCACTGAAGGGTCACAAACCAGCTGTACTCACTTGGCTTCATATCAGTCAGAAGAAGGAACAGGAAGGGGAGGGCAGGAGGAAAAATTACACGAGATAATAAGCAAGGGAGTAGACATAATTGAGTTTTTGTGGTTAATGTGCACAACACCTGTCAATTCTTGTCTTTTAATAAGTAAAAAAAAACACACAGTTAGAGAGAAGTGAATATTTATATGCAAATGTAAATGTATACTCTGCACATTGAGTTTTTCTGTGCCCACATGAGATCCTATTTATGTTTTGCCATATGTTTTGGAATAAACTGTTGTCATAAGGTCCCCGTGGCGGCGTCATTAAAACAAATTCTTCTGCGTTTAATGTTTCTCTGTAATGAATTGATTCTTGGTGATCATAAAAATGCTCCCTTGTCAAGCCGTTTGCATGCATTTAATTGTCCTGAAATTTAATGCAAATAAGATAGAAAATCACAGCACAGATGATTAAAACAGAGGAAACTAGTACATCTTAATAACTGCTAATGAATTTTCGACAGCTCTTTAATTCTGAAATTCCTTTCCGGCGTTGTTTCATCCTCTGTTTGTCTTCATAAAGAGGAATTTCCCCCATTTGGAATAAATATTCACCTCTGCGTTTCCTCTCTTTGCACCACTGATCTGACACCGGAGATGAGAACTCATACTCATATGCACACAACACACACACGCGCGCACACAAACACAAATACCCACACCCCTCCAGGCGTATCTGCTTCTTATTAACACCGCAATGAAGTTCATAGATGTATGCCTACAAAGGTGCGCACACACATCCCCACACATTTGCATTTGCACGCACACAATGAAAGCTTGCAAGCTGCAAATGAAGCATCTATCAGCAGAATCATTCAACACACGCATGCCCAAATGTTTGACACAATTTCTTTTTTTTTTCTTGTGCCTCTGACACACACATCACAGGGAGCTGCGTTCAATCACTCACTAACCAACACTCACAAACACTCATGGGCTCTGCCAGCTCTGCCTCTGGGCCCCCTTGTCATGACTGAAGCACTCAGAGCCTCGCCGTAAATGGATGAGAGCATCGGGGTGGCCTGGCGGTCAGCGGCACCGGTCCACAAATGACATGTCACAGATTCGGTGCCAGCGACGGACGATATGCGCATCTGTGGCTGCTTTAAGTGGATGGTGTTGACAGTAAACGCTGCACAATAGGATGATATTACAGTCGATGAGTTTTTAAATGGTCCCAAGTGGATCCCGAGCAAAGAGCGCCAGTGTTTGCTTCCACAGTCCTCTCTCTTCAGCACATGTACTGACCGCAGCGACCTTCAGACTAAGTAGGCACAAGTGGCACAACTTCATGCGCTTCCAAGGTGCGTTTGTAAACCTAAAGAGTTTACAAATCTTGCAACATGTGTATATTATAGAATATTTTTCCTTGCTTTAACACAGCCCGACACGACTCAGCTGGGTCAGTCAGTGCTGCCGTCTTTTGAACTCGTGAGAGAAACCTTGGCGCAGATAAATCTTGTGTTGCTGAAATTGCACAGCAACACTTATAAATTCTGCAAATGGTGTCAGCCACTAGTATATGTTGTAGGATCTATGAAAATTGAACTCAGAAGTATAAATTAAACATATGGCAGCTTGCAAGGAACCTCTTGGCCTCTAATTTAAAACAATCTTGTTGTCGCCTTAGAAAATGGTGTAGTCGGGGGGAGAACCATCTGAACCATCTTTAGTTTAATCCGAGAAGTGCCAGCTTCACTTTCCATTCGGGTGAAATTTGCCAGAATGCCAGGAACAAGTTAAGTCCCACTCCACCTCTGAGAATAAGGACTAGTGGCTGGTTTAAGGCAGAAGAAGAGGGGGACTGGTAATGGGTTGAAGGGTGCCTGGGAAAATGAGAGTCATGGAGGAGGAGATCTACTGGCCTCCAATGAGGCTCTAATCCGCCTCGGCTCAGGAGAAGGTGTCGGTGTAGAGAAGAGACCTGTCAACACCCAAAAACACCATGTTTTCCCCCCTTTATCTTTCCCCTCTCTTTATCCCTCTTTCCCTTTCCCTCTATCCCCAGCCTTACAACATTCCCACATTCTTCAGATAAAACGGCAGGTAGAGGAAGAGAAGGAATGGAGAAAGTTAAAGGGGCAGCTGTGGCTTGGGGCAGTGGTGGTGCATTGGGTAAAGCCCACCACTAAAGCACTGATAAGCGTATCTCCCTCCCTCATGTGTGCAAGACAAAACCCATTTGTTTCTCATCTGTTCCCCTGATTTAGGGCTGACAGGTCTGGGTGAGCTGTAGAGGACCAACGACAGACTGATAGAGCAGAGGACGAAGAAAAAACGAGAGTGGAGGAGGAAAGCATGCTATTGACTTCACACTTGTTATTTAGTGTCTAATTTCTTGCATAATTTCTTGATTTCTGGAAATAGCTATTAGACATATACTGTTGGTTGGTTGAAGCAAGTAGCAAGCATGCCACCAATCTTTTAAACTTGATGATATCAATAGAAGTGCGCATCAACCTGTTAGCAAATAATTTAGAGCGTAGACCACGGCAATTCATTTTACCAAGATGAGAAACTGGGACCGTTGTGGAGGGCCACACTGATATCGTGCAGACTAGAGTTCAGCTTATTGGCACAGCCCTCCACAACAGGCCCCTTGGGAAAGTTAATTGCCCACCTCTGGTATAGACAGAGCAAGATTAGACTTAATTTGGAGTGTGTTTCTATTCTCTTAGCCTACTATGTACAGTCCAATTTTCACTCTCCTGTTAGCCTCATTTTTGGTCATCCCAAAACTTCCAGTAAAGTCTAAGTTGCTAACTAGTAGCTAGCTAATTAGTTTTTTGTAGTTTTTCTGGTGAGCACCAGACTAGATTTATAGAATAGATGTTGTAGCTCTGGATCGTCACACTGCCTAACAGTCGCCAATATAAAACTGTTGTGTTTCTGTCATACAGCAAATTATCTTGGTAAGTTACTATTGTTAGTGAACTGATGAAGACTCCTGCTTGGAACATTTATATTTGCACTTTTTTTGTTGAAAACATAGCAGCAAAATATCCACCTTAGAGTCAAATTTAACACACACCAAACCACTTTGAACCAGTGAGCTGTGCTTTTAGACGTCTTATCAACACCAAATTGCTCTGTGGGTTACTTTCAGGAAAACCAAAACAATGAGCTGAAAGATGGTATTATTCTGTATAGACCTGGCCTGACTGATGATTCATTTTAGGTTCAGGACTATAAGCAACATCTGCCAGATTACATACTCATTTGTGTATCAATTATAACCATGTTCTATAACAATAACAATGCTATCCAAGCACATTTATGAAACATTGCAAACAATGAGCTTTGACCGCTTCCAGTAAAACTCTTGCAAAAACTGTATCTGCATGCGTTTTTCATCCAACAGCGTGCCCACCACAGTAGATGTGTTTCAGCTGTGACTGAAGCAGCTGTCGCAAATAGCAGGACATTATTCTAATAATTTACAGAAGCAAGGACTAACGAGGAGGAAAGACGTGCATGTGTGTGGTCCCGCATAGCTCAACTGGCAGAGCATGGCACCGCCGCCGCCAGGGTAGCGGAGGTGAGGAGGGGCTGGTGCTGCATTCCCAGTGGAGCCACCAGTGCTAAAAATGCATGCACGCATGGTACGGTGAGGCACTTCGGATGAAAGCGCTCGCTAAATGGCGCAGGAGAACAAAAGAGAAGAAGAGACAGGCGGAGAACTTGTCTGCTGTTAGTAAATGGACTCCTTCGCTCTCGCCGTGTTGTTCCCTTCATCCTGTTTTGTGTGAATGTAGGTCTCTCATCCCCCGTAATCCCTTCCCCAAACACCGATGAGTAAGTCCTGACACACAGCTACACTGCCAGGCTCGGTCCTGCCTGCCGGGGATTTACTACCTAAATAAATACGCCACATACACACAGAAGCGTGCACACACGCGTAAAAAAAAATAAATTGAAGCAATAAATTTACACTGTCATCTGTTACTAGGACTAGAATATGGAAGAATCTGGCCCAAATGGTTTTGCAATTCCTCATAAACAACTCCAACTCCCAAGTCCTTTTCCCCAACTTATCTAAGAGTACTGAAATGGCAGATGTGGCCTTGGTTCTTGGATTGTATCAGCTCTGAAGCTAATAAGTATCTCAATAAAACCTTTTATATAAGTCTTTAACATGAACTCATCAAGGTTAGCAGGGTAGCAAGCCTAACAGAGTGCTGACTTTTCACTTGAGGAACAACGTAGACCATTATGTCACATTAATTGCAGGATAATCTCTTGTTAAACTTTCATGCGTATCATATAAATATTTTAAGCCAGTAATTAGTTCTGCCTCTGGACTCCAAATACTTTGGAGCAAGCTTTGTGAAAAATAACACTAGTTAGCCTGGACCTGATTCAGTTTACAGATTACGGCCATTTATTAGGCTACCACAGAAAAATTGTAGTGTTTCTGCCTCCTTAACCAACAAAAGCTGATAACACACCAAGAAGTTCAAGTTATTTATAGCTTTAGTTTCTTCCAAAGGATAAAAACTAAACCTAATTAGATTTGATAAGAGGATTGGGATTCGACTAGCGGAAACTGATGCTGACATATAAACTGCAATAATACAAAGAATATATTAAAAAGGCCACAAATCTGACCAGTCATTTGAATCCAGCTCATTTTTCCTGACAGATTTGGATGATCTGTCCCACAGAATAAAATTTCCAATACCAAAAACACATTACTCTCACAGATGAAATGGCTGCTGGCAGAAAAGGGAGAAAAAAAAAGTGTATTTGCTCCAGCTTCCCTCAGCGTTTTGCAGGCTGCACCTGAGATGTCACACAATGTAATTAGCATTGGTCTCAGTGGGGATTTTTAGTAGTGCATCAGCTCAGTGCTGGTCCAGAGGCCGACATTAATTCTGGGGCGAGACCCAGTCTAAAACAAAGTTAAAATCTCATCTAAGACAATATAAAGTTTTATGTTCCTCCTAATGTGATACACAGAGGCAGAGAGAGGAATAGCTCCCAGGAGGTTCAGGCTTCCCTCGCAATCTCACTGGCTTCTTTCTGCACACCCTTTCCCCTCTAATGACCATGCCGCTTGCTGACACATGGCCCATGCCGATCTATAACCACCCATCTGGCCAGTATGTGCTTTTTTTGGGCGGGTTTGTGATAAGACTATGATAAATATCACTGTGCATGAATACGTGTTTAAAGTTTTTCCAACACACCTGCTCCCCATACAGCCGCAGAACAGCCTGTTAGCTCCACTCAACACTTTGTATTGTGCTGTTAGCCAGCGTGGCATTGCTAATCCGTAGTAGCTGGGGTTAGCTGGAGGCTACGGCGCGTTTCTGAGAATGGGAGAGGAATGTGGCACAGATGTGTCTCGTGCTAACCTGTGTCACTGTATAAAACAAAGAGGAATTTGTTGTTTCATAGTCCATTTGCTCTGTGTGTGTTTGCCTTTGCTTGACTGCAATGTTATTTAACTACTCCTCTGATTTCCTGGTTAGCTGTTTGTTTTGCTGTAAAACGCCATAACGTTGTTTATGCTGCTTCAAATGCACCATATGTAGAGTCAGCCTGCATGTTTTTCCAGTTTAAAATATCTTCATTTTAGATGTGTTGTCACTTGCATTTGCGTGAATTCAAAACACATTTTCCTGGTCAGTTACAGTACAGTACTGTTTATGGCACTGTGCTGTGCAGGATATAATGTAATAATTATAACACTCAGCTGTTGGCTGCCATTATTTTAATGTTCCTCGAGTTGAGCTTATTAATGTAAAAGTAGAAAGTAGACTGCAGTAGAAAGTTCCTGCCTAACAGAGGCTCAAACTGTATGATCTCAACAATATATCAGCTTTTGTTGCAATTCATCAACTCTGCACCACAACGTCATATTTAATATTTTAACAACCACCCACAACAAGAAATCTGGCACCTATCACAGCTGTCATAGGACGAGAGTCAGGGCACGCCCTGGACTGTTCCAGTCTGCCACAAGGCTAACAAAGACAGACGACCGTTCACGCTCATGCTCACACCTACGGTCAATTTACACCAAACAAACCTGCTTGTATCATAGTTGGGTATCATAGTTGCCTCACGAGAAGGCCCCAGGTTTGAATCTACTGTCTTTTAATTTATCTTAAGTTTGCTGTTCGCTGCTCAGTGAGACGGCACAACTCGAACGCATCATGAGTCACTTGGATGAGTTATGGGCGAGCTTGAACATCACAGTGAGATTAAACTCATCTGACTCCTCTGAAAAATAAATAATAGCGTATTGTTTGTCACCTTTGCCTGATGTGCAGATCACAACTGAAAGGAAACAGAAGCCCACCCTCAGAGGCTAGAAAGCTCTGTTTCCCCAGTTCCGGTCGCAAGCCTGGATAAATGTTAGCGTTGCAACAGGAAGGGCCCCCGGAATATATGGATCCGACCACTGTGGTAACCACCTTGGGCACAAACGGAGCACCTGAAAGTGTCTGCCTACTTTATTACAACATGAATACGTAGAGTAGTTTGCTATTAATAAATTTTCCTCAAACAGCTATAATACTGAGCCCATACTGTCACTAAGAACGGTAAGTTACCATATTTTCACAGCCATTTATTAGAGTGTATTATTAATGTTCTAATTTGCAATGAAATTCGCGATTCAAACTTTACTTTCAGCTACTGTCCAATAATACATTTCAACAGATAAAACCGTAGCAACGGTTATTAGCTATGTACTGCAACTATGTTTAAATTGAGGTTAAAAATGATGATGAGCTGACACAGCGACCCACTCAGGCTCTCGAGAAGAACAACAAAACTCTGAATAATTTTGTTTCTCGTCACCTGCAAACGTAATCAGATGCGTTACGGGTATTTAGGATTTATTCCATGACTTAAGGGTATAACGCTGTGTTCAATGTGAGGACATGACTCACAACACCAGAGCGTCATGGTGTTCTCTGTAAGCCCACTCACCATTGGGCGTGACCGTGGGCTGACATGTGACAATGTCACCCTAACATAAGGCAATGATGTAGAAAAACAGCAGTTTTATCACGTTTGGCATATGCTTGACTATTTCTTCGGTCTGCACGGCACATTTGGTGTGCGCGCCAACGGCATTAAATGACACGATGCTGCGTGACACGGCTGGTGTGTGTCGCCCTTTAGGTATTGGCATTCTGTGTAAATCTTGCAGGAGCTGCAGTTGTTGAACGCTGACAAAATCATTGCGTTTCTTCTTTTGAATACTAACACAACTGTTGTTTCATTTTTATTTTTTCATGTTAAAAATGACAGGATGCTAAAGTGGGTTCAACCCACCCTCTTACAGTACCATGAGGTATGAATATGCTTCAGTTTTTCTTTCATTTTTTGGACACATTGCTTTAAGAAATCACATTCACGATGCTACTGAACACGTGAAAACTTCGGGTGATAGTGGGACTATAATATGGGCCCAATGTTTTTTAGCGTTCAGGACACTAATGTAGCTTTTGCAGCTCCAGCAACCCTCCTTACATAAGCGGCCAACCTTCGGCTCTCACAGCTTTCCAAGAAGAAAACGCACAAACAACTTTAGCAGGAAGACAATGAGGCCATAACTCTTCCCCCCTGAAAGGATGGTTATTATGACAGCAGGCCCATTAGCTAAATGGAGAAAGAGCCTGTACAGCATGTAGCTCAGGCTATATAAATCTAGATCTCTCACCCTGACCTCTAGCAGTCACTCCCTAAAGGAGTCAACCTGGGATAATTCCAGCCACCCCGTGCTGGCGTTTCCTGGGTCAGGTCACCGTAAATCTCACTCTGATCAGGACCAAGTGACACCCGGGAACGTCCCTTTTCTCCACTGTAACACGGTGTCAGTGGTTATGAAGTATGCGAAGGTCTTTGTCGTAACCGAAAAGTGCTTAGATGGGCAGCTGGTGGTCAGGAAGCGATCGGAGTCACGTGTCCTCACTTTTAAATTTTTCCACTCAGGATATTTATGTGTCTCTCGGAAGGCCTTCAGCAATGAAGGAGAAAGGAATTAACTGTGGCTAATAGCCATGTTAGCTAACGAGTCACACGTGCATGGAGGTTACAGAATGACTTCCCCTCCGTGCTTTAAAACAGATGAGGCCTGCGACCGCATAGTCGCACTGCAAAAAACAGGACATAAATTAAGGCCTTCTCCTCCGGTGGAGAAATGATGGGCGAAAATAACAGCCTTAAATCAAACAGTCGAGCAGACTTCACCGAGCCCTGGGAAACTAGACCTCAAAAATCGTCAAATAAATGGCATAGAGATTCATACCAAAGACGCAAGCCCGAAGGTCACGAACAACACATCCCAGCACAGTGATGACAAGAGAAGCCGATGTGATCGATTAAAAAAACGTGGAGTTCAGAGGAGAAAGCAGCACGAACAACATGTGCTCTGATGTATTTAATATAATCAGGCAGCAGTCTGCTTTTAAACTTTATTAACATAGAAGATGTTTGCTGTGCACTTGAGAACATGGATTTTTTATTTGCTCAAAAAGCAGACTTTTAACTAAACAGTGATTGATTTTAAAATTTCTCAAATATTATCCACACACTTAAATCACTATTTTAAATGTATAATGTAGACAGCGAGGCTACAGTCTTGGCTGTTCATGTTGCAATAACCCTTGTTGCCATTATGCTTTACACTTGGTCTCATTTCTTTACTAATAGAAGCAATAATGTGATATTTTAAAACTAACAGACACAGACAAAAGAGAAGGATTATGTAGCTGCAGGGACACTAGTGGTTTGTTAACGTAGCTTTGAGAGAAATATAGTTCGACTGAGCTTCGGTTTGACCAATTTAATAGCAGGTTTTGTGTTGCTGTGTGAAAATATAGACTGAGAATTAGAAATTGAGAAAAACATTTGGTAACAGATATATGTTAAGATAATTAGCTATGCGCTCAAGTTGCTCATGCTAATTAGCCACGCAGTGCTGAAGTTGTTAAAAGTTCAAGTGTGCTAATAGTGGTGAAAAGCTACTTTTTTTTTCATTTTTTCATTTTCATCATCTAATGATGATTAAGTCATGTATATGGTAAAACAAATGATCTAAAGTATCATTATATTAGTCATGGGGTGGAACAACTGAGGAAAAAAACACCTAAAAGGTGATGTGCCAGTAAATGTTACAATATTTCTCTCTCTCT
>NW_005187417.1:2563438-2566721 GCF_000239375.1 Pundamilia nyererei
ATAGATAGATAGATAGATAGATAGATAGATAGATAGATAGATAGATAGATAGATAGATAGATAGATAGATAGATAATTTTTAGGGGTCCAAAATTTCAAAAATAAATGTAAGAGTTTTAAATATTTAAAGATGCAATATGAGAAAAAAAAAAGACAATAAAGTTGGTGTTCAAGTCAAACTAATGTAAATTATCTAGACGACGAAGATTTTTAGAAACAAACATGTTAGAGTTGATTATTTTAAAATTGTCATTTGAGCAAAGTCACATGCTTTTATTGTTTCTATGTGTCCTAATATGGTTGTCATTGTGCAGACGATTAGAAGATTTATTTTCAGCTTTAGAAAATTTCCATTGCCTGTATGTGTGCTGATTAAAATGTTTCCATAATAGAATGCAGCTTTGAACAATGCATAAGATGTAGTAAGCTGTTTAGTTGCTATAATTTTCCGTTGCACACAGGAAACCACAAGTTCCTGTTTTCTATAAGTTTAGCATTATTGAGATTATTGACTCTAACATTGTGCAAGCAAGGTGAATGCAGGGTTTCCTAGAGATAAGACAGGAAATAAAGACATCCTTCACGTCACCTGTACAGGAGCAGCATGAGGCAGTTGTTAGCAGGGCAGCAGCTTCAGTGTTGCATGTTTCTGCACAGGGTGCGTTCAGGCGCAGTATTGAGCTGTAAATCACTTGCTTTCTGGCAGCGTTCAATCGCTGCATTTACACACACGCTCAGTAAACAGCAAAGCAAGCTAACTCTCACACCATTTGTAGCACAGCACAGGTAAGCATGGCTTAAAAATCCATTATCGCCACAGGCTCTCCTCTCTAAGTGACCACAGGTCAACAATGGGGCCTTCCCACTCGGTCCACAACATCGACATCCAGAGATTCATCGATATCAGCTGCCGGGATGCGTCACTACACACTGGCGGCCATCCTCTCCCATCAAAGAGTGTCACTGATGGATGTATTGAACTGTTTTAGAGCATTTCCTCTGATCTGCTTTGTTTGGGTGTGTGCGCGTGTCTGTATTGACGATCTCAAGAGCAGAAAGGGAGGATGGGATGTAGGAGGTTGAAGAGACGCAGCGATAAGGTCAGGCCCCCTCACATCTCTGTGTGCTGATAAAGCAGGACGTACTCACACACACTCAAAGTGCTATACCAGAACATCAAAGAATGATAACACACCTCAGTGTTATCTTCATGTTGCTTTGTCTTCCAGTACACCACCACACATACTCCTGTATCATATTATTTCTTTTTTTCTAGTGGAGACAGGCGGCATAAACCTTCAACACGGTGAATCCATCTTAAAGTGTTTACAGGAGATCAAATGCACGCTTTATCCTCCTGAAAAGTTTTGCTCGACAACGAGATTTTTATCAAGTCACAACTGCAGAATTATACTGATTACTGATATCAGCACAAAAACAAGATAGGGGTGTTAACTCCTCCTCCCATCTATCTATCTCCTGCGGTGCCGTCTCATGCATCACCAGAATGGGCTGTTTGAAGGCTTTTTTTCTCCCTTTTCCTTTTGAGGATGCCATCTTTCAAAAATACCAAACTTGGAGACACATGGTTTATCACTAAAACAACACTTCATGTGGCAAAGTGACACGGTTGTAATTTGGAGCCCTTTTTATCAGGGGAATATCAAATGATCTTCATCCCAACAGGATATCTTAGTTGCAAATAAACTTTGAGAAATGAAAAGAAATGCATGAAAGAAACTCCACTAAGTCAGACAGTTTGTCTCCATGGTGTAAAACCTGGCAGCTCAAACACCGACAAGGTAAACTGAAAATCCTTGGGCATTGTGACAATAGCTAAGTCCAGACAATAGTCTTATCCCTCATCCAGTACAAAGCCCATTCAGTCAGCTCTTTCATCTGCGCAAACAGGGCAGGGGGGAACAGAAAACATTAGATTAAGTCAAAGTTAATCTTCCAACAGTTTGAACTCGCCGAGCTTTGTTTTCGAGGGAAACTATCGAAAAAAAATGTCTCTTCTGTTTTGTAACCTGGCATCCCTGGATGATGGGAATGCGTTTTTATACAATTTCATATCAAAGGCTTGAATTCTCCTCTTTTCAGGTGTTGTTGTTTTTTTATTTTGCATTTCATACACTTGGGGAGTGTATTTAACACTGCAGCCAAAAAAGAAGGTGAAAATAAAAATGAATATTATTAGTATTGAACCCCTGACTTGAACAACGCAAAGATTTTGCACTTATTCTTGCTGAAGATAAAAGTTCAGCATCTGTTTGAGGCTGTACTAAAAGTCAGCAAAGTCCTCCTGAGAATTTCCAGCTAAAGTGATTTTTAATTCTCAGTGTCAAGTTTAAAACTTTAAAACTCATCAAACCTGTTTACTTATCGCCACTGACTTAGAGGATACTATCTTTTAACTAGCTTTGATGAAAAAACCTAAATGCAAGCGTTATCTGAGCAACTCATGCATGTTCTCAAATAAAAGTCAGGCGAGACCTTCGGGTACATTGGGGAAACCAGACCCTGGAGCTGCACGATAAAAAGAGACAGTGGCCTCAGACCCGTTGATAAGGGCATAAAGTTAGTTATTAAAGTGCATAAAGTAAACAGGCAGGCTGAACTTGACTCCTCGAGGCCCCGGCTGGCACACAGGGCAGCAGCGCCACCCGATCCTGGAGCCGCGGGGCCTCGCAGCTGTAAATCAAGCTGCATCCAAGACGCTGAGCTCGCCGGGTGAGGCAAAGACGAGACCGCAACCAGACAGACGGGAACGCTGATGTGTGTCTCTGATAACACACATACTACTATAGGGGACACACAGAGATCTACATTTCCCTCGGTGTTCCCACTCGGCTCACAATAGAGCCCCACACAACAGCCGAACAAGAAGAGATCACAGAACGACTGACATAGTTGTGTACACACTAATTAGGCACACTGGCGCAACCACAATGGGCTTTTTCATGGCCTCCATGCACAAATCATACACACTCTCTCTTTCACGCACACACACACAGGATGGATTTCAGGATTGGGATCTCTGCCATGTTTGCTGTGATACCCCCTTTGATCTGGGGTGAGAAGTTCTCTGCCCCCGATAATTAAAAAAAAGAGAGAGAAAGAGACGAGACAGGCGTGTTTTTCAGGAGGTGGCAGCGTTTGCTGGGAGTGTTTGACAGTCGCAGTGTGAACGGAGGATGCTGTGTTTTGTTCCGGCTCTGTATGAACAGGCGTTTTGTTTGCCAGATGACATTTAGACAATGGCTGAGGGACGGGTGGAGGC
>NW_005187417.1:2566741-2574943 GCF_000239375.1 Pundamilia nyererei
GGGGGGAGGCCATCGTTTGAGTGACATCCAAAGTTTTTGTGGACTCATGAAGAACAGAGGTTCAGCGGGTCAAGACGGACTGACCTCTGCTGACATCGAGGCACAAAATAACACGAGCAAAGTGGAACCAATAATGCACTGATGTTGGTTTTCCTCTTAATGCCTTGTCATTTGATCTCAACATCATGCTATCATCAATCATTTCCTGCTGTCACTGCAGTTCTTACTAATGTAGCTCTTCAGATTTAAAGGTTATATATACATGAGATTGTGAACATTAGCAGCAAACAACTATTTGTTTAGTGAACACTTAATGGATTAATGGCCTCCTTAGCTGCGAATGAAGTCACACTCTCTGTGCACGTTGTAATCGGAGCTTCTCTGTTCTGTACTGGTAGTCAGTGGAGCTTCATGTGCATGCTAGTTCATGTAAATCCCTCCTTTTGAAATTTCTGGACCTATTTTTATTCATAATGAAACTAAGCAGTGGCCTCAGATGATCAGATGGTGACCCCTAAAATAGCTGATTTCTTCTTCTGTTTCGCCCCAACATGCTCATCCTGGTTTATAGAAGGTATCGCCACATAGGCTGGGATGGGTCCAATAATTTCTCCCTAGTCAAGCAAATTATCCCAGCTGGTGTGAAAAGGTAAAAGAGTTCTAAAACAAACAAAAAAACCTGTGTGCCTCATTTAAATCATCCACATCCCGTTCTGACGCCTTGCTGCGAAGAACTTCTTTGGATTCAGGGGTAAGAGGAAACGTACATGCCAGCAAGCTTTTAACACAGCTGCACTACTGCAGGGACATGCCACAAAATTAACACTACACAACCACATGAAAAATCAGCACAAAATACAGTGTGAACAAAAGTGCCGGTAGATGTCTTCAATCCCCAATAGGAGCCAGATATCGTGAAGACAGTGCAGAAGAAAATTCTCTACAAACTGGCGACACAAATCTCGACTAAAAGTAACAAATTTGTGCTCGTCGTTCTATCTGAATGTGTTTCACATTAACAGCAGCATCTGTGCAGATTGACTAATGGTCATACAAAGAAATATGACATCAACAAAACCGCCCATGGTCCAAACACGATGCATTCACGCCGAGAATCTCACACTTGCGCTTGAACAGGAGTCTGTCTCCGGCTGGGTGTGCGGAGTGACTTCCTGTGGGCTGTTTGCCTTCTTATCTCTGAGCCAGAGGCTGATCACACACAAGATCATTAAACACACGTGTGCAAACATGCATGTACCTCTGATCAGATCGGGCTTGTTATGTCGCCATTACTCGCCGCAGGTGTTGACTCGGGCAGAAACGATATCAACATATCAACAAACGCACTTCAGAGTCGAGAGCCATCAAACACATGCGCATCGAGAGGCCGAGCAGCATGGGTGAAGAGGCGGCAGACGTGAGATTAGGTCGTGATTCGGTGCACATGGCGGGACCCTGGACTCTGCTGAGAGAGTCTCAGAAAAGCTAAAGATCTGAGTGGATTCAATCTGCTCTGCTCTCCTCAGGTGGTGCTTTACCTGTGTCCACCCCTCCGCCTTTGTCTCCCCTACCACCATCTTCTATTTTTCTTCCTCTATGCTTGTTTTCACAGTCACTGCTTCTGCACAAAAAACTTGTCAAGAGAAACAAATTAAAGGTCCAGTGAAATGGCATTATTAAGATGAAGCACATTTCATAAAGATGGATTTCAATGCATATCTATTTCTTGCACTTTTATATTAACAACAGAGAGCACTGCTATGAATGGCTACATACAGCCTGGCTGGAATTATACAACAACTTATGACTATTACTAATATTCACACGTGATGTGAATAATTTTCCAACAGGATGTTATATTGAGCATTAAAACACCTTAATTGGGACATATTGTTTCTATACTTGAGTAGCTCCTAATATAATGGAGTAGCAGTAGAGTAGTATTTGATTTAAAGTTCAAAAATGTCCTTATATCTTACACTGGGCCTTCATGCAGCCCTTCAGTTCCCCTGTCTAAACAAGATGTTTTAGCTTTTCTCCCTTTAAGTCAACTTTCTTTGCACTGGCTGTCCACAGAGGCTGAGCTGTGTGCTTGAGATGACCATATTAGAGATATCCAGTCTCTTTGACATCACATAGATCCAAGAGTAGAAAAAACTTTCTTACATCAAGTGGTTAGAGCAGTCTGAAGCCTGAAGAGCTTTTGGTTCCCACGGTCCTCATTATTTTAAACGTTTTTTAACAGGAGAATCCACCATTTTAACAGTTTATATATAGCCTGAGTCCTGGGCAGAGTACAACACTCAATATTGCTACCAATAGTTGCTTTGTTGCTATTGGTGTAAATGGGAAACACATTGCTATGGTCCTACAGGGACCTTTTGCCATTTAAACCAATGGATTATTAGACAGGTAATGTGATTTGGTCATCCTGATCGCCAATTTTGGAATAGTTAGGGATGACGACAATCTGCATTAGATGTAGAAAACAGCCCAGATTTTTGCAAATGATGGGTTTCCATATTTAATCAGAGTTATAGCCATCAGTCAGATTTTTGAATGCTTTGTTCACATTACGAAGAAAAGAGCAATGGAGGGAGGTTCAATCTCAAAAAGTCTGCCAATGATTCAATTCCTGTCGTGATTTGTATATGATGGAAAGAACAGGAAGTCCTGGCCTAGATATCTGCTGGCTACACCAGAGGCTTGAGAATATTAATCACTCTTCCTGGAGGATAAATCACCAGATGATAGCCGATAAGTTCCCAGACATATGGTTTCCTATCCTAAAGTCAAATGTCTGTAGGATTAGGCCAGACCGAGCAGAAAATTTTGCTTATATGTGGAGTTTGTTGGGATTTTGGCCAGCCACATTAAGGGTGTCAACCTTGGATTGTGTTTCAGTATCAAAATAATTAATTGCATCAGATTCGTAGCAGTTGGTCCTTTGGTGTAGCCAGTTTTTGACTATTCCAAACTATTTACTTGACATAAAAAACATTAATGCAGTCCATCAGGGGTACAGGGAGGCTGTCATAGCGCCCTGGTATGGGTGTTATCCTGCCGTTTTAAACACCTCATCAAGTCAGCCTTACACCTCCACTAGAAATAGCCGCTTTCCATAGACAAGTAAATATAATAAATAGTCGCGCCTCTCTCCATCTCCACTGTCTGTCTTGAGAGAAAATGTCTGGACTATCAGCTGCTTAAGGGCAGAGCTTAAAGGGAATCACATGTTTGGCCTGACATGAGAACATTCTGTCAAATGATGAGAAAGAAAAAGACTGAGAAATAATTGTGAGAGGAGAGGAGTGACTGGTTTCACTGGGTGCCTTCCAGCCTGAGTCTGACTTCCAGCTCCTTAAGCTCTGACCAGCTATATGGGGTAAAGAGAAACAGATTTTTACGGGAGGTTTTACTGCATGTAAAATATTAGGTGTTGATAAGGCGCTCTGCGGTTGCAAACCTGAAAAAAGAGAAAGAGCCTCGATTCATTTTTTTGAAGTAGTTTTCCCATCAATTTCACTTGAGTCTGTAAAAGGTCCATTAAGGCGAGTCGAGTAAAACAGCGACAGAGGGCAACCTGACATCCATCACTTCTGCTGCAGCTTCAGAGCCCAGCAAACCCACACCCCTAAAAAACCCAGTGAAAGCAGGCTGGTGCAGTTGTGTGTGTTGGTGCATGCACAAGTGCAGCGCCTTCTTTTGTGTACAATCCTATCAATGTCACAAAGGTTACGCTCCCTCAAGATAACCCATGGAGATCGCTGTGGGCTCCGGCTGATTTTTTTTCCACTCCTCTCTTTTTGTGATTAGGTGTCAGCAGAATTTCCTTGGTGTGCAGACGACGGCTTTCATGTCGGGTGTTTCTCATGGTCTCATGGCCTATCAAGCCGCCCATTCAAATGCCTTGCAAAGAGGTTCCAAAGCAAGGTACACAATGTCTGTTTGTAGTCTGCTCGCACAAGCACAAATCCATATTTATATGAGCAGGACAAAAATTCACACTCTGCACTTTTTGATGTTGGCTGACAGCAGTCTAGTGCCAAAATGCTAAAGGTGTGTTTACATAAATAATCACATAACTAAAATAAAAAGTTTAATTTAAAAGCCTGAGAAAAATTCTGTATTAAAAAATGTGGACAAAAATGATCAAATAACAATCACATTGTCTTAAAGCCCAAAGCCCTCCGGGATCCTCTGATTGAAAACATATCTACATATTTCTAGGACGAGGAATGTAGCGAGAAAACTTTTGAGTAGGCACAGATGTGGCAGCACTGGCAGAAGGCTGCTTGGCACGAATAGTCTCTGGAAATTGGGATTTGTTCCCGAGCCACTACTTGGGTGGACTGCGGTTTAGCTGGTGCTTCTTTTTTTTCTTTTCTTTTTTTTTGCATAAACTTGTCATTTAGTCTAGTAAACATCCGGAAAAGTCCAAAAGCGCTGCCGGGGCTCCTGAAACCAGGTTCAGGATCCTTCATGCCTTCAGCTTCACTTGTTTAAAGAGCATTTCATTTAAACACTATAGCACCGGCTGTTTTTTAATGCTAACAAAAAAATCAATGTTGTTCCAAAATTGCAGATCATTAAAATTATTAAATAAAAAAAGTCTTAATTTGTGAAATGTTTTTGAAATAAACAATCTGAGTTTAGAAAACCACAAGGGCTAATACTATAAGTCAGCTTCATGGTGCATTCACAGTGTATTAAATGTGCTTTACAGTGGAACATAACTGGAATGAAATGACACCATGCCTATTTGGTCAGTGGTTTTCAAAGTGGGGTCCTGGGACACTCAGGGGTGTGTGGGTCAGGGCTCTATAGGCGTGAGGTCCTCAACATAACATGCTATAACTTTAAACAAATGATATCATATTAAAATGGTTACTTTTCACCAATAAGAATACTGTGCCCTTCACTCTGTCTGTCAACCAACAGAAATGCTTCAATTATTATTTTAAACAAATGATGCAGTTTAACTTCGTTTCAATACAGAAGATGAAACTGATGTGCTGAACAGATTTACAGCTATTGCCAATTTCCAACCCTTGTGCCTAGTTTGGCTTTGGACCGCCACAATATAGGAATAAACGTCATCTAAGAGAGCAAATGGAAGCATATGCCTTAATGGCGTTTGAAAGACATGTAGCCTGCTGTTTTTAAACCTCTTATCACTTGTGTTATTTACATGCTATATGTATATGTTTACATTTAACCAGCTGATCCAGTCATAGCCAACTCTTTAGCATCCTAGCAACAAGGCATCAAAAATCTTTCCTGGCTTCATCCAATACGATCCCTGTGTGCTGCCAAAAAATACAGCAGCATCATCTGTAAAAAAAAAAACATGACCCTGACATCTACAGCACTGATTCCTGAAATCAAATTTAGAGGTCCTGGCTTTGTTTTTGCATATATTTTTTTTTGTTGTTATTTGAATGTATTTTTCTGGATCTGGTGCAGGAGAATGCAGGACTCCTTTTGTTTCCGTAAGAAGTTGATTTACACCTAAGTTTTATGTCGGAGACCATCATATTGCACTCCTACATCTTGACCTTTAATTCACATACACTCTCAAACAAATAGAAGCCTGAGGAAATTTCTTCGCGTTGCAGGGTTGTAACATCATGCCTCGCCACAATATAAACCGCTGTAAATTATACTCATGTGATACAAGCCTTTAAATTTACTTTCTTTTTAGTTTTAAATCTCACCAGCACCTGTGGCAAAGGAGTTTAGCCCATTATGGGTTTTTAATGCAGTGCCCATGTGAGTCTAAAACAGCCAGTCTCATGATGTCTGTTGTAATGCTGCCTGAGGCCTAAAATGTAAATGTGATTTACCATGGGAACTTCAAGCCATTCTTTTGTTTTGGAGGAGTGTGAAAAGAACCGGACTTGAGCCAGCTGAAAACAACAGTGAGGTCTAACAGCCAAGAATCGGCTGTAGAGAAGCTAAATTGAGGACGACATATAAATCTTGACTTTCTGGAGACATGCAATCACTCACATGTGAATACACACATGCACAGCAGCTCTGCGGTGGCTGTTTGCAACTGATATGCTAATGGGGCATCCCAGGCGAGTTTGGTACCAGGGCACCCAAAGTGGCCTTAAAAAAGCGCCGAGTCTAATGAAGAGGAGTTCACAAAAACTCATTTACACATCGAGAACAAGAGAGAAACACTGAAAGGTGTCCTGTAACTGCCAGGCAGTCAGTGTGTGCGTGAGCATGTGTGAAATACGTGCGTGCAGCATGTGCGAAACAGGGAGGAGAGGGAGATGGCGGCAGACAGTGAGAGACAATGAATTAGTGAGAGAGAGAGAGAGAGAGAGAGCCAGAGAAGGGAGTATGAGTGTCAAATCCACACAGCCATCCCAGCGCTAACACGCACCTTGGGTAGAAATGTCAGAGGAAAATGGGGGAGGAAGGAGTACAGGGTGAAGAATGTGGGAGAGTGTTAAGAGCGGCGCACAAGTGAAAATGGACTGAGTGAGGTGAATAGACTTAACTAGCAGTGGTGGAGACAGCAGAGAGAGAGAGCAGCTCATCTCACGGCTGGAGGAGTGTGGAGCAGTGGGTGTCGAGGAAGTGAGAGAGAGCTGGCCCTTGATTTGAAGACGGAGGTAAACGAGGGGTGGGGGATGTTTCATGGTCAGTGATGTCAGCTGGTCGAGGGCTGGACTTAAAAACTGACCCATGACTGCCCAGAAATACTAATCCTAATTATGATTGCGGTGCTACTGAAGCAGAGACAAGTTCATAGTCCTATTATCAAGCAACTCCAGCTGGTTATCAAATACGACTTTTTATCAAAGAAAGTGGCATCTCAGATCATCTCCAATAATAGTGGCTCTACAAGCAAATCCAAACATCTTGGTAACACCACTGGGCAGCTAACAAGCCACTATCTAAATAAAGGAGGAGATATCCATAGCTTTGATCGTCAGTGGACACCATTACTGCCTCTAATGTGACCACCAGGACAAAAAACTATTTTAAAAAAGGGTACCGTATATAAAATAAAAACAAGAAAAAACAAGGATGAGGACTTTTTTGGGCATTTGTGCCGGGCATTGTTGGACTCCCAAAAGAAAATAACCTGTTCGAAGCTATAAAGACTGCATAAACGTGATGGCTTTGCCTTGTTTTGCTCACTATTTGCTCAGGCTTAGGCACCAGAGCTACCTGGTTTAATTTAGGCACCAATGTCAAAGACTTTCCTGTGTGTATATGTAAGATGCCAGGGACAATAAAAAAAAAATCACAGTATTTGTCACCCTGGGAATTACGACATGTTTATAATTCTCTAAAAATAATAAATATGAGCAATTAAGTCAGGGGGGAAACACATGAGCAATCTTGTAATTAAGTCTGATTTGAAATCTGGCTGCCAAATAAAAATAAAAATAATAAAACGGTTCAAGACAACCCACACATGTAGAGTCATTTGAGGGACAAAAGTTGATGGCCAAGGCATTCATAAAATGCATATATATATAGACAGAAGCAGTAGTCACGATATAAAATGTGATCTTAATGAGCCATGGATATTCATTGCCACAATGCTCTTGATTGTGTTTCAACCAAGAGCATCGTGACACTACACAGCTGCATAGACTAAGGGTACTATTTCTCCAGACCTTTATGCAACTGCTAATTAAAAGGAGCCTCTGCAGCTGTTTTTTTATGAGTTTTTAACTCCTCGGCAAGCCGCAGCAAATATCTTACCAAATCTTGCATCCAAATGGTGTAACGACAGGCAACACGGAGTGAGGTTAACTATCTGAGAATTCTTGCATCTGAGGCTCGGCTCATTTAGTAATCGAGTTATTTGATTAGTTACACATTCCCATGCTCCCATGTCGCAATAATCTTTCAAGAACTTATTTTCAAAATTTTAATACACATTCTGGCAACACTGTGAATTCAGTGCTGGTGGATAGCGAGGACCTAAAATCTCAAAGCTTGGCATTGGTGCTAATGTGCCAATTTCAGCTGACTTTCTAATACCTAACAAGCAGCAGTATGTGAGCACATACTATCCTAATATTGTATACAAGACTTCCGCATTGCACCAGTGCAAACTGGGTTTTGGCATCTGTAATTGCAAAGAGAATGCAGAGACAGGCTTGTGCATAAGAGATGGGAACTCTTTGTGTGTGTGTGTGTGTGTGTGTGTGTGTGTGTGTGTGTGTG
>NW_005187417.1:2574977-2620108 GCF_000239375.1 Pundamilia nyererei
ATGTTTTAGTAGAGCTGTCCCTTTGTACATGTCCGATGTCCAATTTTTATATACTATTTTATTGACATAAAAAAAATTATTAATTAGTTTATTAAGAGCAGCTGGTGCCCAAGGAGGCAGACACGACAATATGATTGCAAGGACAAAAACACAAAAATTATTCTACCTTCTTTTGTAGTTATTTGTAAAAGGAAAATCACCTTATGGCTAATAGTACTGCTCAAACAGCTACTACTCAGATTCTGAATTTGAGCTTAAGCTGCTAAAATACAGGGCATCTCAAAAATAATCATACGATTTCAAAGTGTTTTAATTCCGCAGCTGTTCACCGGTAATGATCGAAACACGTAGTGTTAGAAAGAGGGGATTCATGAGTTTCACATGGTTACCAGTAGGTACCACAAAAACAGCAGTGGCTGCAGTGAATCCAGACATGCTCACAAAAAGGACGGGATGAGTTTGGACACATGTCGTACATCTGGAGGGTCACACACTCTTTATATTCAGCCATGTATTTTAAAATTTACTGCACGCTTCTATGTCCACCACTTTAAAAAAAATAGCCTTTTGAAATCGGATTCTTCTTCTTGATACACCCTGTAAAACACAAAGTGAGGGTTGCATGACTTTCAGTATCTGAGAAAATGAACTTGGAAACAAGCTTATCCACTTTTGGGGCTCATTAAAGTGTTTAACAGTTTTAAACACCCACCATTAACATATTTGTGTGTTTAGCTCATCGGATCAACAGAGGCTTGCGTTGGTTAATTCAAGGCTATGATAATGACCAAACATGAGCACGTCAGACTCTGCTGCCACTTATTTCCTTCTCTGGCTTTTTCCTCCATGCTCTGTCGCAGTCGGCACATGCTAAGTGTAGGCCAAGGCCAAACACCCACAGGGAGCGACCCTGTCCTCCACACCGTGCCTAACCCATGATGAGGGTTCTTTCTAACTCCCACTTAACCCTCACCGCACACTCAAATATGCTTCCCGCTGCCCAAAGACACGAAATAGACCAAATAAACATGCGAGACTGGTGAGGAAATGCGAATGAATGCTGAGATGAAGAGCAAAAATTTGTAAGGACGCAGAAGCCAAGCTGGCTGAAGCAATGTTGGCAATGTACCAACACACACACACACACACACTTAGGTCTGCAGCAGAGCGAGGTGTCAGAGCCCGTTAGAGGCCTTTGGCTGGACGTAGCTCCAGAACAAGCTGGACAAAAGCGTTGCCTGTCTCCCCTCATTAAGTGATTTAAGATCCCGTGTTCTCCCGACTCCTTTCATCGCCGCCCAAAGTGCACACATTTAAAAAAAGCCCAACAAGAATGCCAGGGCCTGCTGACATGAATGGGGTGAAGAGGGGCAGGAAAGCCAAGTTCATGGCGGAGGACCAGGGTCTAAAGCTGCACTACGCTAGCCATGCCTATTAGCCTGCGTGCACATGCAGGGGGGACATGTAGCTTGAATAAACCGCGGTACGATCGCGGCTTGGCCCCCCGGGTGGGAAACAGCAGCGCCTTAATCCATTAACAGTTCTTCCTCCACTGAAGAAGCAACGTTTTTCCCATGAAGGTTTAGCTCTGTAGAAATGCGCCGTTTCCACATTCCTGGCTAAGAAGGCAGTGCTATATGGGGGAGGTGGGAGACGACGGAAAGATGGAGGTGCTGCATGGAACGTCGGAACTGCTTCCAAAATCAACCTTATGTGAGCGCTGGTTTGGTTGAGTCGTGTCATAATTATGAGTGATTAAAGCTGGCGATCGTATATCACACAGTTAGTGGGATTTTCTATGAAAACTCCATTACAGCCTCAGATCCAGGCAGGATCTGCCAAAGCTTTTAGCAGCTGCTGCAGAAACATTACCATCTTTGGTGCATTATTACGCCTTAAAACTTTAAAACGTTTCGTAAAAACTAAACATTGAATGCGTTAAGAAGCTGCAGATTGCAGTGAAGGATTTTGCATTTAAGTATTTGGCATCAGCAGGAATTTTAAAGGGAAAAAAATCATGGAGTAAAGAAAAAGATTTTAGCAGCTGTGGCAAAATCGTAAATCATTTAAGATAATTTTTTAATCTGTTATTGTTTTGCAAAAGTTGTCTAGGAAAATTGTATTGTAGCTTCAGGAAATTTCCATAAAATAAGTGTTGTCAAAATCTTGAATAAGCCAACATTAGCGTCCAAAAAGCTCCCTCATATTTGTTTACAATTTAATAATTTGGTTTATCAAACCGTAAAAACTGATTACATTGTTTTTTCAAGATATTCTAAAAATTAGACCATTTCTGGTCTAGAGTCGAAAGAATTTGGAGACATTTCTTTCTGTTATTGATGTCTAATAGTCATTTTGAAATGTAATAATCTTTGGTTGCTCGTTGAGAATTTTACCGGTTTTGGGCTCATTAAAACTAAATTATTCCAATTTTACCCATTAACTTTATCAAATTTATTCTGAAGTGTGTTTTTGGATAAAACTCATGGAAATTGTTGTTTTTCAAGAAATGATGGCAGATTGCCTAACCAGAAAAAAGAAATACAGTGGGATTCTCTTCAGGAAATACACTCTCTAGCCACTTTGTCCGACACACCTGTTAGGTATACTGCTAGTTAACCCAAATGTATTGGAAAATCACAATAACTCAGTGCATTCTGGCATCCAGACAGGGTCGATATGACCTGCTAAAGTTCAACCTGAGCATCAGAATCAGGAAGAAAAATTAATTCAGTGACTTTGACCAGGGCGTTGTTGTTGGTGCCAGACAGGCTGGTCTGGTTATTTCAGAAACTCTGGATCTCCTGGTAATTTCCCACACAATGAACTCTGGAATTTTCAGAGGATGGGGAACAGTAACTCAAATAAAAATTTGTAACAACCAAGGTATGCAGAAGAGCATCTCTAATTGAACAATATGTCAAACCTCAAAGTGGATGAGCTATAGCAGCAGAAGACCACACCGAGTCCAAATTCTGTCTGCTAGAAACAGGAAACCATAAACCAACCATGGAACAAGCGAGCATCGTTTAAATACCACGGCCTGAGTATTGTTGCTGACCACGTCCATCCCTTTGCAACTACAGTGTGATGACTTCAGCAGAGTAACATACTGTCCCAAAGCTCAAATCATCTCAAACTTTACTCTACAAAAATGGCCTCCACAGTCATCCACCTTTAGGATACAGTGAAATGAGAGTCACAGCTTGGTGTGATGCTGTTGTTATGAATATGGACCAAAATCTCTCAGGAATGTTTCCATCATTGCACTGAAACTGCGCCACAGAGAGCGAAGACAGCTCTGAAGGAAAAAACAGGGTCCAACCCACCACTAACAAAGTGTACTTAAAAAAGTGGCCACTAAGTGTAGTTTTTTTTTTTTTTCAGAACAAAACAAGCATTTCAAGGTGTTCCCCCAAAAAAGAAGTTTTTGTATTTGTGTATGCTTATGGCATTCAGATATACACACACACAGATATAAACATACCACACACAGCTTTAAGTAACACCTGAAAGGCAGCAGGCTTCTGTGGGTCATTATGTCATCTGGTAGCATTCAGATTGTAGCTTTGAGAACGCCTCTTCAGATCCACCACCGTACAGGATCTGCACTTAAGAAACTTTCTGCAGCCACTTTGATGAAGAGGGGACTGTGTTTGAAGCTGGTCGACTTTCTGAGAGATGTGACGAGGAGAGGAGAGCCCCTAACTGAGGAGACATCAAGAAACCTATAATTCCAACTTATCTGGTACTGCACAGCACTGCAGCACAGAGAAAGTGAAAAGGAAAAAAGATGTCTGTTAAAAGAGAGAGCCTAATTGGAGAGTGGCTGTGGTCTGAAGTGGTCAGTGTACGGAGAAGGCAGAAAATGAACACCCCCCACCCCACCCCCCCATCTCCCCCCCAAAAAAGATGCTGTGAGCAGCCAAAGTCCAATTAGTGTGGTATATGATGTGGGATCCAAACATTTGTTTACAAAAGGCAGGGTTTTTTTCCGTAGCTCTCACTCTCACAGACGAGGGACCCCGGTCGGATTCCATGGCGGCTCCACAACAGAGTGGGTGTGGCTACACCACACAAACCTCTGGGCCTTTTCACATTACACTGCGCAACCATGAGGTCAGAGGAAGGCTCTTTCTTCCTTGGCACAAAGGAGTGATTTTTCACTCGCCCCGTGAGAACAGCAGGGAATAATGAACTCTCGGGCCCCTGGTATCACGTTCGGTTTCACACGCGTCAACTCCATTCTGGAGCGGAACAAAAGGGCAGTAGGAGAAACATTTGTGGGGAGGGAACAGTGTGCCCGGGGCATGCCATGCAGGGTGAGTTTGATGCATTTTAATGGCAATATAACCCATGCGATTAGGGGGAAATTGTTTCTTAATACATATGTGCCAAGTGTTCCTTATGGCAGGATCTGATATTTTTGCAGCTGATCTGGCAGAAATGACAGGAAAATCAGAGCTGCACTAGCCTGAGCCGCTGTCCACCCTTTGTCCACATTATGCTTTGAGCAAATGTCTGGGTCTAACCGAGCTGTGACTTGACTCTACCAGATGGGAGGGGAGTCTGCAAATCTTTGGATTAAAGACTTCACAGTCTGGAATCAAAGCCTAGCTTCAAACTGAATCATCTTGGAAATTAGGATCAGTTTCACCCAAAAAAGAACTTTAAGAAATTAAATTTCTGCAGAAGTCCAGATGCTTTTAACTGTTATTTTAGTGTATACTTACCGCAAAATAGAATAACAGTTTTTTAGCACAACCCGCTGTGCTGCATAGCAGGCAAGCTTTACAGTATAATACTGCCAGCTGTTTGGTTACCATTATATTGCCATTTGAGTGTTTCTATAGTAATCCTATAGTAATGTCTGTGTGAAAGATAAGTGAATGTCCTTACCTCATACCACGAATTCAGTCTGATCTTTCATGGGCATGGAAAGATGAGCATTGTCACCATTCCCCTACAGTTACAGGAATGCTGCTGTATTAACCATCGTAGCAAATACTGTGGCATTACATGATTGAGCAGTACAAGGGTCTTGGTAATACTCGCACATTTATTAGCTAAATCATAAGACTTTAGTCGGCCATATTACACATCCACAAAAATCATTACAACACCTCTAAACGAGCCTCTTTTAACGAACTTTCATCGAAACAAATGCCATATTGTATCGTAAATGGTCATTTAAATTTCCTAAAAGAATCAGCATTTATATCGTATTCGACTATAATAGCGTAGAACCAGACATTAGTGTACAAACAGTCCATGCGTAACAAATATTTTATTACTTTAGTCCATTCATCACACGATTAAAAAATAAAGGAGCTAAATTATCTTCCAAATCGGCGAACTAAGCTGGAAAAAAATCGAGAGAGACAAATTATTAGCGCTATCAGCCACATGCTAGTCTATTTACTCCATGTTATTCCTGCGGAATGAAACGGAAGATGTGAAGTTTTTAAAGGTATAAATGTTTTGGAAACAATGAAGTGATGCTACTTGAACATGTAGTGTTTTCTGACCAGTTTCCCTGAAAGACTGGTACAAGAAAGCTTATTTTTGTGGAGTAATTCTACTTTGACATCTTCTAACACATCCATCTCGTTGCACTTTGTTTTTTTTAATTCGGAGTAATTTTCCTTCAGTTTCTGCTTTCCAGAAAGAGAGGCTCCTCAGGTTCCTCACCTGCTTGACTGTATATAAATGAAAGTGTCTAAATGTGAAAGCAGACTCTCCCAAAATGGAAAGTATCCCCCAAAACACACATTTAATCAGTGAGGCAGAAGTCAATCCCTGCCACTCTAGCTATAAGAGACTCCGTACGTACGAGCACGAGCACCCTGCTCTGTGTCATCTGCTCGCTAAACTAGAAAGCATTTGGGCAAGGCCAGACGGATTAGGCTGCAGTTACTCTGACATGAAAAGCTGCTCTTAATTCGAAAGCTCTCATGGCTGATTAATCACAAATTATGATCAAACAGCTGACTTACAGGATAAACATATGACACCCTACACACAAGTCTGCATCCGTGTGTGTGTGTGTGTGTGTGTGTGTGTGTTTTCCTCTGTGTGCAGAGATGCATGGCCTTTGAGCATGTGTAAAAGTCTCCCCAAAGTCTGCACACTCATTTTCCACAGCAGATTAAATGTGTGTCTGCAGCCACAGAGCACACCGCCAAATTAAAGTCCCCAATGTGCTGACTTTCATCTGTGCAGCACCTGAACTTCTTCTTACAGGATCACAACCAAAGCAATTTGCTCCGAGGATCTGGTCACAAAACTGCTCCAGATTTGGACTAAGGCTTAAAACATTTGTGTTTTCAGCAAGTTGATACTGTACTGAAATATGCAAAAAGCAAAGAGGAAAAAAAAGCTGAGGAAAATATTTTTAAATAACCTCAAGCTTTAACAAATGTCCACTGGGTGTGTGCTGCACACATGGGGGAAGGGACTTCAGCTCAATCCTGGCCGAGAGCTGAGGAGTTAGCAGAGCAGCCAGGGGTAAAAGTGGATTCTTTCTTTTTTTACACGGTAGAACAAAGCTGTCAAGTCTGAGAAGGTTTAATTGCCCTTCTCATTTCTGATAGCAGAGCAGCAACAGCTGGTCGACTAACATCTGGACAGCAGAGTTAGCCAATACGAAAGTCCTAAATGTACTAAAAATCTGAACTGTTGTCTTGTTTTTGTTTTTTTAGCGCGGCTTTGCTGTTAATCCTCATATATTTTTATGATGTACACTTGCTTGGTTTACGACATGCTAGCTTAGAAGAGTTCCTACAAAAAATGAAAAAAAAAATTGGGAATGAGGCCCAAATTTTATTGATATTGCTTTACAACAGCTTTCTGCTGCTTTACTGTGAGCTTGTATAAATGGCAAATTAAATTAAACATATTTTGGAGTGTAAATAAAAACTAAAGCTCTACAAAGCCTAGGATTTTTACAAATTCTAAAATGATGCTAAACACATTTTTTGGTCAAAATCACCAAAATTTGAATATGAAGAGAAAATAACATCAATCTACATGGTCAGTTTCTAAGTTTAGCAACATATTTACATAATTATATGAAAATGTGTTAGTTTCACGCATGCACAGATTCACGTGCATTTCAGTATTTTACTAAACAAGGTTTTCATATTATACATGCAAATTCTTCTTCAAATTATCATACATGCAAATTCTACAGGGATACAGCACCTGGTTTGTAGGGACTTAACAACTTTTTCAATTATAATAAATACTTTTGGCAAACCAAAAAGACATTTTGGGATTATGACAAACACAATACAAGACTTAGAAAGCTATTCCAGCTACTTTTGAGCAAAAGCTAGCTAACAGAGAGAAACATTTTCTATTATATATATATTTACTTTTTTTTCTTAAGTGAATTTTCAATTTTTTGTCTAACTTTTTTCCATCGAAGTTCTGTGACTTCTGACATATTTTAACATTTGGACAGCAAAGCTGGGAGACAGCATACATTTTCAATATTAGAGTTTGTGTTTCTAAAACAGGGTCCTCACATGCACTGATTTAACCCTGACCTATACAAAGGCAGTTTCTCTAATAAAGTCATATTGCAGCTGCATGTTAGTATTTTGCAAATTCGGTTTTGTCGTCACTCGTTTTGGATTCTCATTAAAAAGCAAAGTGAGAAATAAAAATCAGAGTAAGTAAGGAGGTGTGGAAGCAAAAAAAGCAAACTCAGCTCCATGTAACCATCTAACATTTCTATCACGTCATGGGCACTGCAACAGTGTGTATGTGTGCCACAGTACATAGTAACCATACAGTTTACATCTCCCAGAAAGCAGCAGGCTTCTGCAGCATGGATTCAACATGCTGCATTAAGAGCTTTGCTCCCTTCAGGCTACAGTAATTCTGGGTTATTTCTACCCTGGTGTATCTGGCACAGTTCTGGTTATCAGTGCTCTGCGGGCCAATGAAAGCACAGCTGGTCCATGGCTCATTGGCTGCTGAGGGGTTATGATTTAATCCTGATTGGTGACTTTCTACAAGAACACACCCAGTTTATTTTTTTTCCTTATGGGTGCAGTGGTGGGAGTATCAGGGAAGGTGGTGGGGGGGTGCTTGGATCAAATTTGCATTTTACCCATTTTCACTGTAGTGTGCAGGGTTTTAACCTAATTTTGAACATTTTGAAGGTTTTTAACGACATGGACGAAATATCGCCAGATTGTTAAAAAAGACTTCTCAGCTGGGGCTTTGGCCTCGCAAGTTGATTTGATTTCACCCGAAATAAAAATTAACATCATTATAACAAAGTTGACGCAAACTTTTGGCCCACACAGAATCAAAATTTTATTTGCTGTGATTTCAAATAATCGCTAAATAATAGCTACTAATTGGAAAAGTCAAGAAGTGTGTCAAAGAGTCGTGCTGCACCACAGCACCACATCTCCCACTACACTGCTGGGTTGCTGGGCAAAATTTAGAATGGGCCTGCCTACATACAGGAGTGGATTGGTGGATGGTAAATGTGTGTGACGTCTTAGCCGGCGTGTTTCTCTAACCCCCCTGTGTATCGCGTGTCTAGACCTCACCAGCACTACTTCTGGAAAGACCATGTGACCCAAAGAAGCAGTCACAGGACTTCGACACCCATACATCAAGTCCATTTTCCCCCATCCTCTTCTTCTTCAATCAATTCTTTCCTTTTATTCCAGCCAATAATCAGAGAGGTTCAAAATAAGTGAAATTGAGGTAAAGCGACAGAAGGGGAAACCAACGAGACATGGCGGCATTAAGGCGAGGTTCATTCCAAATCCAGTTCGCCTTTGAAAAATGATCAAAGAAATTTTTTCCCCCCCATAATTTAGGCTAAGCAGTCATAAGATTTAAACATCTGAATGCTTTATTGAAAGATAAAAAAAAAAAATCCACATTTGAATGAAAATTTAAAACATAAATGGAGGCTTACATTGACTACATTTTTGTTTTAACATTTTTTTCATGATATAAAAAATGTTCCTAAATTATTAAAATCTTTGACTTTAACATTACATTTAATTTCTTTCGAATTTTATTATTTAAATCAAGTTTGCAGCACCATACTGTCATATGTCACAGTAAAAGTCTAAGACAACTAGTAAACTACAAACTTACATATCAATGCTCAAGACTGTTTTGAAATGCTATTTATGTGTGCTAAAAATAATATCTTTAAAACGTATTTTGACTCACCTTGTATAATAAATATATATGTATACATATGAACTATGAATAAAGTTGCAGAGAAAAATATGAACTTCAATTATTTTTAATAAAAATACATGTATGTTGATATAAATTGTACTTTTTTACATATTTTAGTTACAAATGTATAATTTTTTTTGTTTGACTATGTAAAAGACATATGAAGACATATTATCATATTTATTGTAGATGCAAGTACAGTTATTAATATAGTTTTGTACATTTACTTAAAGTTGCTGATTCAGCTCCTAAACTATACATTTAACGAAAAATATATATTTTTTAACTTCTCTTCCCTGTAACAAATATATAACCCCTGACATAAAAAAAGAAAAAAATGACACCTTTCTGTGATTTTTTTATTTCACAACATCGAGTTGTATTTTTTTGGGGTTTTTTAGTACGTTGATGCAAAGAAAAAATAATTAGTGAACTTTTGGTGACCAGGCTTTTGAAACTTACAGAAGTGCACTAAAACTTAATAGTCACCTCCGTCCAGAGACAGAAATATGAGTACTGAGCCATAAAGACTTCTGATGGAAACCTAAGCAGCCGGCACATTCAGGAAACAAATAAAACATCTTTATGAGCGAGATTTTATGATCTTAATAGGCACACTCCCGGTCCAGTGGCCTCTAAGTGCTCCGCTGGACAGGTCTGTGTTTCAGAGCCGACTTCAGCCACCGGCTACTGTCTGCAGAGCCACACGCAAAAACTCTGCACAACTTACTGTTTTTATTACGCTGCCTGCTGGATAATTAAAAAAAACACTTTCTATGCCTGTGAAGCTGCAATAAATTCCCATTAGCTGTGAGCGATTTTGCACTTTAAAACACTGCATAAGAGACTAATTCAAACACAACAAACTCAGTATATGTAGGAATCATATGGTCTGAGTAAGAGAAACTAGTTCCATGAAAGGTTTTATAGAAAATCGGTGGTTTGGCTGTGCTTATTAAACTGCAATAATCAACATATTTTCCACTTAGTTCACTCTAATCCTATATTTTCTTTTTAAAGCAGTAATTTTTCAGCAAAAGCAGTGATTAATGTTTAAGTATTTTTAACGTTGGGGAATTTTCTTGACTTAATCTGTTCATTCCATCATTCCAATTCCCTGAAACTTTAAAAAACCCTCATCAAAAACAGCTACATTTTCATGTATGCAAGGGTAAATTAGAGTGATTTATGAGCTGGATTAAATCAAGTATTAACTCATGACTACCTTTGTAAATTGAATATTTGTAGCTTTTATTTAAGTCTGAACGTAACTTCTTTCTCCAAGAAATTAAAGAAAACTTTTTGTGAGTGTTTTTAATATTCAGTTTATTTATCCCTTTACTTTCCTGTTGGTCTAATAACTATTTGACGTTAAACCGCAGTGAAACTTTAGCCGTCTCCTCGCCTGTTCTTTAAGCCTTTCCTCAGAGTCTTTGATGTCGGATGTGGCAGGTTATCTGTGACCTTGTCCCTTTTGTTAAACAGACAATGCGGGCTTGTTGGGCCATTAGTTTTTCTTTGTAGGTGCTCGTCTAGGTGTGATATCCACCCTGTCCCTGCTGATCCCGCAGTCGACCTAAAGAAATGCACTACGGGGACAAAGAAAGCCTTCTGGGGCCAAAAATACCCCAAAGTTATTTACTGCATTCCAAACCAATCAGAGTAGAACTACCACTAAATTTATCTTAGCTAAACATCGTCAAGTTGAAGATTAAAACCAGTGCATAAGAGGGGTAATAACAGCTGATAACAGCTTCTTGTGTGATTCATGAGAACGTAGTACTCCGCTCTGGCGGAGAAGTCTCATTGGCAGGGAAGAGGAGAGCAGCGATTGGCTGAGACGGTGACATAGGCTGTGTCGACTCAGCGCTGGGACCTGTTACGCCAGATGCCCTCCTCTCGTCCCCTGCAATGTTTGCAGCCCCACGCACGCGATCCCTCGCTCCGCTTGGCTGCACCCTCTCATCGCATTACTTCTGCTATTCTAACTCCTCCATCAATTATGCACTAGAATAACTCAGAGCCTTGATGGAGCCAAGACATAAAAGGGGATCATCAGCGCGAGCGCTCGCAGCGTCTGCCCGCGTGTTCCCACCGTGCTGCTGCCATTGCTGCGACCAGTGATATGAGCCAAGGTACCAGCTCATGTAAGGGCAGCTGTGGCGGCGCACACCGAAGGGTTCGTGCAAAAATCAAACGCAGCGTGTACGCTCAGCATTGTGTTAGTGGGTCAATCAGAAGCAGCATGAACAACAAGGTGAAAAAGCAGAATTTTAAGATGCTAAACTTTTCCTGCCCTCATTGTTGAACTAGCTTCTTTCTAACTGGACTTGAATTTTGATTCATTTGAGGCCGGAGTGCTCGAAAAAGCCTCAAGAAATCAAAACTACACTAGAAGCCACGTCATTTTCCAAGATTTGTTTAATCTGGTTTCATTTCAGTGCACATGTCGAGTCTTTTTGACTCTTTTTAAGGGCGGGAAAAGTTGCAGTTGTCTCGTTTAGTGTTTCATGCTAATTTTGATAGTTACTGTGCTGCTTTTAGCCTTTATCTATTTTCTTTTAAAGTTTAAGCTCCAGACGTACAATAAACATTTTTATCTCCAGTAATACAAAAATTCTATTTGTCAAATAATTTCCCTCCATAACAGAGTCCAAAAAACCTGAATTATCTTCAGAGAAGTGAAAATTAATTTTGGCAACACAGAAAAAAATCTCATTTTCACCAGACGTCAAAACGAAACTTTTAAAATATTCTTGAAAAAAGGAATCGTTTAAAAGATTCTCGGGAAAAAAAAACAAGGAATATTTTAAAAGATTCTTTGCGCTCGATTGAAGAAAACCTGACTTTAAGGACTCGGTAGGAGGCGTAAAATACGCCAGGATCAGTAGCATGGAATGAGAAAACATCAGAAACTGCTCGTGTGATAGCCCGGGATTCGTAACCTACTTTTTTTCCCCCTGAAACAAAATGGAGTCGAATTTGGAAAATGGCTGCCTGTGCTGCACCGCTCCGCCACACACCGCAGAGAAAAAGGCGAAGAGGAGGGGAAGTCAGTCAGCCACGTCTATGGAAAGTGTACAGATCTTGGCAGTCTGAGATTTCAATTAATGGCCCTGAAGTTCGAGCTGTACAGTGATAAAATACCAAAAACAATTTAATCACAGTCATTCATCACCAAAGCAACAGAGGCCAGGAAAGGATTTGTGAGAAATAATAATTTTTTTTAAAAAAGCCAACATCGTGTCGACCCTTGTGCTAAAGTCATGGCGGTCCTGACCTGGATTTCTCCTGGTTTGCGTGTGAAGGTTTGTCCAGGCTCTATCGTGAGATCACAAACAGCTTTTTTAATATTTCATGGGTCCCAAAGCACCAAGTCTGCTGAAATCCAACAGGAGGAAACACTTTTGAGTTTCAACAGGCCGGCGAGCCCCACGAAAGGTCCCGCAAAGCCACACCAAGTTCACTAAACAACACATGCAGATAAATAACAGTCAATATTTTTCACCGCAGGAGTCTGAAAATGGCCGAACAGCTAAAAAGCCTTCTCTGTTGTGGTATGAAAAAATCACAGCTCTTAACCAGCATCAGATAAACCCCCATACCAAAACGATTACATGAGACATTTGAACCCGAGAAACAAAAGCAATTAGGCAGCAGCAGAGTCTCCCACAAAAGCTTTTGGTTCATCAGGGATATTTTGGTTTGTCTTTGTGGCTAAAACCAACAAAAAAAAATATGCCTATGGTACGTGAAGCTCTGAGAGCTTCATCGCTCTGTGAATCACACATGATTCAACAAACTGACTGGAACAGTAACACGCTCACACATCAGCTTTGTCTAATTTCTTCCAAGATACACAGAAAACCCAAAGTCAGCAGCCGTTTAAAATCAGGAAATATCGTCCCATTGAGGAGGTACGCATACTTTTCGTTTCAGGCCTCCCTCCAAAAGCCGCACTGACCCAAATTTAGTTCCAGAAACACTGACTTGGAGGTTTGGCCCCTGCTGTCAAAATGATCACATTTGCTTTTCATCAAGCATATATCTGAAGCCAGTTTAGGTTTCAGATGTAATTGTGTATGATTTGAATCCACCGAAGTGCCAATTTTCTCATTACATCCATTTGTCTTAAACCAGAGGAGACAGCAAAACCTTTTTCTTTGCTGCGTCAGAAAAAAATCAAACCTTTATCCTCATCAGTCTAAAACAAAAAAAAAAGCTCAAGGAGACTAATTCACTTTTAAATAATCCAAACATGTCAAAGAAAACTTTTCCACCTGATTCATTTACTTAGTAAAATACACCTGTAACTTCATTAAAGCAAAAATTTATCACTGTTGTCAAGTCATTTTATCGGTCGTAACTCCTGAAAAGTCCCAGTTAAGCAACTTCATTTGAACTTTTGTTTCCAGCACTTTTCTTCTTCTTACTTTCTGGTAAGAAACAACATAGAGTGAGGCCAAAAAACGCATTACAATCAAGAAAAATGGATTAAAGTTGACTGGCACTGGGTTTGCATGAGGTAATCTGGCTCAATAATTCACACAGTACCCACACATTTTCCTCCAAAACTGATGATTTTAGTGTGAACGGTGGCACACAATTTAAGAAACAATCGGCATGCACGTCTCGACAGTTTTTGGAGTCCGGAAAGGGACGCCAGGATGGCTGGGCAACCACCCTGCCATCTTTGATATTAAGTGATGCCCTGCAAACAGCGGCAGCCGTGCCCAGTCTGTTAGCAGCTTAGTGGCTCTTAGGACTTTTTTGGAGGCACTTTTTTGAAGCTTTACTGCAGTCATTAGGAGTTAAGACTGATTAATGTGAATGGTCAGGCAGGGCCTGGCTTTCTGAGGCAAGAACAGAGAGGGGTGAAGGGTCTCACAGGAAGTGTTTTGTGTCTCCACACAAAGGGGAGGCTGACCTCTTAAGCCCCTTAGAGCCTCTTTGCTAATACCCTCACCGGTGCCTACAAAGACACAGGGGATGCCATTTCACCACTCACATTTAAAGAGCACACACACACACATACACACAAAAAAGGCCCGCTAAGATTAAAACGGTAGAAAAGTGAAGCTCTGTGCAGTGGAGTGAGACGGTGTGAGATCAGGCCTGAAGAGTCTCCCACTAACACAGTGACTGTCACGCATATCAAACGCAAGAAGCCAAACTCTCACAGTATCTGATCTGAACTCTTATGGATCTTATCGAGGATCTGCTAAGTCACAGTTAAAGTTTTATTTCTTCAACACAAAGGGAAAAAATCTGAAGAAAAAAAATATATATATATTACAACCGGTTCCCTGAAACAAATTGGTATTTTTCACATTTTACATTCTTTCTGGTTCATCTTTAATCACAACTCTTAAAAATCAGCTACAAAAATCTAATTGTACCGATCTAGACATGATTTATTGATCCTTTCTAGAGTCTGGTCCTGTAATCTGCCTTTTCTTGGTCTAGATTCTGAGCAGATTTGCATGATTGACAGGACAATGTGTGAAAGGCTCTGGCTCATTCTTTACTTTCACTAGATCAAAAAACTTTTAATGGCATTTTGCCTCATTCGGGTTTCTTTTTCTAAAACTTGACACAAGTTTTGTTGCATAAGCATTTTTCTACTTTCCACTTTTCCTAAACCGAAAGATGATGTTTACCGTTTTCTGTCTTTTTTCAACTTGCACTCACTTTTACTGAATTCCTCACAAAACTGACGCATGTTGATGCAAAGTATACATTTTCAAATGTACAGTAAGCACATTTTTCTATATGTCAAGAGCCACTCTAGACTCTAGCACCCTTTTTTAGTCTATTTCAAGAAACCTAAAAGTGCAACAAACTGACTTTTTTCTTCATTCGTGCAAATTACCAAGCATAATATCGACATTCACATACATTTTACATGTGTGTGAATTTTTAGTTATGCTGCAAGGGCAGATTTTTTCGCTTTATAAAATTCAAGAACTGGGTAGTTTTTCTTTCCTCTATGATTATATTGAACTACTTTGATCTTTTTCAAGAAAGAATGATTTGAGAGAATTTGTAGTAAAAGTAACTCACACTGTACTATAAAACTATAAGGGTGTTTTTCTTTTAAACTTTTGTGAAAATACACTTTTAATGCTCTTGAGTTGCTTTTTTCTTCTTTCTTTCGAAACACTTGAAACGTTGATTTGTACTGAAAACAAGTTGAATTTATTGTATTCGGCAGATGTTTTTCATTTTGCTATTTTTTGCAAATACTAAGCGTTAGAAAATTCTTACCACACGTTCACAAGTATCTCGAATTAAATTAATACCTCATTGGCTGACTTTTTTTTCACTTCTTTAAATCCAAGAAGTGGCATTATTCTTTAAAAAGTCTTTTGATGATGTAAAGGAGATTTTTTATTATTATTTTACATGCAAAGACACTTTCAGGTTTCCTGAGGTGCTTTATTGGAGATTTAATGATTGATTTTAATCATTGCTGAATTATGCATAGCTTATTATTCTTTCAGTATATCAATGTTTATCCCATAAATCCATCTAATCGTGTACCATGAAATTATACTTCTTAGGATTTTTTTTTTTTGCACTACTTTAGATTTTTCTGACTCTTGGAGTAATTTTACTTAAAATTTTCGGAGAACTGCAGTAATTTAACACACAGTCATCTAGACTACTATCAGCCTTTTCCCCTGCTTTGCCGAAATGAGGTTGTATTCAAATTTTGGTCAACAGATAATTTTTTCCACTAAGTGTGATTTTTCTCCAGCATTGATTCCTGAAAATTCTTAAAGTGAGCTGATATCTCTTGCAATCTGTTTGGTGTCGTGGTGCTGCACTGTCAGCTGTTTTTTCTCTCTCTCACGAATACGAAACTAAAACTATTTAGAATCAAAAAAGATGGAAAATCTGGCAATGAAAAACAAAAATGGCGAAGGAAAATGAGATGCATCGATATGTTGCTGTATCTACAGTGCATTCACTGTGCTGGACCTCAAAAGAGATACTGCTGTAAACCAGTAAACCCGCTACACAAGCTTTAGTCACTGCTTCCTGTCAGTCACTCCCTGGCAGCCTGGGGCCGTGCCCTTATTAAGGCTGATTTATGGTCCCACGCTGATGACAGTGTGTAAGAATTGTGGGAGTTGAACCAACAACAGAAGCGATGGAGACACATTTGTGGTCGTTCCTACAAAAGGCCAACAGCTAGTCACCCATTAGCAGTGACCACGCTCAGGCTGAAAGATTGGCTTAAACCATAAACCTTTTTGCAGTTGTCTATATTTCCAGGCATTCCACATATTTATGAAACAGCCCCCAAGTGGCAGCAGACTACTATAACAGGTAGATGTATATATGCAAAGCTCCGCATAGCACCAACGCAGTACCATGAGGGAGTCTTTAGTCAGAGCATAAAGGGAGGATTGAGGCAGCTTCACTCTCCAGGCAGTCACAGACGGCATGTAGATTGACGGGTCTCCGCAGGAAAGCTTTCCCCCTCTTTGCAGAAAACTGAGACTATAAAGCTCCCGGTTTAATTGACCTGAAGGTTCAGCCTTCCTGAAGTACATTCTGTAAGGTACTACTGATTAAAGTACACAGAGTGGTAGGAAACGGACATATGAGAAGTTGAATATGGGAGATTTCTTATCTGAGATTTGACGCTCTTTCATTTCATGCACTGAGAGACTGAAGTGCTGTGAGCGGGCTTAATGCTTCTGCACTCTGTAATAAAATGGAAGGTAAACCTCAGATAAGATGCCTCTCGTGCTCAGTTTATTGACAGTTTCTGAAGCCCCCGGTGCAGGAAATCACATTTGCTCTGCTCTCTTTGATGCCTTTTGAGACTGATACTTCCTCAGGGTGGAAACACTGATTCTGACCCCACCCTGGGATGCCGCGGCCTGGACACTGTTCCCCTGCTGTAGCCTCTGGCCTCTTATGTGTAAGTTTCTCCGTAGAAACCCCCTGCCCCACCTTAGATAGCACACACACACTCTTCACTTCCACCTCTCCCGTCTCCTCCTCTCTGTCTCTGCATAGCTAAAAAGCCGGCTATGGGCTGCTGAGTACGATTGGAACAATAGCGGCCTTTCAGGTGTTCTGTGCCAGCGCTGGGAGAGGACTACGGTCCTGAGACCCAGTCAATATTTGGACATGGTTGCCTTTTTGTGTCCGTTTTTAATCCAAGCGGAACCAAGCAGCAGGGAGCCGGGAAAAGGCTGAGAGGGGAAAGCGAGGGTAAACACTGGGAACAATGCAAATGGGGCAACTCACAATGCCACTGGGAAACTATCACAACATCAACTCGCCACCAAGTGAAAAATGGAGTATTGTTTCTTTAAGTGGAGATTAAAAAGAGAGCGGTGTAGGAAAAACAAATATCGGAGGTCATTCTGCCATGAGGAGAACTGTGCACGCGGAGGGTTTCACTGCAAACGGCCAATCATCAGAGAGGTCTTTTAAGTGAACACTTATACATGAAAATAGGCCACTGAAAAGATTCTTTGACTATCTTATGGAGAAATATGTTGCATCTGCTGTGGAAAGCTTTGGATGAGCATTATCAAGGATTAAAGGAAACCCCTGGGGTGACAGTGCTCCCCCTGAATGCTGGAATCCCTCTCTGCCCAGCTGTCAGGTCGTTAGTCCCACCCAATGAGGTTCTTTGATGACGAGGGGTATCAGTTTCCATGGCATCAGAGACACAAACAGCTTGGGAGATTAGGGTCGGAACTCAGCCCTGATTCTCAGTTGATCCCACCTATCAGCAACAAATAAACACCTTGGGCGAAGGCAACGCCTGCATGCAGGCCATATGGACCCGGGTGGGCTTTAATGAAGCAGCTAAATAGCTGGTGAGCGGGGAATTCGCTAATAGCTCCTTGTCAGAGCAGCACTAAATACCCAACTCGTTCACTTTATTCCATCATTTGGTTACTGACACAGCCGACTAAGCTGACAAGGAACATCTGTGGCTCATTTTTCTTACATGAGTGTTTCCACAAGGAAAAGCTGCAGTTTTTGTTTTCCAGGTTTCTTGCCTTGACTGGGCTGTTTTTACCCTGCTGTTACTTTTTTAATAAACGCTTCATATGTTACATTTATGAGGATGGATCACACTAGGTGAACATTTAATAATATAATCTCATAAAATTTATTGAGGGCCTGTAAACCACAACTGGATTTATTGCTAGTTTTCACATCATACTTCATATAGTTATTACTAAAGGTGGTCTCCATACTGTTGTGAGCATTAAAACCTTCACAGGAAAACACTTTATAAGGTAGGATAGACGTTAAATTAATAGTAATAGATAAGTTATTAATGCTTTATTACTTTGACATTAACAAATATTTGTTGGCACTCCAAGATCTGCTCAACTAAACATTTAAAGTTATTTCTTAAACATTTGGTACAACTTTTTAAAGCAGATTGCAGCAGCAGTTAACTGTAATACCTGAAAATACACCAACAACATTTCAAAAACTTTTTTTATTTTTGATCATATGTTTCTCTCCTTCTAAATGAGAGGTTCTCGGTGTTTTTTGGGGCCAGAGACTTCTTACAGAGGAGAAAATCGTCCAAGGAACCCCAGAATAATCCCAACGCAGATTTAAGTGGCTGGGGCTCAGCATCACTTGACGATGTGGACTCACTCAAATGGATCTTCATGCTCGCAGCTGGCTAGCTGGCTAAAACGCCGCTCTACGGAGCAGCAGGAATGGTCCGTTACACCCTGAGAGAAGCGGATAGTCTCATGATATCATGTGTCAGGAGCATAGGAGAGTTTCAACTGGCCCAAAAGATAACGTAATGGACACAATATGCCTGTTTTACTGGCTTTAATGCACTAATATACTAATAGTAATGGATCACTTTGCAGAAACAAGGTCCTAAAACGCCCTGAGGTGTGTTATTATGAATATTAGTGCATCTGTAAATCTCACTAAATCTTCCATCAGGGTTGGGCTGTAAATGTGAATAGCAGAAAAATGTTTTGCAACCTGAGAACACAACAGTTTGTCTGCAAAATTGCTTTCTGCACATCTGTCGATACACATAATTCGTTTAATAAACTCATATTTTATGAACAATTTATTAAGTACACAGTTCTTATTAACCTTCTCAAACAGCACGGCCACCACACAGACAATATCTGACCTAAGAGGAGACACACACTCTTTGCAGATTTATGTAAAACACCAGCATTTTTAAAGTTTATATCCAAATTAGCTGCTTTCCAAAGCAGCATAGTAGCCAAGTGCGTCACGGCTAACACCCTTAAACTAATGGGACAGATTGTTTCTGTCTCCTCCAGCCTCTACACCAGACAGATTTAGCTGACAATAATCTGAAGTCCTTTTAGTTCTTTTTGAGGGATTTAACATTTTAAAAAAATAACTATAAGTCATTATATCAATTATGTATGAGCTGTTTCTTTTTAACAAGTCTCCCTGATACTGGAGTTCTCTTTAATTTCATTAAGTAGCTTATACAAGCACAGCGACTCGCTGTCACTGACTGTGAAAGCTTTTCAAACTCCAGGCAAGGCTGAGCCATCCTGAGGGCTGTAAATCCCTCCACCGCCGCTCCAAGTCCCGCTCATCTGAGCCTAATCAGCACCGAGCATCAGCGCAGGAAGATTGTTCCCCAAGATGAAAGCAAGGCAAACACGAACGCAACATTTATCGAAATTACAAAAAAGGGCTCCTTCCAGCTCCTCTGAAACAATGGAAAAAACATGAAAATGTCAAAGCATTTCCATTTTTCACGACTCACTTCCCATTTCAATTCCAGAGCTCCTGTAGGGCATTTCATGAATGGCTGAGTATGGACTGCTGCTCCGGATGCCATTTTTCCTCACTTTGGTCAAATATGCAGCAGAAACAGGAGAAGAGGGGGGTAAGAAAGCTCATCTGGAAGTTGGGACTGTACCGCAGCAGGTTCCCAGGACTCCAACACTGAGTATGGTTACATTAAACAGCGGGGATTCAGCACCCGCCAGCTTGTATGGAATACTCTTAAGTTCTGCTGCGGGTCAGGGGCCCCTGGGCTTTTTAGCATGGCCCTCTTTTACATTATACAGCAAGGGTCAGGTTTAGATTAAAGTCATGAATGAGAAAAGGAGACAGTCATTTAGAGTTACTCATTTATTTAGTCCCTATTCTGTCGAGACAAAGTCCAGGCAGGGTGCCGTGCTGGGCCCGTCATCGGGCCCCATGGCCAGCGGTACTGCCCTGGTTTTGACCCTGACAACGGTCCCCTCTGTGCTGCTTAACCCGCAACTTGCCTGGTTACTACCAAGTGTGTGACCTCAGCATGTGTGGATCTCTCACAAGACTGAGCGCCACGCTGTGCCTTGGCCGCTGCTGAAATACCCCTGTGTACCCGCTTATTGTCTGCCCCAGCATGGGCCAGGAGGAGGGCGGACAAGGCGGAGGGGACACTTGGATAAGGGGGTGGGGGGGGGGGGAGCATGGCAACCAAGAAACTAGACTTGGGAACTGGGAACTGCTTCAATGCCAAAAATGGAGGGAGGAGAGGACCTGCAGCCAGCAAGTGTGACAGAAGGCTGTTATCAGACTCAGATATCTTTCTGTTAGCAGCAGAGCAAGAACTGCATCACCTCCTTTGATGTCACCGCTGCAGCATTTGCATTTCTATCATTAACATCCTGTCAGTTTAACTCCTCCGTAACACACACTTGCCCTCAGGGTGACCATTACAAAGACATACAAAGGCTCTTGATGTGTGTTTTGACTGTTGAAGCCCAGAAACCAGTTCCTGGCCTCTGAGCAAATGTTGATATAATATTTATTTATTGACTCATTCTGAAACTGCAGCCTGCTAATAAAGAAAGTATTCAAGCTGAAACAAAGTGACAAACACTCATCATATCACTATGTGCTCCAGTGCTGAAGGTGGAAAAGTGAAGCACTGAGTCACTGAGGGAGGGAGGCGCCCAGGCACAAGCAAGAGGAAGTTTCGGAGGAGAAATGTCACCTCAGGATCCAAGCAAAAGTTTCTGGGAGAAACCTCTCAAACAGGAAGCAAGAAACACATCAGATTACAATTTATCAGCGATAGTGCGATAGATCAATAACATTAACCCTAAGCTGACAGGGAATATCAGCAATCCCTCACAGGATGAGTCTCCATTTGGCACCAAAACGATCCTGTCATTTCTAATCGATGACAGCAGACTGCAAGCGGCTCAGCATTATTTTTAAAGCAGCACAGTAACGCATTCCCAGCAGCACTTGTAACACTTCTGCATTCAAATTTCCAGCCTGATGTGGAGCAAACAGTGAGCATTAATGGATAACAGCACGTAAATGACAGCCTGTGTAAAAACACCTTGTTGTTGAGGAGCTGTCACGGGGAGATTTATGCTGCTAAATGTGCACGGTTCATTACAAAGAAGACTCAGACATGAGGGGCAATTAATCTTCAATCAATGCAACAATCCATCAACAAGGACAACAATTATTAAGGTGAGTGAGGCAGCGAGCAATCTGCCAGGCTTGCGTTTGAAGATTTAAAAATGGTGGCACTTAAAAGGCAAACGTTACATCATGGACACAAACAGGTGTGATAACAGCTGATTTAACGTTGGGTTTTTTGCTTTGCTTCCTAAAGTGCATTACCTTCAGTTGCGCGCACCTGTAATGCCACAAATGGAGCTGAGAGTGTAACCACCTCAACCGATCAATCAGCCTTTTGCACTGCTGCACACGGGGCAGCGCACAGGGCGCTCCTGCGGGGCACAAAGAGCCCCCTCTCCCCGCTCCGTGTCGCTGCGTCCCTGTGGGATAGCGGGATTACTTACTTGGGGTTGGTTCTGTTCCAGAAGACGGCGTAGCGGTCGGACACCACCTTGGAAGCAGGGTCCTGGCCGTACACGCACATCCCAATGATGAGGATGAGGAAGAGGATCATGTCCACCTGCGGCATAATTGCTGTGGAACTCCGATGAACTGAAAATTGGCCGAAAGTCCTTCTTGAATCAGGTTTAAAAGCTCTGATGTGTGCTGGTTGTGCCTGTGTGAATGACAGTCCACTTTTATTTCCTTAAAGATGGAGCTCTATTCTTCTGTACTGGAGCTTAAACGCCGTCTTCTTCATTTAAAGCAGCAACTTGGGGTTTTAGCAGTCAGATCATTTCCTCGATCGGATCTACTTTAAATCAAGAGACGCCACAAAATCACCGTTTCAGCCACGGCTCAACTCCGCACCGCGCAGCGAACAGTTTCTCCAACTCGCAGTGAAACAGTTCAAAACAGGAGGCAGCCCTGCGCAATCTACGCAGTACAGAAGAATTATATATATATATGTGTGTGCGTGTCTTTTAGAATAAAAGAAGCAGCGGGAAAGTGTTCCTGGTAGCGCAGAGGTTTTAAAAAGAAAAAGCGCAGACACCCAGTCCCCGTGTCGCCGCTCTCGCCAGCTCGGGACCTCTCCTCTGGCTCCCCGTGGATCCAGCGACAACCACTCAAAGCAGCAGCTTGAGCTCCGGCTGAATCCGCAGCTGTCCGATCTCTCCTATCCAAGCGACCGAGAGCAACAGCACGAGATAACAAAGCTCTCGTGTAAACGCGCGCGGTCTTCAGGTTAAATGTCCCCCGACGAGCCGCTCTGCCACGTAACCGAGAGCGCGCCAGAAGCGGTGCGAAGCAAGTAAAAGCAGCGCCGTGTGGCTCCCGCTGCCATGCTCTCCCGGACCAACCCCCCCTTCTCCTCCTCTACCCCCCCCCTCTCTCTCTCTCTCTCCCTCCCTCTCTCTCTTCTACTGGGCCAGCCGGGGAACACTGGAAAAAAATCTTGACAGTTGAGAGGCTAGAGCTCGGACTGTTCAGTCTTCTTGATTCTCTTTTCCCAGGAAAATAAGTCAAATAAAACCTGGATTCATCGGCTATTTTTGCTTTTTCCCACTTTTAAATAAACCATTTCCCCCCGAGGAGATCGTTTTTTTGAATGAAAAAATGATCCAACCTCACAAATTCACCATATTATTTGTCCCGTGCTCGTGCACGGGGGAGGTGGGGGTCATAATCAAGTTCTTCACGGTGGGGTTTTGGAGCCGAGCCGCTGCAGCGGTGTTTGTTGTTGCAGATATTTCTTGCAGTGTACAGTTTCACGGGTGCGCGCTCTCCCATCGGCTTTGGATTTTTGAACGACGTGCGTTTCGCTTTCAAAAACAACACATCTTCTCCTACTCGAGGGGGTGAGAGGGTTTGAGGGAGGTATTGATGGGGGTGGCTGGTGTGTGCGGGCTTCCCACGGGCCCGCAGACAGACCTCAGATCGCTGCGCAACCAGCCACTTTCACTGGTTCAGCTTCATTTTCACTAAGCAGCCATTCTCCTAGTGTCCAAGTTTCATTTTCTACTTGAAAAGTTTTATTCAAATGTGACACCAGCGTGCAGATTGCGTTTCAAACAGTCGTTTAATGGATTTACTGACATAATTATGTCAATAAAGAGCTCTTCTGGTGGCCTGAAAACAAGCTTTTTAATTTCATTTTCTGTTTTTTTCCCCCGAAAGCACTGTTTTCACTTGGGAAGCTGCCATTCTCAAACCTGTAAAACGACCTCAAGCGCTCTGCTGGCAGAGTTTTCTCTTGTTTTCTTGGAGAGAAAAAACAACATTTCCATTTTCTCTAAATAGCCAAATATTTCATTGTCTGAACAAATGGAAACCGGGTTTATTTTTTATTCTCTTTCTTTTTTTTCCATGGCCACACACAGGCATTATAAGACCTTTGTTTCATAGCTTCCAGTGCTGTGCATGTGCACCCTGCCGTGTGTGCTGGTTTGAGTTTATGACTCAGTGCGCCACGTAGTGGTGGTCACAGGAAAAGCTCCACAGATCACGAGGATCCACGGAGGGTCAGTTTTTTTTAGGAAGATTGCAACACTGTGCTCATGAGAGACGAGATTATATTAACTAATTAAAGTAAATTGTGTGTTTCGGGGTGTTTAGGCTACATAAATGTCATCAGGTGAGATTTTCTTGCCGCACCGAGGCAGACACAGATAGAGCTCAGCCTGGTGGTTGAACTAATCCTCCTTATAACAACAGTACCACCGAGGAAGCTCGTCTGAGTGCCACTGGGCTCAGCAAGAGGATTGTAAACTGCACTAAGACACTAAACAGTCGCTCTTCACACTGTGGCTTCTGTTCACTAACAGCTTGATTTATTCCAGCTGAAAAAGGCCGGCTGAACTCCATCTCGCCTCCTTCAAAGTTTAGCTCAGTTTTTAAAAACTACTCAGAGCACAATGTGAAATTGCTTCAATAAAAGCAACAGTTAAATGAATGAGAAGAAATTACTTTTTTTCCCTCCACATGATGAGATACCCACCACCCCCACTCTTTTCTTATTTTACCAGGAGGCAAGCTTTGGGGTGAGAGCAGCTTGAAATGATGTGAAAGTGAAAGGGCATAGGGTAGATATCACATCGAATTATCACATCAAATGCCTTATACAGTAAATCAAATCAAATGTTTTTCTGAGTGGGACTCCGCAGCTGAGTGGTTAAGTGGTTCACACAGCTGCCTCAGAGAAAGATGGCTTCAATATGTTTTTATCCACTGAGTCTTTTATGTGCAGTGTTCTCCAAGAGTGCCTGTTGCATGTTCAGATGTTAGCTGATATCTGTCTCTGTCATTTGATGCTGGGTAGGTGGGCATTCATCAGTTTTCTGAGAAATGGCAAATAAACCATTTCATCCTCATCGCTAGCTTTGGGAACATCTTCACTTATAGAGCTCCTGTCATCAGTATCTTCCAGCATGAAAGAAAATGCTGCTCTGCACTGAACCTGACACCTGGGTGCTCCACAGTATGTTCTTACAAACAGTAAGTATAAACCACAGACTATAGAAAAGATTGATGTCAGTACCATTGTTTTGTGGGCTACTACAGTCATGTAAAAGAGAAAGTTTGACTCTAAGTAAGTACAGCCCATGACTCAAGAGCTTGTAGAAACACTGCTTAGGTTTTCTGAAGTTTCTCTGAACATTGCTGGGTGAATTTGGAAAAACCATATATGCGTTGTGTTACCACATCCCCACAACACCCCAAAACTCCTGCTTTTAAAGAAGTTTTGTCAGGCTCCGGATGATCACTTAATCAGGTTCATTTGATTATCAGAACCTGGCTGCTATTTACCTTCTTAATTCCTATGGAAGCGGTAAGGCTGGACTTAATTCTTCACAGGACTGCAGAGAGTCCGGTGAAAACTCTTTTTCAGTTGACTTTTTATCATTTTTGTGTTTCAGAGCTCTAAGATATGGTCTAGTTATAGCTAAGTTGGTAAGCAAGTTGAACCCATATGGCTGCATTACCTACAACTAACTTGAATTTCACTCACCAAAACAATGGAATCCAAACTTCTTGGATGATCCTAACCTGTATTATCTGTCAGATAAATATGTCTTGATGCGTACTCAATCATCCAGGTAAGTAAATCCCAAAAGGTTGATTCTGTTGATCTGAACGTAGCGTTTTCTGTGGGAGAAACATTTCGTCATAATCCAAGTGACTTCTTCAGTCTCAGCTGACTGCAGGTTTCCCCAACCTTATAAACAGTGTGTCAGATAAATAATTGAAAAGGCTTTAAATACCAGTGGAAGTGTCAAGCTAGTGACCTGAATTAGCCTATTAAGTAGTGTGCAGCAACCCAAGATCAAAACTGTTTGGGTAAAAGTCTGTAATGATGTTTATTTCTGCTGTAAAGTAATTTTAAATGGAAAATGGTAAATGGCCTGTATTTGTATAGCGCTTTTTACTAGTCCCCCCTAGGGACCCCAAAGCGCTTTACACACCCAGTCATCCACCCATTCACACACACATTCACACACTGGTGGAGGCAAGCTACAGTTGTAGCCACAGCTGCCCACATGGTAGTCTGTGGGAATTAACTCAGTTTTGAAGAGAGCCTCAAGTGGACATGGGAGGAAGTGCACTTCAGCAACAGGTTTATTTTCAACCACAAAGTTTTTGGTATAAAGAAGGTTCATGTTCACAGCACAGCAGTAAAGAAGAGCTTTCCAAAGAGTAACTCCAGAGAAAATAGTATTCCAGCCTGGATTGGCTGTAACACTGGACAATCTTAATCCAGACAAGGACATGACTGGTTTAGGGCGATCGTGGCTCAAGAGTTGGGAGTTCGCCTTGTAATCGGAAGGTTGCCGGTTCAAGCCCCAGCTTGGACAGTTGCGGTTGTTGTATCCTTGGGCAAGACACTTCATCTGTTGCCTACTGGTGGTGATCAGAGGCCCTGGTGGCGTCAGTGTCCAGCAGCCTTGCCTCTGTCAGTGCGCCCCAGGGTGCCTGTGGCTACAATGTAGCTTACCATCACAAGTGGGGAGATGACTGGTTGCGAAAGTGCTTTGGTGTCCTTAGGGACTAGAAAAGCGCTATACAAATACAGGCCATTTACCATGACTTGTTTTTCTAAGAAATATTCTTTAATTATATCTAAGGTCAAACTTTTTAAACCACCTCAATCAAACAAAGCTTCCTGGATTACTGAATTAAGTCTGACTACACTTGTACTGCCATTATGAAACAGCTCTCTGTTCCTGTAACTGGCAAAGAACCACATGCAAATACATAAAGTCATGGGAAAAAAATCTCGTGAAACGACCGTGACACACGCCTGCTGTGCACCACACATCCTAAGAAGGCTGGGGAGCAAGCTGAACCCGAACTCGGCAACGCTGTGCTCATGTTCCCGTTGGCTTTGTTTACAGTAAATCCACCGTACGCTGTGTTTGGTTTGGCTTTCTTGTGAGGTCATTGTGTGTGCACAAGTGTGCATGCTTGTGTGCGTCTTGCAAACTCATCAGTGTGCATACGCAAACCGGCTGGTCAAGTGATTTGTGTGTGTGCGTGTTTGAGCGTATTCTACTTTTGTGCATGTGCATGCATGTGTGTATGTGTGTGCGCACACCCCGGGGCTGATGATCCACCTCACCCAGGCAGACTAATCCATGAGCTATAATCACCTCATCTCCCCAGCTAAAGTGCCTGTCCTACTTCATTTATGCCTGATATACGTCTGTGTTCCCCAAGACAATGGAGTCATTATAAATTAGGGTCAGTGGGGCTGCCAGCACAACACACAGCATCCTAATGTTTCTCATGGCCTTATGATTCGACTGTCACACACAGAGAGGAATGAGATTTCATTTTGATGTATATATCACACACAGTTTTTCCACAGGAGTTCTGAATCACACACACACATAAGCAGAGCGAGGGTGCAGATTGTTCAGCTTTTTTTTCCCCCTGTTGTTTATGAATGCAATCTGCAATAAAGGAGCACCATCAAAGTGCCACTGAGTGTTTATGTAGTGACACAGGCATTACAGCCTCCCAGTCCTCTTCCATTAGCAGCTGGTAAACAGACTGTAATCACGTTGTGCTCTGTAAAGAAAAATCCATTTCAATATTTCTATCTTGCAAGCAAAGAACTGAACAAATTGCTTCTTTTTATTACTAAAAGTTAAATATCTGCTGTAACAGCTTGAGTCATTTATGTTTTGTTGATTAATTCGGGCTTTGTGTATGCACGGCTAAAAAAGATCTTAAGTGAAATCTTGACTTTATATTTCCAATTTATATTTATATGATGTGGAGAAAAAACATGAAACAAAAGAAAAAGCTATACATTAACAACAGTCTTTAGAAGCTCAATCCTATCTTCTGTCCTATAATTTTGTATTTGGCAGCCTGATTCGATTCTGTGACCCAGGAGAGCAGCAGCGACACCTCAGCACAGGACAGGGCCACAGACGGTATAAAAAAGGGGCATACTGTAGCTTCCGAAGCCAATGCAGAAGTGCCTTAAAGCTGGATTTAAGGGCGATACCTGAGGTTGCAAAAATACTTCCCTTTCTATTGGAGTCTATGGGGACAGCACAGCTGTAACCTTGATCTTTTGAAACTGTGGTCTCATAGTCAGCTCACCTTCTCTTTCATCATATCCAGTTGCAGAGGGCGATGGCTTGAATGCTCATCTCTACTTCAGAACAGATGAAGTAGAGATAAACCAATTGGTGACATCACAGCTTCACAGCTACTTCAGTCTTTTATACTATGTGTCAGACACAGCATGAAGAAGAGTTGGGTAAAGGTGGGTTGCACAGTGGCTTGCAGATGTGAGATACCTATAGGCAGGCAAAAGCAGTCGTAACTGTTCCAGAAACATTTTACACAGTTCAGTTATTAAAAAATGATCAAAACTGTATAAAAGAAGAGGGAAAATGTGGCCTTTATGTAACGTTTGGTTCATGTAGATTGTAACTGGTCATATGACCGAAGTTTAGTCGAGAGCACGACATTGTGGTGAGAGCTAGAACAGATGCAGAGGAAACACATACAGTCCCAAAACAACCTTAATTTGCATGTGGTCCAGGTGCACAGGTGCAGCCTTTATTTGTTTACATTCTGTGTAAAAGCTGCTTTCAGCTGCTTCCTTATTTGGCAGATTTTTATGCTAGATGTCCTTCCTGACACAACCCCAAAGGGATTTGTGTCTCCTTAACTTGTTTATACTGCATGCGATGCTGCCTATATACCTTTATTTGGACAGTAACACCTATTTTGAGTGACGGCTTCAAGAGGTAGAGCAGGTTGTCTACCAAATGGAAAAGTAGTGGATCGATCTCCGGTCACTCCAGTCTGCATGTTGAAGTATCTTCAAGCTACTGAACCTTAAGTGACTAAATGCATCTGTACAAGTGTGTTTGGAAATACTAGACAAGATGGTTAAGTATAGAAAAAAGCGCTAGTAGGGAATGAGGTCTGTAAAATATGAATGAGGTCTGTAAAAAGTGCTTTGAAAAACAAAACGCTTGCTCAGTTGAAATAGAAAAGCATTATAGAGGCACCGGCCCCTTTCAGCATATTTGGGATTTTTTTGTTGTCGCACGCAAACATGAGAGATTTTGAAAAAGACAGAGGGAAGTGTGCTGTAAACTTTTTGTTTTATTTTCTTATAGTTTTTACGGTGTGTACCAAAGAGAGTGATGAAAATGAATATTCAAAGTCATCAGTGATGCATGGTCAACTGAAGTGGCTACAATAGCTTATAAGAAAAACTAAAACCAAATAAAAGGGCACTGAGATCAAGTGATCTAATACATATGCAGCTGAGCTTGACTCCATTCATAAAGCAGATGCATCCCAATCGCATACAACAAAATTACATGAAAGTATCTGTGTTCATATCAACTTTTCTAAGACTTTTGTTAAAGTGATTAAATGTTTTATTAAATTGTTTTCCATATGAGTGGGAAAAGAAACACTTGGGGAGGAAATATATGCAAGTAATACTCAAAGCAAACCGCTTTAGACTCGTTTGTTTCATCCAACCAGGTCTAAAGGCAGACATGGTTATGATGAAAGACTTCAAACCTTGCCTGGTTTCCCACCTCTGCATAGATTTTCAGTTTTTGCAAGTAAAATATGAATCAAATGTATGAGCTTACTTTGTGGTTAAAAAATGCAGAGGACATTTCTTTTCATGCAGTCCAAATCTATCCACACAGAAATACTGCAAGCCTTAGTCTCTGATGTTAGCTCCTTACAAGAGCATTCTCCAAGGACCATAGAGGCACATTCTGAGGTTTGTTCACTGGCATTTCTTTCTTATCTAATGAATGTTATCCATCACCTTTTATTGCCTGACATCACCACTTACTGTCCTTTTTTATATAGTTATTGCAATAACTGGGCTGCATGCAACCTCTTTCCTGTGAAGGTACATGTCCACAGGGGCCATCATTTCCACACTTAGAATTCACAGCCTGTGTGAGCAGTCATGCAATGCATTCTTGTGGTGTCACGTTGCATTTTGAGCGAGGGGGGTGTCGAATAGCACGCTCCTCATTTACATAAAGTTGGCTACATTGTGCAACGTGGCGCATCTGGAAAGTCAAAGAAAAGTTTTGAATTAACCTTTGTCGACCTAAAATGAGGAAAGATTCATTCAGTTGGTTACAACCTTGTGTTTGCGCTGTTATGGGAGGACGTAGGCGTGGGACAGCGCCTGTATGCTGTTTTCCCCTCTCCATGTGCAAAATCCCCATGAAAGCAGATGAGATTAAGGACTTTATTAGTGTGTATTTCTTAAATGTCAAATTGAATGCTGAAGTGCGGAGCTTAAAGAACAAAGACCAGTGTAACAGTCCAAATAATTACAGCCTGGCCTGCAAATCAGCCACTAATTATTGATCTATAAATACATTTAAATGTGGTGTTACCAACAGCTCGTTGGGACTGCAGACTATGTGGCTCTTTGCTCCATACAAAGTGACGTTAGGTGGATTAAAAAAAATAAAATAAAATAAAAAAGTTAGCCCAATAAAAAAATAACAGACGCAGCAAAGCATACTGCTTAGATTTTTGGGGGTAAGTCAGGGTTAAATGTTAAAACTACTCATTAATGCATTCTGGTCACTGCAGTTTAATACCTGATGGTGATTACAGTCACTTTTACATGATCTGCTCTGCTTGTTGTTAAAAGGATTTTAGAAAAGAAGTGTCCAGGTCAGCTGCTGTTGTTTGAATAAACTGCTTTAAGGGCCACTGATGAGTCACACACTTCCATTTCTATCTATCTTGCTTCCTTTTACTTTCACCTTTTTTCTTTCTCTGTGCCTCTTTTCCAACTGCTTGCAACGCTACGGCCATCCCCTTACGGAAAGGTAAATGTTTATATCTCCCTTGAGGGACTAGTTTATTCCTCGGCCTCTTCTCCTTCATCGCTCTGTCGAAAACTCCTGCCTGAGCCTTACCAGCTGGCCTCGCTACACTGCTCCACGTAGGTTTTAGATGTTACGGTTAGAAGAAGAATAGCCTCTAATAAAAGATTTGGCCGCGGTGAAGAATACACAAATTAAGGTGAAATAGGAGTTGAGAGAGGGGGTGGTGGGGTGTGAGGAAGATGCATGATGACAGGTTGACTCAGACGCAGAAAGACGTGGGAGGTCTGAGTTATTCCTGTTGAATCTGCACTTGTAGGTCTGTGTGTGGCACCTGATTGAACTCTTCTGTATACATGACCTCTGCAAACACAAACACACAAACTCACACTTGTGCACAAAAGCCAGAGGGTGCAAATTCACAAAAATATACATATGCACACACATACATCTCTTACATGTTTTTATGGAGGAAAGAAAAAACTTCTCTCCATCCATGTTTTCACAGAGATGTTTTCCTGCATGTAGGTAAGTGATGCCTGTGACCCATGGAGCCCGCCTTGCTTAAAGTCATTCAGACTGAGGGCTGCTGACACTGGAATGCTTGCTATGCTGATGGGGGAGGTTCTCACCAGATTTGTACATTTATACCAGTGGCAGAAGGTGATGAAAGCACCCTTTCTTTATAGCCTTCATGAACTGGCACTATTGTTGCCTTAATGTCACATCAAAGGAGTATTTGTGTGTGCCAAAAATGCCTTTAAGACCAGTTCGCTGTTTTGCACAAGTACCCTTGTCATTGGACAAAGTACAGCAGTGATAAACAAAAGTGCTCTGAAACTCAGTCGAGAATGACCGAAGTGCTTCATTTCTGGCGTAGACTGTATAGAAGAGAAGGTATCCGTGACATCTCCCTCTGGTTAGCAGAGTCTGGTTTTTGAAGAATTGAGCTGCGTCTTTATTGTCACCATCATTTTAGCTCTCTGAAATGCAGGGTGGCTCTGAAACTACATGATCATACAGTACAGTCTTAGTCATACTCTGTTAAGGGTATCTTTCTGGATGCTAAGGAGAACCATAATTTACAAAATGAACATCATGTTCAATTCATAGGCTTGAAACTAGCGTTTGAGGTCGTAAACTCATCAGGCAAGTGTTTACTGAGATCACAGATCTTGTAGTTTTTACAACTGGAGCAGTCACACCCTATTGACCACTAGAAAGAATGTACTTGTGGGTCGGCTTTACGTTTCAGACCAGGGAGCTTTAGTCTGATGAAGAACCCTTCCAGCGAATCAAAATAAAATAACTGAAACAAGTCCTTCACCCTTTCACAGGAGAAGAGTTTCTCCTTCTTTTTTTTTTTCTGAGGCCCTCGGCCCTCAGAGATTCTCAGCACGGCACTGATCATTCAGTTCCTGTGTGGGAAAGCAGGGCTGAACTGGATGAACTGGGAAGAGTCGCAGCTGTGGGTTACTGTTCCAAAGACTACAACGAGTGTCTAAATGTCATGAAAATCGAAGATAAATCTGCCTCGGGGAATTCTATACTGTGGGGCTAAAAGTCCAGCGTGGATCTGCACATTGATCGTCCCTTATTGCCCTTTCAGTCAATCCAGTCACTCCCATTCTCATAACATAATTTTGTCAGCCTGAAATTAGCTTATTTCTAAAGCTGCAGGAGTCCGGATTAGATTTGGGTAGAGGAATAATAACAGAATGGAAAATAGCTAAAGATATTTACATACATTGGACTGTATTTTTTGTCCAAGTGGCCAGGTCTAAGACCCCTCTTAAAAAAACAGCAAAACATTTTGTACAATGAAATATGTGGAACATGTAAATAAGAAAAAGCTCTCTGAGCTAATTTATGCAATTTATGTGATTAATTATACGCGGTGCACTTACATCTTTCAGTTCATCCAATGAAAAATGATTCAAAATTAGTCCAGTTAGCTTTAATTCATTAGCCTTTGGTTTAAGGTATCTGTGGCTGAAGTGGGCACTTGCTCATGAACAGGACATTGGGGAGCGGTGAATCAGACAAAATTGCTTCATGCACGCTAAAATTGATCTGAAGATAATGATCGAGGGAACTCATGAGCTCATATGTCTGCGGGATGAAAAAGGAGGGGGTCGGAGGGACATACGGTGGCGGGTCATTGTCCTAGAGGGGAGTGGGGGGGTAGGAGGGACTACATTGTCTGGCTCTGCTTCCGACAGCTATCTGATCCCCCTCTGGGAAGGTCTGTGTGAAAATGAAACAGACATTTTTCAATAAAGCTGGTGGCCTTTAATACAGATTTTGGAAATAAATGATTTGTGCTGCAGTCAGGCTGACAAAGCGCCCCTCAAAATTTTAAATGGAAACATCAAATAATTGCAGGAGAGAGTTCCAGAATAGTTCAGCAAAAAAACACTTAATAGTAAAAAAATCAGCTGCTGAGTGGCAGCGTTGATGTGGGCTATGTTATAGTTCAAGTATAACCAGGCCAGCCACGGGGAAACTTACAGCTGAGCTACAGCTAATTATCGTTCACAGATTTATCAAAGTGATTATCTTCAAAGTTTATCATTTGGTTTTTAAACACATTGTATAGAGATCTCTTATTTTAATACTTTAAAACAATAATGAGCTTCTGATTGCAAAAGACAAGTAAGAAAGTCAGCAAGCCTTCCTGTTTTAGGAGCTGGACATTTTTTATTTAAAAATAACCCAAAGACTTTTTAATACATATCAAATGTACGGCCAATATATTTTCTGTTTTGACAGTAATGGTGTTTCAGATAATTGTTTGGGTGTTATCGTAAAACTGGCTACTGATAATACATGGTTCATTTTTAAGTTTTTGCTTTTTGGTCTTTATTTTCTTCCTTTTTTGTGTGTGCATATTTCATTTAAATGCATATCTAGAAAATGTTTTACACATTAGTCCTGACCATCTGTTTAATGTCTTGAAAAAATCTCAACCACCAAATAAAATGAAACCGTGACCACATGCTTTTGTATACATTTAATGTGAGGCTGCTTTTATGATGTAAATTAGCTCAGTCTCACAAAAAAGCATGAAACAGTCATGGAAAGTGCAATCTATTTTTTCACACTATATGGTCTTTTGTGCCCGTGAGAACAGACATAGACAGGTATTTTGGCTAACTGAGCCCTGTTCTATGTATTTTATCCTATGCGATCAGCATAAAGTCAACGCATAAAACACTGCCACCAGATGTAAACTGTCCTTTGGTCTCCATGAGTGATGCACCAACCATGGCAACAGTGAACAGCGAGAGATAACAGTTCATTTCTTTTAAAGACTGATTAATTTCACATTTGGCACTTTAAAATGCAGCAGAGCAATATGTCAGAAATGTGGCAGCAAAGAGACCCGTGGATCATATTATTTTGTGTGCTTCACTTTGTGTTTTCAGTTCAGTGCAATTTAATGTTATTTATATAGAGCCAAATCACAACAGCAGTCACCTCAAGGTGGTTTATATTGTAAGGTAGACTAGAGAAAACAATCATCTGACCCCCTTTGAGCAAGCACTTGGCAACAGTGGGAAGGAAAAACTCCCTTTTAACAGGAAGAAACCTCCGGCAGAACCAGGCTCTGGGAGCGGAAGCCATCTGCTGCAACAGTATTGCTTTCACTTTTAACATATGCCACTCCACAGGATTCATTGTAAACATGCTTTTAAATATGACACCGAGAGCTGCTTTACATGAATTACAGTGAAAGGCTCCCATCATTATTCACTAACTTTGGTGTATCAGCGCAAATGCCAAAGCACATCCAGGTAAGTTTAAGGTAAGTTTAAGACACTTGACACTTAGACAGTATGGCAGTATTGGAAATAGGAGGATGTAATGCTCATTTGTCTGCATACTTCTGGCCATATTTTATGCAATACAGCCCTCAACCAGGAGTGAAAACAGGCTGATACTGAGGATGATATGACTCAGTATCAGCTGATACAGCATTTTTAGCTGATACTGAAGCTAAAAATGCTGAAAATTTACATTAAAAAACAGCCAGCTCATCTCAAACACATTGCATTCTTTTAAAGCATACTAGTGGAGATGGTTCACAAGAAACATAGCCATATACCCCCTGAGTGCTAAATACCATTAAATAAAGAACAAGTACTTACAGCTTGTATCTCCCTCCCAGGATTCTATTAGATTACGACATTTAGACCTGACAAAGACCCTTATGTGGATTGCAACATGATTTAATTTAATCCACGGAGCACCAGATATGGCACATCAGCCCTACCCTTCCTCATTTGTGTATCTCTGGCTTTCAAAGTTTGGCGCAGCACCAAGAATCTGTGCATGGCATCCTGCGAGCAACCAAATCATCGTGAAGCTGTGAAACAGCCAACAGAAAGCAGCTGCCAGGTGCAGCACCGGTAGCATTTCAGCAATTGGTAGGACATGTGGTTTTACACCGCTATGTGGGCGATACACCCAATGTCACTTCAAAGATCAGCTGAAAGCAGTCATCAACATTTACTGGCATTTGTTTGCTGTGAACAATTAAATTGGTTTCTGACCAGTGGTGACACATAACTGTAATAAATACAGCCTGGGGAAAAATAGAAATACACAATGATAAATCATTCATCAGCATGATTTTTCTCATTTTAACTCATGCTGCATGGACTTTTTAAAAGCATGTGTCACTGAGCTCTTAACTTCCAGCTCGAGCTATTTACTGGAATACACTTTTCCATTTAATTTCAATTTTGTGCTGCTTCCAGTGGAAGTTATCTAATTTTGGAGGAAAACTTGATATAACGGCATATTTAAACATACCCTCAGCGAGCTAAAATATCACTGCTCCACGTTGGGAGCGTGCGCATAACTCGAACTGTAGATGTTATTTTATTACACAGCAGCTACTTCACAACTCTGTGCTTCCCCTAATTAGCAGACAGCCTGCAGAGATAGTGTGGGGATGAGGTGACTTCGCATTGGCTGTGCCTGGTAATGATGGATCACAGGCATCTGTGCCAGCCCAGCAGAGCGGCACAGTCGGACTCTGAGGAGAGAGAGCTGCAAAATATCTGCATGTTTGGAACTACTTCTATCATGTAGCGAGTCTACAAGGTAGTGTAGTGTAATACAATATAATTATTTTTGTGGTTTTTTTGTTGAATATGATTAAAAACATATTGAACATATGGGCTAATGAAGCAGGCGTGGCGTGATACGTCTTTTGTACATTTTGTTGCCTTTGTCATTAATTTGTGTCTCCATCGAAGTGAAGCCATCATGGATCTCTGTTTTTTAAGCTTCATCTTTAGAAGTTTTCGGGTAGCCTTGTCTAGCTTGGTTAACAAGTTTTATTTTCTGCATTGCATTCACTGCACAGATATGAATAACAGCTAATACAGTCTCACTGCAGTGTGTGGAATACTTACAACCTTGAATCCACTGATTTCTGGACACTGATTTTCCACTTTTTTAAGCTACAGTATTTGTTTTATTATGATGAATTTAAATTTTATGAAATACTTTAATAAGAAAAAGATTTACACAATATATGTCAATGACAAATCTGCTGACAGATACTGATTTAGTATCAGCTCAGTATTATTTCCTGGAGAGCCTCGCAATGATCTGATAAAAGCAAACCACAAAGCATGAAAGTGCTATGCTCAGCTAGCTACAACAAAACAGGACAGCAACATCAGTGATGATCGCACTGATTTCTTTTTTTTTGTGCAGTTAAAGACCAACCGCTAGTTGTAGCAACTAGCTGGTCACTAAGACACAACAGCATTAAACTCTAAGCAACCACTTTCGATCACGAGGCAGTTGCACAGGTCGCCTGATGTGAGTCAACCCGTCTCCAAACAATCACGGTCTGCCTTATACTACAATCCCCGTCAGCTAGGCTGGTGAAGGTTTGTCTAATTTATTTACATTATTTACTGCCAACGTGATGCAATCAGTCTGAGTCAGTCAGCGCTGATGAGTGCAGCTCCTCTGGAACTCATCTGTTAGCAATAGGGGCTTTGACTCAGCCGCTTTCCAGCTGGTTTCATTTCTATATAAAAGCAAGCATCAACTATGTCACTATTTAGTGAATAAATTCAGAATTTCTTGGATAATAATTGCATGGTGAAAAGTTTCAGGATATATCCTGAGTATTAGCCGTAGATCCCCCCCCCTTCTCATGCTCTGTCACCATGCTGTCAGCGTAAATGACTGTTAGAGTGTTATTAAGTGTTCATTGATAATCTGATGCTTGTTTTGCTCTTGATCATCAAAGATATGCTGTAAATGTGCCTTTCATAACAGCCAGTGCTGTTAGCTGGAAAGTGCTATGATAAAGACTTTTGATGCTATGAGTGTCCAGCTACAGATTTATTATTGACATTTAACGTGTAAATCTGTTTTCCCCTCGATTGCCCAGTTACTGGATGTGTGTCTAACCTTTGTTAGTGTGTAAATTATAGCTGAGCCTATTTGTAAAGGTTTGCTTTGTGGGTTTTTTTTTCATTGTGTCTACTGAGACCAGTATTATCTATTTATTTATTTGTTAAAAAACCCTTAAACCCCAACGCCCACGATACTGGGGCAGGGGGGGGACATCCAGTTCCATGGACCTCTACACCAGGTCTCTTATGAAAGCTAAAGCCTCACACAAAACAAACACAGCTAAAACAGCAAGCAAATAAAAGGGCATATAAAAGAAATCGACAAAATGACGTAAACACAAAGCACCTCCATTAACCCGACAGCACCAAAATTCACTGAACTGGCAGCAACAGAAGACCAACATTACGCTCCACGTTTGAAATACAGTTACATGAATTTTGAACACGAAAACGAGACACGTCTTGTTTGTCGTTGTTAAACTACATTAACAGAATAACTCCATCTCCCACAATGCCTCAGAGCAGTTTCCTCATAAAAATAAATAAATCACAATTTAGTACCCGGTTACAGAAATTTCATTGGGCAATGGTGAGTGTCATTCATGTTGGGAGTTAATGGGAGTTCGCATTAGTATTTGCCTCCAAATGCCTGGAGGAGAGGACCATTAATTGGATGCTTCTTTTATATGTGCCTTGCTTCACAGATCACAGGTACAAACTAAAATAAATCTCCGCTTGGCACAAGCTGTTGGAGTACAGTTAAAGAAGCATAGCTGCACAATGCCAACTGCCAGTTTTGACTAGCTTATGTAAAATTTGCAATTTTGTAGATCTGCTCTGTTTTTGGGCGTCCCCTAAAGGGGCGATACCCGGTTTAAGGCTGGAAGAGCTGCACCTTATCTGAAATATACTGACTAGAAAGGCCAACTTCAAGGATTGTGGGCTCAATAAGTTAATTAATTAATGAACAAAACTATCGTCTTTTTGAGAATTCTTACAGATAACAGATGGTAAACATTTTTGCACCAAGAACTACATCTGCAGCTAAAATTGCCTTTACTACTATAGACTGGCACTGCTGGTACACTAGTAATCATCAGGAGGTCCCCACATTAAGTCAAAATTATACCCCAAACTATTTCATACACTAAATTGTTCTGTTTAGACAAAATTACACAGTTCGGCTCTCTGTACACCTGTGAAGAAAGAATCCAAGTAGACCATTGAGGCAGCTGATGGCAGAGCTTCTTACAACAATTTCCACAACAAAAATGAAACACATTTATCTGAGTGAGACAGAGAGGAGATATAAGGAGGCAATCACAAAGCAAATAGATAAACTCTCAAAGGAAACGCTTGTCTTTTCAAAACCTAAGAAAAAAAAACAACCAACCGTAAAGAGATGTGATACAAGTAAGTGTAATTCTGAAAACAAATAAGGATAAGAGGAGCGAACAATATCAGGTAAGAAAGCACAGGTGTGTGTTGTTTCCCTTGGCTCTCACTAGCAGCAGTGAGAGCCGAGGGCCAAAAACATGCTTATATCTTTCAGATTTATTTTAGCCCCTCTCATAATGTGACAATTTTACATATTACTCTCAGGCTAGAATAAGAGCTGTTGTGTAGTCTCTCAGGACAAATTCTTCAGGTTTGCTGTCTGACCATGTTAAAATCAAATTGTGTTTGTAGCTATTTTTTATGCTTTCCTAGAAGGTGAAGAGTGGCCATCGTATCAGGTAAGGTAAGGGAAACAAGGATAACACCCTGTATTTTTCAGACAGTCTCTCCAAGGACATATGGACTGGGTTGTGTTTCTCACACTGCATGAAGGATAGTGAGAGCATAGTGTGATTGTTTGTCACTTTTGCCAAATTAAAAAAAACAAATAACAGTTTTCTCATATTAGCAGACAGGCGTGACCCCAGGTATGGTCTTCTGCTGTTGCAAGTCTGCTTGTTTCAGGGCTTGATGTACTGTGCATTCAGAGATGCTCTTCTGCATACCTCGTTTGTAACAAGTGGTTACTGATGCATTCCTGTCAGCTCACAGCAGTCTGGCCATTCTCCTCTAAACTCCAGCATCAAGAGATTTTCTGCCAGAGAACTCAATGGATATTTACTTTTTTGGACCATTCCCTGTGAAGCCTAGAAATATTTGAGGGGAAAATCCCAGTAGAGTAGCGTCTCTGGTACCAACAACCGTGCTATGGTCAAAGTCATACCTTGGTTGTAATGAGTGGTTATTTAGGATACTATTGTTTATGCAGGAACTTGCTTTTGCCACTGCAGAATGCAGATTTTTGACACTTCCACAATGGCTTAGCTGAACATGAATTGGGACTGACAGAGTTTTCGTTTACATATATTTCTGTTTTATGGAGATTTGTACTTGAAGGACTGCTCTATGAATACTATTTTTTCCAACAAGGTACAATTGATGTGATGTCCATCCTTGAGGTTTTCATGTCACTGCACGTTGCAGTGAGGGGAAAAAAGAGAAAACCCATAATAACATTCAGATCATCTTATAATCTCATTTATTAAATTGCAAAAATGATGAAACTGTATTAGTTATCCACCACTCTCAAAAGTCACAAGTCGTCGGTGCTTTAATGCACCCTATTGATCTCCAGGTGGAGACCTTCTGGCTCCTTTATTTAATTCCCTGTTTTTGCACAAAGCAAAAGAAAGACCTTGTTACCTGTATTACTCTCAAAAAGGTCATAGACACCAGAGGATCAGAGGCTTGTAAAAGCAAGTCACAGTTTTTCAGTTTTCTGTTCTTCAATTTTCGCATAAAGCTTTTGCTCAAGGACACTTCAACAGTGAGTGACGCTTGAATGCTGTAAAGATGAAATGTGTGATTTTCCAGGGCACAGGCTGTCCTCGGTAGCTATCTGATCATCCTGTCGTCACACACGCACACCATTCATTGTCTTTATTACCCTGCACAGAGGCCTTTTCCTCACCAGTCTCCTTGAAGAAAGATTTAGCCTCCAAAAGGTGCTGTATTTGTTTAGCTAATCTCCTTTACCATCCTGAAAGCTCTCGCTGGTAAATTGTCAGCAAGGATTATTGGGTAAATCTGTGTGGGACTGCTTAAAGTGGAAGCATGGGTCACATGTCTTTAAGAAGGTTGAGTCCCTTGACTACAATCTTGGTGAGCTTATTGAACTGGATGATCATTAAGAAATATTTCAGCATCTCTTGGGCTCAAAAACATCAAGTGTCTTCTAATAATAAATGGTTTCGATCTGAAAATATATTTTCCAGCCCCAGAAGAACGAAACTTTGACATTCCTGACAGCAGAGGTGCACAGAGAGAGTAAATTCCTCACTATCTCTGGTTTGTGTCACACAATGGATGTAGCAGAAGTGATTCATAGGGAGGCTGAATGGGAGCTGGCAGCGATAGTTCAAGGTAATCAGCATTTGGCGGCACTGAGGTGCCTGGTTATTGTAACCTTGTCACGATGAAACAAAACATAATGGACTGAAGTGAGCTGGGTTAAAGAGAAAAGAACCCAATGTATCCCATCTACCATGACAATGACTTTTCCCTGACCACCACAAAACAGTTACAGTCAACTAAACTTAATAGCCTCCATTGTAAAAGTGGGATTTTCACACACCCTGTTTCTCTGCAGTCACATGGACCATTTGGAAGGACTTATATGAGGATCTGCTGCAACTTTTACAAAGAAATCCAATAAAGTGAGACAAGTAATCGTTTCGAATTGCATTAATGGAGACTATCAAAACTTAAGGACAAAAGCAGGGGTCCACATGATTTAATTTGTCAGAATAATTACGTCATTTTCTTTCTACGACTTCTGAACAACAGTTTATCCTCAAGAGTCTATTACTGCACTGAAACAACAACTTTACTAGTGCAGCCATTATCTTTGTATTGCATCTGCCTCTTTTTGCCACTTTATGGAAATGGTTTGCATTTCATATGCCAGTTTGGTCAATGAATAAATTTACAATAAACAGTTTGTTGGTTTCTCTGCCTCCTGAAAAACTGTGATGGAACCCAACTGTTCTCCTCTTCATAAGGCTGCATGATAGTACGGGATCACATGATTCTTCTTCTCTGAAATATTATAGCTTCATCATAGAGTGTGCATGCATGTGGATATAAATAGTCATTGCTTTCTTATGATAATATGACCATTACATTGTCTCCTGGCTCCTCTGAGTGTTTACACAGCTATCTGTTATTGCAGCTCATGATAATGGTGATCTCAAGATGGAAACCATTTTTCACTTGTCCCAAAATAGAAACGATTTTTCGCTCGCCCCCATCCGCAGGCAGGTCAAAGCACTGTGTCAGCACCACCTCGGCATCTAGGTGGGCTTCAGAGTCATGCTAAACAGCATGTCAGCAGAATGGATTCTTGCAGACGCAGAACACGTAGTTTCACTCTTAAATACCCATTATCCAAAGGATTTTACAATGTGCTTTTGCATTCTGCCGCTCATAAACCAGTGCTGAGGCATCCATGTAAGGCCCTAGATTTACTGTTATAAACAAGTTAGGGATTAAGCGTGTTGCTCAAGGACACTTCAGGGAAGTGCCGGGGATCAAAACACCAAACCTGCGATCAATGGGTTTGACTTGCTGAGTCGTGGCTGCCGCAGCAATAAAGCTGTAAACAGTAAATCTGTAGCAGCAGAGGTAACAAGTCTTGGGTCCACAGCAGCCAGAGGAGAAGTAGTAGGTTGATGTGTACTGTTTAAGCTGCAACCTTTGGGGCTTAAACATTAAGCCAGTAAAGAAATGCTATACTGCAGTTCCTCTAGCTGCCACTTGAGGCTGGTTCAAAACATGGTCACATCCACAGATTCCCATATTGAACTTTACAGAAGAAATAAAACATGTTTAGAGATGATTTCATTTCATTCACTGTAGGTGAATGATTTATATATAATGATTTTATATATGTTACCCATTTAAATTTCACCAAGGCTTCAAGTATTGTGTGATGAGCAGGGTCTAAGGCAGGATCACTTTTTCATGTTACTCAAGCGTGATCTATTGTCAAGCAGAGGTGACACATTCGATGTCCACTCCACTCCAATGCCTGCCTGTAGTAAACTCTGCTGTCAGACCGTTTCAAATAATCTTCTCTTGTCCTGTTTTTCTTACATGTTTCTCTGTATCTGAGTTTTGCACGTTAATGTATTTTTTCCCTTCCAGTGGAAATACAGCAACACGTAGCTTGCACACAGATTTTGTGGAAACTGCGCAGGAAAAGTTTGTGTTTTTCCTGAAATTTATTTTATCATTAGAAAAGTTGTCTTTAAAATTAACTGCCATTTATAAAGAAACTCTGTTTAGGCTCACTGATCTTCTGTAGCTCGAGCTAAGTGTTAAAGAGCAGTGATCAAAACTTAACATCTGCACCATGAGTACATCGCAAGGATGAAAGCAAAAAGATTTCTTGTTAAGGGTGGGACTGTCCGTTTACATTCTGATTATGGAATAAACTGCCCCTCCATATTAGGCTGGCCCCAACACTTGAAATGTTTAAATCACTTTCACTTTGTGGGCGTGGCTGTAGCTCAGGTGGCAGAGCAGGTCAGCCACTAATCAGAAGGTTGGTGGTTCGATCCCAGGCTGCCTCCTGGCTGCATAGAGTGCTGATTTTCTAACACTGGAAAATAACTCAAAATGTTAGAAATATTCCAGTGTTAGAAAACCAGCACTGCCCAGTGTTAGCCATTGTTAATCTTCAAAACTGACTAAGTTACTTTTAAACATATAACACTGTCAAAAGTGTTAATTTAACCCTCAACAGGGTTGTATTTAACACTCAGAGGTGTGGACCCATATAGACACTCTCTAGTGTTAATTTAACACTGGAGATTTTGCTGTGGCAGAGTCAGCATGTAGCCAGTTTTAGTCAGCTGTTTTTCTCTTAATCTTTTTATTTTGTTAATTTTATTCATTGTATATCTTATTGTCTATTTTACTCTTGTTTTAATATTTAATATATATACTGATTTATTTTTATCTTCTTTTTCATTTATGCATTCATTTTATTGTTATTTATATTCATTTCTTTGTCTGCTTAATGTATGGTTTTTAACTGCTATCTCTGTTTTATTATTGGAAAGCACTGGTCGACTTTGTTGTTTTTGAACTGCTATATAAATAAAGTTAGATTGGAAGTTGGATTGATTAGGTACTGAGCAAGTATCTCCATGCCGTCACTGAAAGCAACACTTTAACTCATTCAAAATCAATATGAAACCTATTAGATTTAATTGCTCACTAACTGAAGGTACCAGACGCTGGTACTTTAACCCCTGACTATGAAGGCCGCCTAATGTAACAGGTGACATGTAACAGTGAGCCATGTATTTACAGCATGTTGATAAAGTATGATCCATTCATCCATTTGGCATTTATCCCATTCGGGCAGGTCTGGAACCTATCCCAGTAGTCACAGGGCAACAGACGGGGTACTCTGTGGTTCACAGGTCTACGATGCTTCCACTGGCTGAAAGCTGTTGGCTGGCCTGTCACTTTTATAACCATTAGACAGTAAGTATTTCAGAGCCTTAGTTCCAGTTTCTTTATCTGTTCATTGCTAATCACACTCTGCATTTCCTTTGAATAGAACAGTCTGATGGTAGTTCTTGCTCTTAATTAATTCTCTTTGCCTCTCTCCAGTGACAAATTATTTCTGATGTACTTTGTACTAAAAGTATTGTAACACTTTTGCTACCAATGGTGAGTGCTAAAACTCCAGTTATCTGTATGAGTTGACTGTGCTTACTTCTAGGTTTGGATGTGATAGCAATGGCACATTATGGTGGTGGTTGCATCTATGAGCCTGCCTGTTTTCGCAACCTGATAGCATGTCATTCTATTAGCACTGACTTTAATTTAAAAAAAGGGTGTAAAAAAATTAGAAGTCGCTGATTCACACATGAATCAACCCGTTTTTTAAAAACACCTATGTGACTCCAAATCATTCTGTCAAGCTTTTTGTATTGCCACCATGTCCTCCACCATCTTCCTGTTTACGGGCGACAGATAAGAGGGATCAGATGAGAGATGAGGCTGATTAAAATAATACGCCTCTTATCGTGGTGCAGAAAGCCTCTCTGTGCCCACTGAAGAGGCTGCTCCAGACGGTCGATATTGCCTCTGTGGTAAAAAATGAAAAGTATTGATCTCCTTTACCTCAAGCCGCTCAGCTGATTGAGCCTGAGAAAATCTGTATCAGCTGCCAACCCTCACAAGCGGGCATGAGAATGATAAACCAGACGAAACGTCTCAGAGTTCATCTGAAGGAGCCATATTTCCTGTCAATATGATTTCAGCGAGGAGAGTTGAGTTGCTTGTCCTGTCCAGTCCTGTAAGTCACACTGATAACAGATTTATCTCCGAGGTCCCTCTGTCCTCCATCACACCTGGACATCTTCCAGGTTTCACACAGACCTGCATGCGTTTGGGAGGCCAGATGTGACCTCTTGTTTACACTTCCATGTCTAACTAGAGCTGGTGCGATGTCTAAATTGAAGCAAAGGCTGCTCACTCCCACAGCAATCAGTCTGGGAAATAGCTGCGGGCTATCAGAGTAAGCCCAGACACAGCTTGTCATTGAGCAAAAGGTAACATGGTGACAGACTGAGGTCTGTGTTCACCAGCACTACAGCCCCTTTCATAAATGGTTGCTCACTGAGCTCACAGCTGGATGATTAGATTAGTGTGACCTGTAATCGAATGACAGGGTCTGGTGACACACACACACACACACACACACACACACACACACACACACACACACACACAC
>NW_005187417.1:2621953-2629009 GCF_000239375.1 Pundamilia nyererei
TGACCTCTGTCATCATTTTAAGTGGGGGAACTTGCACAATCGGTGGCTGACTAAATACTTTTTTGCCCCACTGTAAGTCAGAAAATATAAAATAAACGAGCTCTTTGTACATGCTGGACCATTACATTACACGAACGTGTGATTCAGTTCAGGTTTACTTGTATGCAGTGTTGGGAAGGTTACTTTTAAAATGTATTCCACTGCAGATTACAGAATACATACGTTACTCAATGAGAGTAACGTATTCTGAATACTGAATACTTTATCATGTGCTTTTTTACAACTACATGAATGTACTATTGCTGTGTGATTTATTACTATTACTGAAGGTCTTTGAGGTAAAGACCATACAACAATGCACAGAAAACAGAGAAATGGCAACATCCTACATAAAAGTAGATAAAGAACAGAGATTAAAGCAAAAAATGGTAAATAAATCTCCTCAAATGAAATATGTATGTTTGCTGAAAGTTTAATGCATGTCACGGACTTCTTCCCTTTCATAACACTCAGGGCTATGAGCAAGTGAACAATGAAAGAATAGAAGCAGTCACTTTCAATGATCATACTCAGATGAGTGTAATTACCTTGGGTTGAAAAAAGTCTGTTTTCATTTGTGTGCCGTACTAGTATTTTTTCAAACAAGCAAGGTTATATAGTGTATAATCAGACCACATCTACAAGCAGGCCAATCATTTTTCCCACACCATGATCATTTCTTTTGGCTTCTTCTTATTTTTTTGGCTTTTAACAGCTCACAGCAGCTCCATACTTGAAGCCTGGTTAGTGATATAGGAGCAGACACTTTACTTTGTGCTCCGTTTCTTTCCAGACATGTGCAACACGTGTCTAAATATCTCGGCATCAGGTGTTATTTACAACAGGGGCACCGCATGCAAATGCAAATCAACCGCAGCTGGACTCATTAACATTTTAGTCTAATAAATACCCTGCTGAACTGAAAATACGCGGGATAATCACCGCTGATTTTGAGGTGGGCTTGGTAGATATGCCGCCTTCTTGTGTGTCCTCAGTCTCCCCTGAAATAGGCATTTGTATGACCCTTAAATGATATCTGCGTGAACATTAATTCGTGTCATCTGATTAAGTCGGAGAAAGTGGGGGAGGAAGGAGAGAAGCACTTGTGATGGCTGACAGAGGATACAAGAAGATGGGTGAAGGAGCAGCAAGAGATGACAAGGGGGAAAAGAGTAGGAGGCAAATAGCCACAAGACACAGGGGGGAAGAATAAACTGTAAGAGGAGAAGAAGAAGGAGATAGACAAGAAAACTTTTGTGATATTTGAGACAGAAAGAGGACGAGAAATAAACAGAAGAGGACAAGAATGTGTAGGGAGAAAAGAGGGACAAAAGGAATGAAAAAGATGAGATGGATGGCAAAAGGAAAGCAAATGTGAGGCAAAGAAGGGAAGAAAAGAAAGACGTGGAGGAGGAGATGAGTGACATGGAGTAGGAGGAGACTTGGATTGACACTGAGGCTCCAGGCTGCATCAGCAGCCCCGCCTGCAGGTCACGGAGGCCACAGCTGAATCTACAGATGCTCCTCACTCAGGAAGATCCTGATGGTGACCTCCTCCCTGAAAGAGCAGGCGATTTATCACAGAGGCAATAAATCAACATGCCTGACCTCCACTGCACACAGCTCACGCCCCGGACTGTTTACTCTACCGCCCCGGCTATCCATTATGTGGCAACTGTCGGATGCTACAGCAGCAGATACACTGATGATACACAGGTCAGCATCGCCCAGGGAGTGGAGATGGACCGCTTTATGTGGCAAACACTCCAAAAAGACATAAACGCTGTGACACTCACAGCTGTGGGAAAGCTGTGATGTTCCTACAGATTTTCAAGATTGTCTCATAAAGTAGCTCAAAGTCAAAAAGGACACTATAGGAGGAAAATGACACAGAAACAGACACAACAAAGAAATGCTCAATTTCTAAACATAAAAACTGACCAAAAACAATGACGTGAACTTACAAAGTTACAGAAACAGCTCTTTAGTTTCAGTTTCTCAACTGGTCAAGTTTTAGGAGACTTTGGTCCATATATTGATATCAGAATGAAACAGAATTCCTTTTAGTTGTAATTGTACAGATGTACAAAAAATGTGCTTCCTGAGTGGTCATACAGTTAAGACACACACACACACTTGCTTTATAAACTAAAAAAAGATACACATACAAGAATATAATTATTTAAATGAGAGCAAAAAAGAACAAGTTAAAGTACAAACACACGGTACACACCCAGGAATTACAAAACACAGGCACAGCCATTGTAAAGTATATCGTGAATCAAGTGTTGTAAGCTGTTATGAACTTCTTAAATCTGGACCCAATAGCTTACCAAGAAACACAGAAAAAGCTCAATTGAAAGTAAATGAAACCTAACATAAAACTGAACTGAAAACAAGCCAGCATTAATCTAACAAACTGCAATAAGCAGCATTTGCATATTTGATATAGACTCATATAGAAAGTATCTAAGTATCTAAATCACCCAGAACAGGAGAAGTACTTCATGAAGAAACACAAACCTACCTCTATTTACAAAGGAGGTAACTGCATAGATATTTTCAGAGATGCAGGCAGGGCAGGGAACATCTTTGGATTCCCAAAGGCTGACAAACTTTAAACTACAGCAATAGTGATATGCAGAGTTTGCAGTGACAGTAGGAGAGACCCAGTCTCTCTAAGAGGGCCCCGTCTGATTTAAGGAAACCTAATTACAAGAAGGAAAGCCACTTAAAAAGTGAGGCATAGTACTGGGAGTGAAGATGAGAAAAAAACAAGACAGTGGTGAATGGAGTAGATAATAGTGATTAAATATAGTGCTAACTACACTATATGGACAGTATTGGGTCGTGCCTCTTAATTTTCGAAATTTGGTGTTCAGTCCCATTGCCACAGGTGTATAACAATAACAAGCATGCAGCCATAAAGTCTACATTTACCAACATTTGTGAAAGATGGATTAATCTAAAGAGCTCGCTAAATTAAAGTGTGGCACTCTAATAGGATGCCAGTGTTGCAACAAGTCAGTCCATGAAACATCTTCAGCTGTAAGTGGTGTGATTGCAAAGTGGAAGCGTTTAGGAGCCACATCAACTCCAAAAAGGCTATTAAGAATTGTCAGTCATACACTCCCTGCCGGTAACTGATGCCCTCAGGGGTCGGTGTGTTGGTGGTTCTTGGTGTCCGGGGCTGGGCGCTCAGGCATGTACCAGCTCACTCCCAGTGACTACTTGGCGGGGCCTGGTGCCTGTTGCTCGGTCAGGCCTTTACCGGGGCAAAGGGGGCCCTCGGGCCTCTGGGCCTGCGGCTCAGTTCACTCTGGCACCCCTCTGGCTTCTGCTCCATGGCTATTGGGTGACCCCTCATCTGGGGCTCTCCTCAGCTCTTCCTAGGAGGGTTGGCACGGATGTGGCCTCCTCCTTGGGCTCTCGCAATCTGGGGCCTCTGGATTTCTGGGGCCTGGATCTCCTCCATGCCTGCTTCATGCCCTTCATGGCTCTCTACATCCTCTAGCAGACCATTACATGGGGAAACCTTTTGAATACAAGCACGCTGATCCACACAGGTGTGCACACGGGTGTTCACTGTTCATAGACATAAACTACACCTTTATTGGCTGCTATGTCCAAGCACATTGTGGGCTGTCGGTCCTGCTTGCTACACAACAACATTCAATATTTAGTATTTACTGCTGTTTAAACTTAGCTAGATTAATGTGATGGTGTTGTGTTTAGTATGTTGCTCTGTTTTTTTTGCTTGTTTTCTCTTCTTTTTCTCTCAACAGGTGACTCAGGAGATTTTTTTTCTCTTTTAAGTGCCCTTTCTCACTGTCCCTCTTCCCTTCTGTTTTTCTTTTCCTTCATCTTTCTTTCCCCCTTTCCTATCCCTCATCATGTCTGTCCCATCTGTAACAACTGAAAATAAAATAAAATAAATAATAACAACACAGGTTGATCAAATGGACAAATACAGCAAGGCCGTGATGATCCATCTGACAAAGTAAATCCATTGGGTATCCTTGTTGGTCTTCAGACAACAATTCTGACGGCTAAAGAAACAAATGGGACAGGCAAAAAAAAGAAAAAGAATTGTCAGTCATGGGAGGCATATAAAAATCATACCATTATAGCGAAAATCTGGTAGGCCTACATCCCACACTCTTTGGAGGGAAAAAACAGGCAACTATTTTAATAGCATTACTTGTTAAATCATCTGTGTTTAATTAGGCCTGGAGAACTTGTCACCTTTCCGGCTCATTGCAGCTGCTGACATATCAAAGCTCAACTGAGCTCGCCAAGAGTTCATTGTTGATGTTTTCATATTTAAACGCCCTTTCTCAGAAATCACAGCGCCATTATTGTTTTCTGACTTCCTGTCAATGGTGGTTCTGGTTTCAGTAACTAGGCAACTAACTCTCATAGCAGTTCATTAAATACAGAGATTAGGCTATGGATGAACATACATTTTTAATTTACTTTAATTTGCATGAACACAAAGTGAAGTTATTACAGGTATAAAAAGTGTACCACTTAGATTGGTCCACATTTGAAGGTTGGAAGGGCGTGGCAGTGGAAATACAGGAAAGTTTGACTGCTGATTGAATTTACTGTAAATTTTCATTCTACCGTTCAGGCTTCCTGTCATGTGTTCCTTCTCCTCCTCCATCGTCGCCTCCTCAGCGCCAACTGCATCTCAGCCAAAATATCCTATCAGTCATGTGCTTATCCTGCTCCATCACCACCAATGTCTACACTTTGAAGGTGTCATGGTATGTGGTTTTGTTGTTTACTTTGTCATTTGAGATTTTAGGTTTTGTTATTATTAAGTTCTGATAAATCTACTATATCGGAGTTCTAGTTTGATGCAATGGAGTTGTCTAATTGAGCTTAGTCCTTTAAGGTTTTCTTTGCATCTTGGGTTACTTTTGTAGCCTCTTTTGTAGCCTCCCTCCTATCGCTTTATATCATGTTCTGTGTGAGTTTTTCATCTCTGTGTGTAGTTTTGCTCTTATGTTATTACCTCTTTTTGTTGTTGTTGTTGTTTTTTGAGACAGTCGGTTGTCTTATATGCCTGGGTTTTTGGGATTTTTGATTCCTCCCCCGTGGTTGTCCTAATTAATAGCAGCTGTTGCTTGTTCCCAACCCGTTTCCTGTTCCCCGATTAGACCTCAGTGTGTATAAATAGTCGTTCATGTTTGTTCTTACTCATAGCATCTGGGTATCTGTCCTCATGTGCTTCCTAGTTTGCATGTTTAGATTTGAATACCTGTTAGTTTCTTTTTGGGCATTCAACCTAAATGAAGGTTTGGATACACCAGTGGCTAGCCAATGAGTATACTAATGAAATCTTCCTGACTCTAATAATAATCATAATTTGACCTTTGTATTACTAAATATGACAGGGGAAAAAAAGGAAGAGGACCCATATCCAGGTATGTGGGCAAACAGGTAAATGGAAAAACTAACCTTTAATTAAGTTGAGTGTAGAAGCCCAAAGAGAACAAAGTCCAAACTTAGGAACTGGAGCATAAGGCACACAAAGGACCAAACAGACACTGTGACAAAGACTGAGGCAAAGACTGGATTATATGTACACGTGAGGGCAATTTGGTTTGGAACACAGGAGGGTGACAAAATGCAGCTGAAGACAATCAAGACCACTGAGACAAGAGGTGGGAAGTTAACCTAAATCCAAGAGACAAGGGACAAATAGAAAAAACAGGAAAACACCTAACACAGAAACAAAGTCTTGACATCAAAACGTTAAGGAAATATACAAGAATACAAGTGAACATGAACACAATTATAACAGAATTTTAAATCCAAGAATAATCACTCAAACTAGTAAAACTCAACCTAAAATAGAAAACTAAATCTCAAAATTATCAATGAAAAGCTAAAACTAAAGTTCACAAAAGCTACAGACCATGACAGCAACTGGTGAATGATCCCATAAAGTCATAAGGAAAATGTTTCCTGAGGTCACAGAACCACACTTTGAAGGAAAAGTTCAATAAAGAAGATCTGTAATCACTCATCTGCTGGCATTTCTTGGTGTTAGGATAGTCTGCTAGTCTATTCTGATCATCAGTTCCTTTTTCCCACACTGTCAGCCTCACTGCTGACATCATTACTCTAGTCCAATCATTCTGTCGCCTGCCTTCTGTGTGCTTCTTCTGTCATTCTGCCTTTAGGACTTGTATTAATCCAACCAAGTTCTAACATCTCTACCTCACCCTGGTCACTCAGAGCCCCATGCAAGCCTCCATCTTAAACTTTATCACCACCACTGTCTACAATCCACAGTTTCTATATTCCCCTTATATTATACTGTATTATAACACATAGTTGTTCTTGTAAAAGGATCAACATACAACACAGTCTGCGCTCACTTTGCTTTCCCACCCGTAATCATCTTATTCTGGTGTGTTCTCTATCAAATCAAACCAGTAAGTGAAGGAGAGACATCATCATTGCCTTACTTTAGACCTCACAGGAAGTGATGGACCCCTGTATGACCGGCAGCACCTCCTGGTGCTTGAAAATCTGCAGCTCAGGGTGGTGTGAGTTCACAGGGTAATGAACTGTAATCAAATAATCACAATGAGATACTCCGAATCCAATTAGTCCATATCAGCACAGACAGTAGATACATTTACATGGAGAAAATTAAATCACAGACACACCAAGTCTGGGAACAGCACATATGGGAGCATTTAGCCACGGATGCACAATAATGATTCAGAGAAAAGGAAACGTAATAATGATATCTCACAAGTTAAATAGGCAAAACTGTTTTAAGTTAGGGTATTTCTTTAACTCCCTTGTGCCAATCACTGAAGAAGTTGATGAAGAAAATACGCTCTCAGAGTGTGCATGTTTGTGTGTGCTAAAAATATATCCTAAATGAGAAATATTCTACAATAATGTCTTTGTATTTTTAGTCTAAAAGTCTTTTCGAAGTATACTGACCAGAGACTGTTGAAAAAACAGAGCAGCGCGCACTGTAAATTGTGC
>NW_005187417.1:2629494-2645993 GCF_000239375.1 Pundamilia nyererei
AAAAAAACATATCGTGATATGAAAAAATCTCATATCGCCCAGCTCTACCTGGAGCATAAATGACATGAAGTGGGTGGACCACAAGTGAACCTTTCCCAACTTTGACAAAAGATTTAAGGTCGATGCTCATTTTCTTTTCTGTTCTTGTACCTGATCATTTTCAATGGACTTTTTTGTTAAACCACTTAACACTGACCTATGAATCATTCAAGTGCAAAAACACACCTAATTCAAAGAATGACGCAGCATTGTGTCTCCACATAACAGATAACTGCACAAAGAACTAGTCTTAAACTGTATCTTTATGCAGTTTCTTTCTAGCAACCTGTCAGTGGACAAGTAGAGGACAAAAAGAAGTGGCAAGCCTATAAACTATCTACAGTAAAAGAACAGTATGTGAAAGTTATGCCTTTAAGAAATAGGGGAGGAAAATCCAGCAAAGACCTGATACAGACCTGAGAGAACCATCTGGCCCTTCAGTTGAATTATCTACTGTTCACTGAAGCCTCATCAGAAATAGTCTCAGTGGGAGGGTGGCTGTCAAAAAGTCATTCTTAAGGATGGGAAGCTTGGCTGAGGTATGTCAAATTACACAAAAACTGGACTGAAAATCAGTGCTGACAGATCTTATAGAGTGATGAATCCAAAAGTGAAATGTTTGGTTCAAATCATTGTCAATACACAAGTAGGAGGTCAGGATAGAGGTACAGCAGTGAGAGTCTGGAGCCAAAACACAGTTCAGGCTCTGTCATGGTTTGAGTTTGCGTTTCAGCAGGTGGTAGAAGGATCCACCATGAAATAACAACTGGAAAGCATCTGGCAATTGCTTGATTCTTGATTTTTTTTTTTTTTTTTTTTTTAATAGCATAACAGTGATCCCAAATATACTGCCATTAAAGTAAAAGCATACATGGATCGAAAAAGCACAGAATAAAGCCCTATCAGTAATGGAATGACGTCCCCAGAGGCCGAACCTCAATATTATTGAAGCAGTGTGGGATCATCTTGACAGAGAACAGAAGAAAATGCAGCCAACATCCAAAGAAGAGCTTTGGATGTCCTTGAAAAAGCCTGGAGAACTATTCCTGAAGACTAAAGAAAAAATAATTACAAGAAAGCTTGCCTCAGAGAGTTCAGGATGTGTTGAAAAATAAAGATGGTCATATCAAATATTCACGCTTGTTAAAATTGCACAAAGTCTGCTTTATATACTGTATTTCCATGTATGTTTGCATGTTTCAATAAATCGCTGCACCTATTTCCCATTTTTCTAGCAAAGTATTTATGAGAAATGAGAAATCGCTCGTTCGAGTCTTTCGAACAGTACTGTATTAGCTGAACATGCAATATGACACGTATGAAACATTTTCAAAGAAAAAGGAACCCAAAAGGAAACGTCAGTGTGGGCTTGAAATAGGCCAAACAACACCCACACTGGCTGGAACATGATGCTCCACCAAGAGTAGGGGTGTAATGGTTCTGAGACCGAGACACGTACACAGGCTGTCTGAGCTGCTGCCACATTTGGTAAGCTCTTATTACATTAGTCATCAAGGCGTTGATCATAGCTACATGTTGTTAAAGTTAATTGCAGCCACCCTGCACAAAACAGTGAGACTATGTAACAAAAACACATCAGGGGAATTACGTGACAACCATGACTGAGAAAAGGAGGGATTCCATTATTACTGTAGCCAGCTGTAGGGAGCTAACAGTAACCAAGCTGTGAGGAAATACTTTGTTCAAAAGAGACTCTGTTAAACCATTTTTTATATTCGGGACTGCAATTTGAGAAAGTATACAGCAAGTATCTCACATATAGTATAAATAACAGTGGTTGGTAATGTGTATTATGTAATGATATGCTAATTAGCCATGTGATAGCCATGTGATTTTGTTTTGCTACTTAGGCCTTGGAGCACTGTTCATACCTGGCATGAAAGCTGTTTAATAATCATTCATAAAAAGGGAAATGTTTTGTTTATTTAGAGGGGTTTGAGAAGAGTTACGATAAGTTATGAACCAACCTAATCAACAGCAGCAGGACCTCATTTCTTTCACTTGTGATGGACCTTGTGCCTAGTGCAGATTGTTCACTTGGATCTACTCAAGCATTGGATATTGCAGTAGTATTACTGTAGACTCATAGACTACAGTAATATCTGACCAAAAAAGTAGTGACCAAGTGTACACAGTCTCGTGTACACAGAGATAAGTGTACCACAAAGACTTAAAATTCATGGTCCACTGTTGGTGCTATAAAAAAAAAAACACCGGAGAAAATATTTAAAAAAAACAAGAACAACTAATGAACCACTGGAGGCTGAATATCAACACAAATGTTTTCTGAAATCAAGGGAACAGTTCATCAGATCACAGATCAGAGTGACTTCTGTCGTCCTGCGGCAAACAGAAGCTATGCTTCATCTTTGAAGGGAAAAAGATGTTTGTTGTCTTTCTTTCCTCATCATTACAGCATTACTATCATGCAACTAGTGCTGTTTGTAATGAGCAAAACCTGCATTCGCTGCAAGTCCCACAGAGCACAATTAAATTCCTAAAATGCAGTGTGATGTGTATTGCAACGCCACCTCATCACGCCTCACAGGAGTTTGTTATGATAACTTTTTCCTGAGCGCACGAGGAGTCCACATTCCACAGGCTGAGCGCTCCTCGGACATCCAGACAGGGGTCCTCATTAGCAATGACCTGTCTGTTAATAGCTCTTAATTTCACATGAGCGTAGTGACCTTTACCACATTAAGGGTCACAGGTCACAACCTAGTGCTCGTTAGCTCCGTGAGAGGACACTGGTTACATTTTATATCCTGGTGACTGAACCCATAGTTGTGGCTCATACTGATTTGAAGAGTCTTTCCTCCCTTTGAGTTTATCCAACCCTAACACTCAGCTCTTTTTAGAGCCGAAGAGCCTCCAGGGGGAGGGATATGACCCCACGCCTAAGCCAAGGACTTTAAACAAGATGACACACTGCTTTTTCTTCTTTTTAACTAATTTATTCCCTTCATTAACCCTTTAACCCTCCCACCCCCACCTTTGAGCCTGCACGTTCTCGCTCAACAACACTGTTCGTACTCCATAGAGTGGTCCATCACTTTAGTTAGGTCTTAATTATCTTGACAACAACTTGGATCAGTTGCAGACAAAAATGTGACACGAGCTAAATTTCCATGCAAATTCCACCGAAATATTAATTACCAGAAAATATAACCCATAAACCTTCATCCACTTTTCCTACCTTACTCGGCAATCTGTGAACTGACAGTACTACATGCCCCAGAGGCAAATTTGTAATATTAAGCTACATAAATAAAACTCACTTGAGTTGACAGATAGTCCCCAAGGGATAAATACTAATGAGTTCTCCTTTAGTGCTACGATTATTTTTAATTCACACTTGAATGCCTCGATGTCTTTGGCAGGTTGAGCCACTGTAGAGCATCAGAATAAAAGCTCTAAGCACAACATTAACAGACTGCATTATTATCTTTTAACTCGCTAAGTGTTTTAGACTTTTTAAATACTCTGCACATAAAGCTAATTTGAACATTTTAGAAATATGTTTCTGCATGCCTGGCAAATCTAAGGCCAAAATTAATACTTTAGTTCCTGTCTCTTATCCTCCTCACTTATACCTTGTCTGGCATCAGGGTATTTTTTTTCACTTCTTGCCAGGTTGTTTTCCCAGTAACTTTAATTGTTCCAGCATCAACCACTTCAGCTGTAGCACACGGGGCAGGGATAGCTCAGTAGGTAGAATGGTGGCCACATGATCGGAAGGTTGGGGGTTTGAATTGTTGGGATGAAATAATCTGCAGTGCCTCAATAATGCTATGCTTTTTTAATAATAAGTGTTATAAAGGTATATAGTGTAATATTAAGTGGACACAGCCCTGAAAAATAAAGGACTTAGACCATGTGTCCTTGGGGAGTCGAAAGCTGCAGACTCTCGCTCACGCTTGCCTGGGAAAATGTAGATAAGAGGGGACCATCTCTAGTGGAAAGTTACTGAGACACTGTTGTTTAGACTAGAATGAGAAAGCTTCTGTAATAAAACTGTTAGGGGCACACTGCCATTTTGAGATCCGCGGCAGCGTGTCTCCCTTCTTGAAGTAATAAAGTGTTAAATAGTCTACTGAGCAGTGTTTTGTCTTCCATCAGATGCCTCTGAGGAATCAAAAGAACTCAGTGAAGTGTTGATATTTACAGAATCCACTGAACGGCTACCCTGAGAGACCCCTGAGCAAGGTACCGCCCCTACACACTGCTCACCGGGTGCCCAATGGCTGCCCACTGCTTCACTGAGTGAATGGGTTAAATGCAGAGAGGAATTTCCCCACGGGGATCAATAAAGTATACTTTATTATTATTACTATTACATGGAGAAAAGCACCAACAGTTAGAGTGCTGTACTCTTTCTGTTTCTGTGCAATCAAGCCTTCACTTTTCCATCTGAATTCATACTCGGCGGCAGAAAGAATGGCTCAGTGAAAGTGAGGTTAATAGAAAATCAATTAAAAACATCAACAGCCTTATTTATTTTAGTATTATCATGTTCTGTGTTCTTGTGTTGTATTTCTGTTTTCTTAACTGCTTATTCAGTTCAGGGAAGCGGAGGGCCCAGAGTCTGTCCCAGCTGTCACTGGACAAAAGGCAGGGGCAAGATGCCAGTCTACTGACATCATTGATGTTTATATTCCTTCTTGTCTTCATATTTTTTATACTTTTTCTATGTTGTTGTCTTCCTATGTTTTGCTTGTTACCTCCTTTGTTTCAAGGTTTTTTTTTCTTATATATTTGTAATTGGTTTTAATTATTTGTCTCCTGTACTTTTACTCCTATGCACAGCTCCCAACTGTTTCCTTTTCTTTAGTCAACTGTGTAAATTGTCGGTTTGTCTTTTTTCCCCCTGCCATGTAGCTAACCTGTTTTCCAGCCTGTGCCTTACCGCAGTGGTCTCCAACCCCCGGGCCATGGACCGGTACCGGTCCACGAGTCATTTGGTACCGGGCCACGAGCAGTTGAGGCTCAGGTGTGAAATTTATGGTTTTCAGGGTTTTATCGTTATTTTTTATCGTTAACTCTGATTCCTGGGCCTTTTTCTGTATGTTATGAACAGTGTTGGTCAAGTTACTTCCTGAAATAAAGTAATCCTATTACTTTACTGATTACTTATTTTCAAAAGTAATTAGTTACTTAGTTACTTTTTAAAACATGATTTATCCCCTAAATAGGTAATAAAGCGATAGATCTTTCAGCCCAATTCTAATTTTTCTACATAATCCATCATACAAAATGTAATCAAATGAAAAAGTCTCTTTTTAAAACTAAACTTGTTTTATTAGTTTTAATCTTTTAACTTTATGCATCAAGTAAAAATTTAATAATATGCAACATTCTCTGACTGGAAGAAATTTGTTTAACATTTAAAGCTATTTTCTGCACATTCCAGCACATAAAATAAAATAGTTTTTTGTGTTTACACTCACTCTTTCAAATAGATGCAAGTAAAACACAGCAGAAAATAAATAAAATCAAAGACTCAGCGGTCCTGTTGCTCTATTTTCACCTGTATAGCAGGAGAGGGGCAGGCGGAGGTTTGCCCTGGTGCAGGTGTGCCGCAGCGGTCAGTGGAAGGATCCGGCAGAATTTCACATTCCAGCGGCAGCGTATTTGGTGCTTGCTTGGACGTTTAGGTTTTTTTGCTGTAAAAAGAAGTTGAGCAGCGGACGCTAATGTTTTTGTCACTTTTTATGGAATCAAACTCAAAGTAAGGTCAGTACTTCCACACTTTAAACGCTGCACGCTCATACTCTCCGCACTCGTTATATTATCCATTGTTCATCTGCCACGAATGTCGCACTCGCTTACGTCATTGTCATGAGACACTCTCGCAAAAAAATCATGGTTTTAGCAACGCAGTAACGCAGAGTGCTTACAGGAAAACAACAGTAATCTAATTACCTTTTTTGCAATAGTAATCCCTTACTTTATTCGTTACTCGACAAAAGGAATCGGATTACAGTAATGCGTTACTGCCCATCTCTGTTTATGAATGAATCGTATTTTTTCATAGCGGTACTGGATTAATTCTGTTGTATTTATCCTCAACACCTTAAAGGCCGGTCCTTGAAAATATTGTCGGACATAAACTGGTCCGTGGCGCAGAAAAGGTTGGGGAACGCTGTCTTACTGATAACCTGAATTTAGTTTTTCCCCTTGTTGGACTTTCCTGCCAACTTTGTGTAATGCTCTTTTGTTATTATCTCTCATTAGCAAGATATTTTTATTGTTTGACATCCAGAAATCAGTGTCTTGCATTTAAGTTCAACTGTGAGTTCTTATGACAGACAAGTTAAAGCAAAGACTTTTTGCTTTTGTATGCTTTTAAAATAACTAATCAAGTTTTAAAGATGTTTGGAAAAAGTAAACATTTCTTTTTAAAAAAAAAATAAAAGCAATATGGCCAACAACCAAAGTAATGTTTGTTTGTTATTTTGTGAGAATCCGATCCAAATCCAATATTTAGTTAATCCATGAATCAATCTCTCTTCAGTTTAACATAGTACCTACATTGAAAGGGAGCATAATTGTCGCATATTACATACTTTTTACTATAAAGAAAAGGAGTGATTATTTTTCCTGCCAGGATTGAATAGGTGAAGTATCATGCTGCTCCTTGTGTGTCTTGGATTATTCTGAAAGTCCCAAGAGCATTTGGACTTTTCCACATTATATCATCACAAGACGTGTGGGTGTAACTACAGAATCTGCAAAGGTGGAGATCAGGCCAAACAGAGGTTTTCAAATACAAATAGAACCAGGAATGTAAATGCTAAGGTTGTGTTACCAAAAACAAGCAAGCAGGAGGGCACAGAGTTCTGAAAAATAAACCTTTCCCTGGAATTTTATTAATGTTTCTGTTATGATTTGGTCAAATAAATGGCAGATTAAGTTCAGTGGGGAGAGAGAATGAGAGTCTGAGCTGATTACAATGTTCTTGGTGAGTTTGTCTTAAGCAGGGCGGGATAAGAGACGTGATTATGAAAAGAAACTACAGTATACTTTTACAAGAAGGACACATCACAGATCCTCCAGTTTTAATTGTACTTTACATGCTGCTTTATGGGCTACCTTAACTCTGGTACATTTAAAAAGGGAGGTGTTACAGATTATACTCCACAACTTTAATTTTATAGCCACAGTTAGCAATCAGTGTTTATAATCCAAACATTTAGCTTGTAAAAGCTCAGTTAATTTAAAATTTTATTGTCCCACTTGAGTTCTAAGACAAATTTCCCATTAAACAGAATCATTATTAGTGAAACAGCATAAACTTCAATTAAAACAATAAATATTAACACATAAATAGAAATGTAAAAAAGAAAAAGAAAAACAAATAATCCATTTTTGGAAAAAGGACCTACAGCGGGTGCAAATTAATAGCTGGTGTGAAAATTAAGAGATTTTATTTCACATAATAAAAAGGAATGGTTCTATCAAATGCATCAGGCTTGGGGGAAGCTTTATTTTTATTTATTGAGGATGGTATGTCAGCAGAAATAGTTTCTTTAAACAAAGAACTGCTGCCCACCAGAAATGCTACCAGCAACATGAATACTATTAAAAAAAGGGGAGAAAATTCTTATTTTAATATGTACTTTTAATGGCTCTTTTAATAAAATGGTATGCATTGTAGTAACATATATCATGTGCTGACTATGCGGCTCCACAAGCTTGATTTATCAGCCAGTCAGATTCAAAGAAACAGTTAGCCGTAATTAGCTCGATAGCTAATGGCTAGCTAGCCAGCTTTGACCATCATCATGTTTCTAAGGTTTACAATTTTTATTTTGACATGAATGTGTTGCTCATGTGTTGCAGTAAATATGAATCCTTTATGGATCCTGGTGGTTACCTTAGCTTAGCATGGAGACTGGATGAAGCAGGAGGAGAAACTGATAAAATCTACCCATCAATGTTTTTCATTTTGGTATAATGTCCTATGTCTTGGTACACAAGAACAGTCTCATTATAATTCATTCATCACTCCATTTAAAGCTATTTTCAGCTGCTGCCTTTATTTACAGGGGGTCGCCATAGCAGATAGCCCAAATGTTCACTTTGGCAGAGTTTACACACCGTATACACTTCCTGATGGAACTCCCCTGAGATTATTGCTTCCTGGGATAAAACCAGGGATCTTTCACTTCTTAGGCAAATGTGTAAAGTACTGCACAACAGAGCCAATCTATGAAACAGACAAATGAAAAGAAATGCCTCCATAAACTGTCTTTTCCTTGGTGTTGGGCACCACATGCTGCAGGAAAGGTTGTAATGAATCTTGGCGGTGATTCTCCAAGTCTATAGATGGTACACTGTAATGCAAAACATAATTCTATTGTGTAGTAAAGCTAACACAAATGTCCTTTAGGCAATTGGTTTGGTTGAGACAACTCAAAGGTTGTGACGTATGCCAGACCAACACAGAGGAAGGTTGGCTGTAGATGACGACATTTGTGGAGGAAATGGGGTTTGATTGTCATTTAATATCACTAAAACACAACTGTCTTAGAGTTGGATTTCAGCAACTTGATCAATTACTTTTCACCAAAGAATGCCAGAGGACAGTTGGTGGTCATAGTAGGACATTTTTTATTGTGTTTTTCTTTGGATTAAAATGTGTTTGACTCCTTAAGATATCTCCTACGATATCTTGCCGGAGGTTTCTTCCTGTTTTTCCTTCCCACTTGTGCTTGTTCACAGGAGGTCATATGATTGTTGGGTTTTTCTCTGTATGTATTATTATGTTGTCTACCTTACAATACAGTATAAAGCGCCTTGTGGTGACTGTTGTTGTGATTTGGCGCTGTATAAATAAAGTTGAATTGAATTGAATTGTTGAACATGGTTATCTTGTTAGATCAAATATATCGTTCATTATTTGATTATTTTAAATGAGTTCCTCATAACTATGAATAAGAGTCCTGCTTTAAATTTAGTTCTCTATGAGTGACAAAACAGAAACAGACTAAATAGGAGACTGATGTGGGTGGCTGATGTCAAACTACAAATGTTCACAAATACTAAAACAATATCATACGATCACCTCAGGGCCTGCCAACGACGATGTCAACGTGGGCAAACATACTGAGTTGTCTATCAAAGCCTAATAAACAAGAGACTTAAACACACATATGCATGTGCACACACACACACACACACACACACACAAACACACAAACACAGAGATCTCATCAGCTTGGGAATTGATGCTGACAGTGGCTGCGCATCTCAGTTGGTGGTGTGACGAGAGACAACACACTGTTCAAAGACTGATAGAGAACATGGTTTTGCATACTCACTGCTCATATTAGTCCGAGCCCAGTAACACCTCAGCACGGCAGGCCAATAACACCGCTAATGATTTTTGCAGATGCAGGTGGTAAGATCATTAAATATTGTGACAAACAATGTTCATTGTGTTTAATGTGAGTGCATCACATATCATTTTCAAACTGTTTTGGGGATGAGAAAGATAATAGGAAAGGCTGTTTTCTAATTAATGAGCCTGCAACAGCAGTTGAATATATGGGATTAGTGATGTAAGGCTCATTGTAATGGCTTGTAACAGGTAAATTAATCACAAGGGTGAATTGTAAAATTGCGAGTGCTTATTTTCGTTGCAGTTTCTTAGTTTTCTCTCAGGTCAAATTGATAATTTTTAAAACACTATATATAATTTCTCCTTAACGATGCAAAGCACTTTATATCTTTTTTGCCCATTTATTGTCTAAGACAATCTCTCCATTCACTGGTTTAAAGCAACCTGATATACTACTTAAAAAGAACAATAATAACATATCTATTCACATTGAATTGTTATTTCTGCCAAAATACCATTATTTTAATATATCATCCATTTCTTACATTTGCAGTACTTTTGTGGTTTTATATTGGCACCTGATAAAGTAAAAAGCATAACTTCTAGAAGATAGGGATCCAGATTGTGGAGGTGATAAGTGGGCGGCTGAAGTTTAAAGGGGATTTTTGTGAACCCTTGATCATTTGTCTTGCACCACATCTGGATGAAATTTCTTTTTAAAATAAAAAAAGTTAACTCTAACATTTAATAATCGCTGTGTTATTCAATTTTTTAGTTATTTTTATTCTTGTGCCTGCTGTGTTCAGCCATCATCATGTTTACTGTTAGTCTTCGTGGTGTTTCTGTGTCTTCATGTTTCATTGTTTTGTCTTTTGGTTACTTCCTGATTTGCTTTGGGTGTAAGTTGTCATGTGTCTCTGTTTTCACTCATATATGTGGAATTAGATTACATGTTCTGTGGTCCTCAAACAGCATCAGTGCAATTATATGTGACATGTCCCAATGCTTTGTTTTATTTTAAATTTATATTTATTTGTAGTACCTTCAAAAGCCTTGAGCAGTACATCATTTCTTTACATTTTGCAGTCAAGGAGTGAGAGTGTTTTTGAGCAGTAATTCTTCGGGCTTTTGAAAGTTCTTTTAAAGATTTTCTTTGGACATTTTTGCTTTTTCACTCATTTTCGCTCCAGTTGTTGTACCTGACCATTTTTCAGAAGATTGTTATTTGTTTGTTAAGCCACATAACAGTGACCTATGAATGATTCAAACATAAAAAAGCACCCAAATCAAAGAATGAACCAATGTTGTGTCTGTACATAACACACAACTTAGCAAAGAACTCATTTTAAATTGTATCTTTGGCCTTGGGCACTTGTCACTAGTAGCCTGTCACAAAAAAAAACATGATGAAGACAAGATAAAGAGTGGTAAACATGATGACACAGATGGCTAACATAGCAGACACAGGTGTAAAAATATCATTTATTCCCATTTCTTTAGTGGCATCTACGAAAAATGCCAAAGTTAATACAATTTGACAGGCATAAGAGAGTATTTTTGCACCAACATGGTGATTCCCAAAAGGGCATTTTGTTGGGGCCTTGATTACAGCAGTCCAGCAAATGAAAATGTAGCTCGGACTTTTCATGATGAGAAATTAGTTTTGCCTCGGCTGCTTTTACATTACTGCTAAATGAACAATAGTTTTCCAGAGCAGACTCCCAACTTGGAAAGCCAAAAGAAAATCACAAGCAAGTGAAGAGACTCCATGACGTCTGAAAATTGATGAAGGATGTAAGAGTGTTTGGTTTTCTGGAAACTGAACAGTGTCTTCTGAAACACTGGAGATACTGCGGGGTACAACTATGCTGTAATAACTTAAAGCACGTGGTTATAAATGGGGGTTACTGAGTTGAACAACTGGAGCTTGGTAGGCCTCGATCTATGAGACAGCGCAGTAGATAACAGACTCCTCTGTGAGACATTAATGCATAGCTCATCATTAAATGAAAATAAACATTTGCATGTTTCTTTGGGTTAATCATTTATTCTTTAATATCTCCTGTTTTGTCATGTTGCTAAAAACCAGCTGATTGAAAAAGACCCCTCTAGGGTAAAGGGTTAACTTGGTGCAATCTAATGATAATTGTACAACATAAAAAGAAAAAATTAAGAACAATCCAAAACAATAAAAATGGAAAACAAGACATGACGCAGCCAAACAAGTAAATTATTTCCATCTGAGACTGATGGGAGGATTCATTTACCCACCACTGTGTGATTAAAATTGCTTTGCATCTACTGGCAGAACAATAAAAATCATTTTCTTCCTTTTTACAAGTGTTTCCAACCATTATGCAAAATAATGTCAGTGCGGTCGTTAAAAGAAGTAAAACATCATATGACTGATTACATCTGTGATTCTGGAAATACCCGAGCAAAGAAAAGCAGGAAAGCACATGAGCTCAGGAATTCTTTCAGAATTAGAACAAAGGCTTTGGGACTTAATGTGGGCAAAGCAACATGACAGCAAATCCATCTGTCGTCACAGGGTGTCCACGATCGTTTCACTTCAAACAGTTTTCAAGTGGAAAGAAGGCAGCGACAGAAAATTTAATTCGCCTTTACTATAAATCAGAAATATTAAAGCCACCAGTCTAAAGGCTGTGCAAAGATGACAGACCAGACCTGATCTGTTTTAACTTTTTTGCATAAAGAGAGAAAGCTCTCTTCACACATGAAACACATTTAAATGCTGTAAGCTTAAATTTACAGCATGCTTTGAGGAACTTTATGTTGTTTCAAGCATGCTGTAAATAAAAGAATCAGTGAAAATGTGTCAGTTCGATACAACTTGGAACCGAAACTCTGAACGTAACCTACCCCAGACCAGGTTATCTAGACCAGGTGGTGACCTATCCAGGTAAAAAGAGAGACATTTTTGTGCCACTCAAATGTCTTTGGAATCTCAGCATAGCTGTTAACCCAGTGTATCTACTTTTATGGCACATTCCTCTGTGTGTGGTACACTCATCAGAAAGGAATTTACTTAGGACCTGGATGAAGGAAACCAAGAGCTATTTTCAATAGGTGTGAATACAACCGTGTGAGTTGCCCTACGTTGGCATAACTTTGGAAACTTCTTCTTCTTCTCAGATCACCACAGCTGACCATCTGCCTCCATAAAACTCTATTCCTGCCTCCTAACACTTTTTTTCCAAACCATCTCAACACTGTCTCTCTAGCTCGACCTGAGCCATCCCTCTGATACTCTGATTTCTGATCTTCAGCTGGGCTTCCTTTTTGCCAGTGCCACTGTCTCCAAACCACACACTGTATGAGCTCTCACTATCATCATGCGAAGCTTTCTTTTAACTCTTATCACTATTCTTCTGTCACAAATCACATCTGACACATCTCCACCCCGTCTATACTGTCTTCTTCTTGACCCCAGATTTTTAAACTCATCTATCTTCATTCCCAGTACCTCTCGTAGTTTCACTGTTACACTTGTCTCCTTCTCATCACACACACTTGTATGCTGTGTTTCTTCTGACTTTCATTGTTCTCCTTAGTGCATACCTCCACCTCTCCAGGCTCTTTTAACCTGCTCCCTGCTCTCATTACAGGTCACAACGTCATCGTAGCGCTTGGAGACTCCTGTCCTGCACCACATCTCTGCCACTCCTTCTCTTGCAGTTCTTCTTTTGGCACCCTATTACATGCTTTGTGTAGAGCCACAGGGTGAAACTCCTTCTGACCTTCTCTGTATTTCTTCATCAACACTCTCAAAGAAAACATTGCATTTGTAGTGCTCTCTCAGCATGAAGCCACACTGCTGCTCACTGATCATCAACTCTCTCCTTAGCTTAGCTTCAACAACTCTTTCCTATAGCTTTGTGGTATGGCTCATCAACCTTGTCCCTCTGTAGTTACTACAGCTCTGCACTTCACCCATGTTCTTGGAAACCTGTTATGTCCATTCCTCAGGTATCCTCTGAATTTTCAAGAATGTGAAAGGATGTGGTTAGACTCCACTGCCCTATCTCCTAGGCTTCTCCATACTTCCACAGGTTTGTCATCTGGACCAACTACCTTTATACTCTTTATTCTCTTCATGGCTACCCTTGCTTCCACCTTACTGATCCTCTGCACTTCCTCATTCACCAGTTTGCCTCCATCCATCCTCCTCTCTCTACCACTGCCATCTATCCTTCTACATTTCTCTTCTTAATACCATACCAGAACCACCTCATCACCACAGTTTCCTTTACCGACATGTACACTGAAATCGCCTTTCCAGCTGCTCGTTACGCTCTCTACCACTTCATTTGGCTTATTCCAGAATTCCTCTCTCTCTTATGTCATCTAACCATTATCTTGTCTGACACTCTCCTCACATCCACTAACTACAATCACCCTTCCCGCTTCCTTTTTCTTCAGCCAGCGATAGCACACTAGCGCTCTGTTGGCCAACACCACCAGAAGCACTTGGCCAGCAGGTTGTTAACCCAGGTCTCCGAGGTCTTGACTGCTTCAGTTTGGAAATCACTCTTAATGAGAAGAATGACATTTTTGTATTCTTTCAACATCCTTCCTGATGCATCCCTGCCCATTTAGCTGGTCTTGGGAATGGCAGTAATAGCACACTGGCTTGCGGCCCCCCTCCATGGATGGGTTTAACTTGGAAGCTACATCTCTCTGAATTACAGTCTCTGGATTCTATGGATCAACATATTGACACAGACAACCAAAACATACAATATGCATAGATCATTTAAAGTGACAAAAGAACCCAATCAAAGAACCCAGACAGCATGTGCTCTTGATTATTGGGGTTATAACTAACATGCTGTCATTTGTTTGGATGCATCAGTCTCTAAATTTGACCCTTAAGCTTAGAAGGTATTAACATATTAGACTATAAGTAACATGACACAGTGTAGGAATTAGAATAACATGGCAGGAATACAGTCACCTTCATTTAACGAGCACCATCATTACAGTGGAACTGAAAGAGATCTTTTACTGTGTGTTTAGAAATGCAGATAATGAGCTGGAGTTGCTGGCACTTCCCACTCCCCTCTAGCTACAGGAATGATGTTGAGTGCATGCGTTTACGTCTGAGCACACGTGTAACGAACAACCTTCACCTGCTGGCTGTCAGCATCTTTTTCTTATTGATAATCCTCGTGTTTCTTTTGAGCCTCTGAGTGCAGGTTGCATTAAGTTGGTTTCAGTGTTGCTCGCATGGCCCATGCATGGGAGCATCCTCAGGCTAGCTTGTATGAAGCAGAGTACAACATACCCACCTTGTTTCCAACACCAGTCTCTGTGGTACAAACATCCTTGTACACATCAGCCTCACAATTCAGCTTGAGGAAAACAGGTTATTATAATTATGCTTCTCAGGCATAGTTGGAGGATGCATAGCCTTTTATAGCAGTTCTTTTCAGAGGTCAAGCTCCAATCCTTCAGTACAACAAAATTGCAGACACATGGTTAACAAGTAAAAAGCCAACAATGAGAATTTTCTTTTCCTGACTTAATTTTACATTGCAAAACTGTTACAAAGCCATGGTAACTATGTGTCATGTCTAATCTGCTCAGATTAATGCGTAACAAAACACATATACCACCAAACTGGTGCCTGGCCCTGGCAGCAGTGAACTGGACAGTAATAGGGTCTACATTTCCTTGTCTTTCTTTGAGTATTAATAAGAATTAGAGATTCTCTGTTGCCTGAAAAAACTTTTATATCAACTTATAAATGTTAAATGTTCTGTAAGCACTTGTATACGATCCCATAGGGCACCTAAATCTTTTTAAAAACACCCAAGCATCCTGGTTCAATTTATATTTGTTCGTCTCTTTGCAGTTCAATAGTTTAACACCAGTGGGGATAATAATAATCATTGCCTGCATCTCTAAAAATACTGATTTAATGAAATTTACAATTGTAATCTGTCAGATCCCTCTTTTCCTAATGATAGAGTTGTGAAACTAATAATTTTATTGACTAAAAAAGTCAGTATTTTTGCCAGTTTTCTATCCTGGCTTCAAATAGACTTTCTATACAGCACTTTTCCAGACATACTGACCTTACAGACACACTTTCTTAGGTGCAGCATCTGTGATGTTGTCAGTCTGCATTATGTGTCTACCCTCTTCATATTTTCTAATATTATATTTTTATCTTCTTTGTGAAACAAGCTGCTCTGCTGCAAGTAGACATTTCTTTTTGTAATCATGTGCTGCCAAAACCACATCTTTCATGTGAATGAGCTCTTAGCTAGATTTAGAAATCCTGGGCTGACTTATGAGTTGATAACCACCTTCGTGTGGGAGCTTAAACTAAATGGTGAAGCTATGTTATACCGAACTTGCTTCAGAGTGTTGAGCCTCCACCCTAAGACAGTCTACAATATTGCATTTATAAATATAACCAGCTCTCAATGATGGCTGCCAAGGCTAATTGAGACACACTGTGATTATCACTTCAGCCACTGGATGACATAACTGTCACTGCTATTGTGCTTTTGTTGTCATAATTCTGGTGCTGACACAGTTTTTTTTATGCCTGTTACACTGACTGTGCAGCATTGTGTATGTGCACCGAGACACTGTGCTGGCTTTTCACTGCTAGCGCATTTTACTGTACTAGTTTACTGGTACCACATTTGTCAGTGTTCAAAACACACTACAGCTAGACAGATTCCTAGCACCACAGACTGAACCACAGCAGCAACTGTACTCCAAGTGGTAACCATATCCAGCCACAGCTTCACCTGTCACAGTCATGCAGAGCAGCTGCTGCCGTTTTATCACATATCACATCATCTGTCCTTTTCCATCGTATCTGCACTAAAGGATTTTTCTTTTTACTGGCAGTCTGTTATAAGTGGGTTGAGCCAAACGGAAATGCAAGAATACTCCAGAAAAAACATTCTTATCCCAGTCTTTTGGAGGCTCTATAGAAAACTAGCTAGCAACCAGGGTGCATTTAGCAGCTCAAAGAGGGTCAAGCTTGTACATTTCAGTGTTTTTTGTTTCCAGACAAAGACAGACAACTGTCCCTTCAGCAATATAAACA
>NW_005187417.1:2646013-2647130 GCF_000239375.1 Pundamilia nyererei
TGCATTTAGCAGCTCAAAGAGGGTCAAGCTTGTACATTTCAGTGTTTTTTGTTTCCAGACAAAGACAGACAACTGTCCCTTCAGCAATATAAACACTAAGCAGGCATTTTGTTTAGCAGACAGTCCTGTCATATCAGATAACATAAATTTTAGCTGAAAGTGTGACTAATAAACTGCCAACTAAGTGTAGGCCGGAGCACCATGTAGCTGCAAGTTATTATTCTGCAAACATGTCAGGCACACACAAGTGAGCAACAATGAACTTTTCCCTCCAGATTCTGTCCTCTAATGGGTAAACTGAGAGGGCCAACCAAACGTTAGAGGCTTCCTTAGATTATATAGTTGCTTTAAATCCTACTGTGTTCTTCAGCTAAAGGAACCCCTTTTTAGGCTAGCCTAAAAAAGCTGTAGTTTAGTACAGGTCCACAGTGGACCCTTTGAAATTTAGAAGACTGTCAATCACCTGTGCAGATAAAATTACATAGAAATAGAAGACTCTGTCATGAAGGTTGTCGGTTGTAGGTTAAGGGACCAAAATGTTCCATTTTTCATTCTGTTGTCATCCCTTATGTGGCAGGTTTATAAAAGAAACTCAGGAGAATCTTCTCCATGGATGACATCCCAGTGCACAAATCCAGCCACACACTCAGACAAAAACTGGCTCATCCAAAGGACAAACCTCCCAAACACCAATTAAATGCTGAAGTGTATGCTGTGCAGTGTAGTGAGACGTGCTCAAACCTCTACATTGGAGAGACCAAACAGGCACTCCATGAACGCGTGGAACAGCATCGAAGAGCCACCAGGACAAGACTCAGCTGTACATCAGCATCTAAAGGACAAAGGTCACTCTTTCGAGGAAGCTAAGGTTCACAGTTTGGACTAAGAGGCCAGATGGTTTGAAAGACGAGTGAAAGAAGCCATCTACGTCCACTGCTAGCAACCATCTTTGAACAGAGGGGGTGGCCTATGACACCTGCAATCCAGTTTTGAGAACCCACACCCTTTTTCACACCTTGGCTCATGTGATGCGGCACATGATCAAAAGTTGGTCAACGACTATCTTAAGAGAGAACGCCCACTAGGGCTTAAATACCTCTGACTCTCCACCAGTTGC
>NW_005187417.1:2647428-2665725 GCF_000239375.1 Pundamilia nyererei
TGATGATCGGGAGCTGGTCGTGAGGTGTCAATCGCTTCTCGTTACCCCACGTACACTACACGATGCACGATGCACGATGAAGGCCAAAATCGGGCCGATCGCCAAAACGGTCGCACGACTCAAAAATCGGCTCAAAATGGGCCAAAAATCGCACCGTGTCTGCCCAGCATTAGACTACCATGACCTGGATGACTGAGAACCTACACAGATGCAATCCAGAATAATTCTAAAACAAACCAATGAATCACAGAACAATTATAGAAAAAAACCCAATAATGAAATTCAACTAAATATTAACTACAAGTAGAGCTTGAGGACAATACTGAAAAGCAAATTAAAAACTCATTAAACACAAAAGCCCAAAAATGACCCAACAAGACACAAAGACCACAACAGCATCTGGTGTCTTCTAGCGCTCTGTGCTTTCCATCTGATCCCTTTCAACTTGACTCATCATCCTTCCTGTGAGGGGGGTTTGGACCTCCAGTATGTTGTCGAGGGAGGGATACTGTCCAAAGGAATACTTCATGCCACACTCTTTAATCCTGGATGCTTCACTAGTTAAGGGAGTTCCACAAGGTGCATTCTGAGAAGTCCATTGGTGTGCCTCGAGCTTTTGGTTATGGTGCCAGCAATATCTGTCCTCCTCTGCCTTCTTTTAATGCTCTCTCTCTTTCTCTCTGTGTGATCAGCCTTAGGCTGAGCCTCCAGCTGTGCACCTGTTCCCTTTTTTCTCTTCAGGTGCTGCGTGAAGAACCAGGTCTTCCACTTGTTTTCTGCCCAGCTTCACAGTTACGTTTTGGTAATGTTGGGCTCAGATTTGTGTTTGATCATATACCTACACTGATGTCGCGTCTCCTTTTTTGTTTCCCTTTGGTGTGCTCTGGACCTCCCTGCCTGGAATATGCTTGAATTTTGGACTTTAGATTTTGGATTCTGTTGTTGGATTTCCCTCTACAAAAGACAGACTGGCTCCCACAAAAACTCACCTGACTGCCTCCCCACTCTCCACAGCCACACAGTCACATTCTTACTATGTACCATTACTAAGAAAAGTAAGCTTTCCCAGTGTGATTGTAATAAACATGTAATAAACATCCCTAACCTTTATCTCCTGGTCTGATTTGAGTATATAAGATGTAGTAAATCATGACATTTCTACATCTAAAATTGATTTAATGTTACAACATTTGCACGCCTGTGCAGTAGGCTGGTGCTTGTCATCAGCATGTTACTGCAGTTTTTATACTTTGCAAAGCCACCCAGTGGGCTACATTGGACCGTTGTCAGGCCAACTCTTGTCCATTGTTACAAGTTCAACACAAATGATGGATGTCCATCATTTATATACAGCATATGGCTGATATATGTTTCTGTATAAATATGTTAGCAAAAGAAAAACGCTTGAGGTCTCAGAAAAAAATGATTATGTATCTGTAAGTACAACTTCATTTTACAAATCTTATAATAATCACTATCAGGCCCCACAGTTTCCTCTGCAGCTGCAAATGCACTACACAACGCCCTACACAAACACAGATACTGTTCAAATGTATATATTTAGACTAATATCCACAGTCTGTGGTTCATAAATGTATCATTTTGCACCATGAGATCCTGTTGTCCTTCTGCCTTGTGTGTCATTATTATAGTCTGTGAAGCCCTATTAGGTTTCGGGTTTCAGGCCAATACAAACTCTTAAACAGTTATTGGTGGCTGAAGTGATTCTGATCATCATAATATCACATTCCCTGAAGGGAAAAGGAAAATTTGATCTTTCATTTTTGGTCTCTTTGTTTTATTATCAGGGATTCGTTTCATTTTAGAAGGACTGACTGTTAAAACACAAACAGTGTGCTGAAAGGAATATGTTAGTTTGGGGAATATTACTTTTGTCCTCCAGAGCCAGAGCCAAAAAGACCTCTGGCTGCCTCTTAAGTCTCTACATTTAGTTTCAGTGTGTAAAATTCACAGTGACCTTAATGTTGTTCAAGGGTAGTAAAGAACAGAAAGATGTGAGGAGGACAGAGAAAAAGAAAAAGCAACCCTTTCAAAACAATAACAACAACAGTCTATGTTGCAATTATAAAGAAATCAAATCATTTTTTGGTAATAAAACACAGATCATTGAATTTTCTGTATATTGAATACATCATTCAGTTGTTTACAGTGTTGGCTGGAAATCTCGGTGAAGCCCGAGGCAAATGATATCAACCAAATCTAATTGCAGTCAGGAGTGAGCAAACCTGGAGTCCAATCAATGAAACAAGGTGTGTGTTACAGCTGCTTTGATTTATATAAAACACTTTAGGTTTGTTATTCATGAGAAGCATCTGCTGATGTTAACCATGCCTCTCTCAAAAAGAAAACAAAGCATTTCAGAAGACTTTGTATTAAGAAACTTTGATTTGCATAAAGGTGGACAGGGGTTAGGAAAGTAATCTCAGAGAGTTTAGATATTAATCATCCAGAGTTTAAAAAACTGTCAAAAAATAGACTGTTTGGTTCCAAATTTAATCTTATTAAAAATATAGCTTGTGTCCAACTAAGATGACTTCAAAGGGCTCAAAGGAATCTCCGGAGCTGGTGGTGCCAGAGGAAAGGTCATGGCATCAGTACAGTCAATATGATTCATTCCAAGGGGACCACAAGTGTCTCCACAAAATTTAATGGCAATCCATTAAATAGCTGTTCTGCTTTTTCTACTTGGACCAAGCATCATTACCACATAGCATAGCTGCAAAAGCATGAAGCTGTGCTGGTTAGGAGAGTGCTGGTTCAGTTACAAGTGACACATTGAACATTGAAGTGTGAACACAACCATGAATTCAGTGCCAATGGAAAGTCAAATAGGAGCTTAAAAGACCAACAAAGTCCACACTGAGAGGTGGAGTGCACGGTGGTTTCTCTAATCAAACACAGCACTCTCTCAAAAAGACACCACTATTAAACCCTATTAGACCGCTAATTATAAATGTTAGGTAAGGTTTTCATTTTGTTTACAGTTGTGGGTTGGTTAACTAAGCACACAACTACATGGTTGTGTTTAGGAAAGGATAACTGTTGGGGCTAGCCTGAGGTTGTTGCCTTAATGACAAGAGTGTTGAGTGAGATTCAAGAGTTAGGGGTCCCAGCTTAGATCACCTCAGAAACTTATTCTGAACCTGATGTGGAACTGGTCATGTTTTGAGTTTCAGTTCAAAATTACTCAACAACATCCTCTGCATGCTCGGCAATTCTAATACAGCTCCTCTGCCTAAGAAGTGCATGCATGTGTGTGCAACAAAGTTACATTTACGTATACAAACTGTAAACGTCACACTGTCATGGGAATCTGCATGCGCTCAGTTGGTGCTGCAGAAAAAGTTTACCAGCCAGTAGATTTAATTTCACTTTGATCTCTCCACATGTCACAGGCTATGAGACATTGTCAAGCCTTAATGCACTGATTAGCTTAATGTTTTAATGTATCATGTTTAAAGTTTAACAGCTGTAATGTGCAGCTGTTATGCTTGAAATAAAGAGCGGCACTCAGAGGGCATTGAGTGGTCAAATAAAAATATGAAGCCACAAATTCACAGGACCTTCTGCCCATGTGGCACTCTTATCTTCTTTGCAGCAACTTTCTGATTTTTCTGTTATATTTTGCTGTGTTGAATGTTTTCACAGTAAAACATGAATGAAGTACAATTCATCTGAAGCACTCAGGGCAGGTGGATGCTTGTCGATTTAAAAAAAAGAAAAGCATGCACACACAAAGAAATATGAGAAACGGAAGTATCAAAACCTAACTCTAACTATTCTACCATAAAATAAATTAAAAATTTAATCCTGGCTTCCTCATCTTTTATTAATTGTATAAGTAACTGTGGTAAGAAGAAAGTCTGTTCAACAAGATACTCTGAATCCTAGCCCATCCTCTAGAGAGTAAAACAATTAAAAAATAAAGAAAAAAAGGAGGTTACATAACTAGTATGCAAGCTGGCCATAAACTACTGGCCAGAATCAAGCAAAGATGGTTGAAATGAAACAATGAGAGCCATTCCCAAATCCAAACCTACTAGAATGACAAGCTGGTGACCCCTTAAACCAGCTGCAGAGACTAATGCTATGGTGCAGTCGAAGCATGCGATTGGTCCAAACAATTGTGATGGAGGGTGGGACAAAGGAGAAGCAGTCAAGGGAGATGAAGTCAAGGCAAAGAACAAGTGCTGGCACCAATCAGACGCAGAGGCTTCACACAGTAATTAATATGGTGAACAAACGCACATGGGGAAGGAGTAAAACCCAGAGCAGTGCTGCTGTAATTTTTTACACAACTGTGGTGTTTTAACATATTTCCATGAGACACAGTGGATAATTTGTAATGCTGGGATAATGCTAGCACTCTGTGTGTGTTGCCAGTATCGCTCTACTGTCATCTGGTAGCTTAAGTTGAAAGGAAAGCTATGTTTCAAACCACAGAAACAGTTCCTTTATTGCCCATTCTGCTTCCACAAGCGTGACATACATTCCCCTGTCAGTTTCTTTTACTGTCCTTGCAGAAACTTGCGTCTGTGGGAACTGTCAGACATAACATCCACGGATATACATCAACAGCACAGTGCTCCACAACAGCAACAACAGTGTCACCAAGAATCGAAAGTACAGCAAAAATATAAGTGACCCTCAGCTCATATCACCTGGATTTGTTTAACAGTTATATTGCAGTAATAAACGACCTCTGGGAAGGGAAGTCCACACTGTGCCTCCATCCTGATGATACTTCTTTACTGGGTAGTCATGTGTGTGTTAAGCTCATGTGGTTGGTTGTTTTGCAGAATCCCAGGAACATGTTAGATTTAGTGTGCAGCTCAAGGACACTGTCAAAGACAGTCAGCAATGGGATGTTCTCTGAAAGTACCAGCATGCCCTCTTTCACCGTTTTGGCAGCAGAATCTTGATTGTCCTCTGATGACACTCTGTTCTTGACCCCACGGTCGCGCCCTTGAGATGATCAGTGCAAGCCGTGTTTGTGTTGATACTTTGTTTTAGAGCAAATACTGCTCTCACATGTGGACTTATGTTGCGCTGATTATTCTCTCTGTCGCTTTATTTGCCACTTTATCCTCCCTTGGATTCCCCTCCACTGGCCTTGCTGTCCCCAAAGACCCTGCAAGGCAAGGCAATCTAACCCTGCACAGGAAACCAGTCAGCCTGTTATTGCTGGCAGCCAATGGAGCGGCCATGTTTTAATATTTATCCTCCAAACCCCTCGTACCACATAAATCAAGGGTGCAGAGGGGCAATACTAGAACTTACCCACTGTTAACAGAAACCGCAAACGCCCTTGAACAGGAAGAAAAGGTAAATAGTGGAGCAGATTGGCGGTAAGGAAGGGTTCGGCAGAGCCAACACAGAAACTGAACCGGTACGTCGATAAACGAGGAGAGGGAAATTCAGAACTTGAAAAGAAAATGAAAAGAAAGATGTTCTGTTCTTGATTTACACTAATCAGTCACATGAAGCCAAAGGGATAATAATTTATAACACTTTGCTTTCATGACAAATGTTATAGACATACCAACAGCTGCTTATATAGACACTGTATATCACTGTTGAGCATAAACAGTGGAACGCTCATATTTCCAAGAGAAGAAGAAAAAAACAGTTTTGCTTGGAGATAATTCCACCTATTCATTTATTTGGGGGATTTTATAGCATTTCAGTTGTCATATGACATACAGCATATCTAATGTGTTTCTATGTAGATTCCTCTTGTGAGCCTTGAAAAGTTTACATAATCAGATTTCGGCAGACAGGCCGGGCTGAAATTGCAGCCAGGAGAAACATTCCCAAAGGACATTCGGGGTTCAGCATGTAGTTCACACAAACTGAGGTATGGAATCCAACCTGCTAACGTCTGGCAGCCACAGCTACACAATAACCGAATTAAGCTATGGCGAAACAAAACTTCATTATTATTATCTGTGATGTATCCTCTCCTAATTCCACAGTGTCAGCAGACTCCCAAACTAAAACTCACAGCTGGATTCTGTCTGTCACTCCTGAAGCCAAGAGCAGGGGTGTAGTTAATCCTACTGGGCTAACAAATTGCCTCTTATCTCTCCTCCGAGGAATCAACTTGTCAGATTTCGCAGATAGTGCTCATGCAATGAAATGGCACAGTGCACTCCGTTTAACCACTTGAAGCCATTAGCGTGTCATGTTGGAACGGCTCAGCTCCCTGGGTCCTATAAACCCAGTTTCAGCTGGGCGCGGGGATCGACAGCCTTGGAAGCATAAGCTGGCGCCCCGACATGGTTCCTGTCACCAGCTAATATGTCAGTCATCATATTTTTTGATCCGCCACTTAACACAAGGGAAAACACTCAAGCCATTCACTTCTGACCCTTGAGAAAGTTCCTGTTTTTTGCCAGACCTCTAGTTCAGTGTAAAGCCAGCCTCTCCCAGAATCCCTACAGCATACAAACATCATGTTACAGCAAACTGATAAAGGGCAGAGGTTTTGTATGCTTTTGATTTTGCTCATGCTTGCGTTGTAATTTAGTTTCAGAGCAGGGACATAAGTGTGAGGAAACACTGTGCGCATTTCCCTCATAAACTCTCCGGGCGTTCATGCATATCTCAGTCGATGATAATGTCTGTTTCTAGGTGTGCTAAAGCCCAGTGTCACAGGGAGTATCTGGTGTCAGGCACGCTGCACGTGCTCAGCCCGCCTCGCTTTTATAGAAAGCCCAGATGTTTGTTAGAAGGTTTAAAGGCAGCTGAACCGTGGCGTGGAGCTCAGGCTGTGTAGCAAGCCATAGCTTTTAGCCTGCTACTCTGTTATTACAGGTTGCTAATTCTTTTCAGGGGCGTGCAGTTTGAAGAGGAGGTATATGGAGCTGAGAATAGTAACAGCACCCATGGGGCCGATAATGTCAAAAGCAGTCTTGATCAAACCTGTACGAGTCTGAGAGGCTTTTTATAATTTCTTGTTTATTCTAAAAAAAGGGGACTTGAAGTGTTGAATGGTTGCTGGTTTGGCCGAATGTTCATCTGTGTGTGAACAAGCACCCCCTTGAGTGCTCTTATCAGTGTAATTTTGTTAGAAAAGGCAAAAAGAGAAAGGGAGACAAATTAAGTAGCCGATCGAAGAAAATAAATTAAAAAAAAACCAAAATATCAAACTATACTATCTATATAAATGTGTAATCTGATTCAAGAAGTATAAAATACATCGGGAAAAAACGTCTTCATCCTTCCTCTTCCTGGAAATAGTTGAGGAAGATAAAAGTTCCTGTGTGTCATAAGTACGGTAGTTTTTCTTGAGATGATGACAATTTTAACGTTGGAAGTCTTTATGGTCAAAATGGCAAACAGCATACGAATCTTTTCATTTTAAAGTTATCCAGCAATATTATAACTCAACCTGACAAGACTTTAACATGTCTGCTTGTAAATTTCAAGCCAACCTCAAGTCAGATCCGCTTCACACATGCCTAGAGTCCGTTCGGTGACCTCCCATTTCCCCATCTAGACAACCACTGGCTGTCAGGGAAGGTTGTAGGGGAATATTCCTGGTCTACTCTTTTTTTGCCATTCCTTGACAGGGACAATTTCGAGCAGACGGGAAAGTGTGGACAGAAAAGCGAATGATGCACAGCAAAGGGCCTGGGGTGGATGAAGTCCAGACCACTTTAGTAATAGATCAAGGCTCAGCCACACTAGAGTAAAAATAAGAGGGCAACATCTTTGTGTCTGGAAGAAAACAGTTGCATGGTGACTGCTGTGAATTTGTTTGTGCATTTGGCGATCGATTGAATTTAGTTTCACCACCAAATGGTCATCCAGGGGTGACCGGATTCGATCACAAAGAGTCATGGTGGGAGGCAACCTGTCTCTAAAAAACCACGGTCCAACTCAGACTGAGTGCAATCACTTTCAGGCAGATGATTGAATTTATAAACGCAAACGGATTGCCAACACGTTGCAATCAGCCTGGGTCGGTCTGCGCTGATGATGAGTACGACTGGTCTGCAAAGTGTCTCTTTGCAATAAGGGATTCGACTTAACTGCTTGTCCACTGGTCGTATTCTGGTCACACTCACCTTTCAGTTAAATTGCCATCTGTCAATGTCATTATTAATGGAGGAATCCCTACCTGTTTGAAATGTAGGCGGTTCTGCCAGGAATATATATAGTTAATGTGAATCACAGATATCTTATTCTCATTGATTTATCACAGTTAATCAACATATTATAAAAACAGATTTTCTGTGAATAGCTGCAGTCCTGGTCTCTGTCTTTGAAGCAACCATTTCAAAGTCAACAAGATCACAAGTCTGTTGCTTGCAATGCCGTGGTCTCCAATCACTATTTTTCTTATTGTAGCATAAGCACTTTTCCCTTAACCAGGTGAGCTCCAACAGCACCCTTCAGGTGACAAATTAAAGGAAAAAACAGTGTACCATCAGAAAACTCATGGCAGTCTGGCTTTTGCATCCCTGTGGTAATTGAGACTGAAAACCTGTGTTTTCCACACAAGAAACTGATCAGGATTCAGAAACTATAAAGACCTTACAGCAAAAATCAGCTGTAGTATTGGCATCAATAAAATCTTATACATATCCATCCATGGGAATATTTTAATCCTTGACGAGAACCACACCCATAAGAGAAAGATTATTTAAAAAATGCCACATGATCAACTGAATATGAGTTCAAGGTTGGTTTTAAAAAGCCATCAGCCTGTATGTGTGAGCATATACACATTTCACTAACTATCAGGGAGAATATAATGAGAAGCAGAAAAGTGGGGAGGAAACCTTGAGTCAAAAAAAAAAAAGGTGGAAGATCCTTGCCCGAACATCTTGGATAACTAGGTGGAAAAATCTGTGTCACAGGGCGGCGTTGCTGACAGTGGCAGAAGATGACTCTCATGGACCAGCTGCACAGTGACAAACAGCAAACAGCATGGTTTTATCCTGCTGCTGCTCATGTTAAAAGTATTTCCTCCTTCTTTTACTGTCATCTTGTCTCACAGTATTGCCTCCGAGACAAATCCCCGAGTTAGTCATGAAATCTTTAAATAAATTCAGTCGAATCCGTCATGGCCCTGGGTTCTTGTTTAGAGTTTGCTGAATTTTGGTTCTTGGTGTTTCACAGTGTTTCTCTGTCTTGCTTCACTTTGTCTCATCTATGTGTCAGGCCTTTTATCCTCTTGGTTTCCACTTCTTTCCACGTCTTATTTTAGCAGTCCTGGGTTAAAGGGCAGGCTGTATCTAAATGGAGGACATCATTCAACAAAATCCCGAAAAATAGTTCATCAAAACACAAAAATACCAGCAGGCTTAAGCCGATAAATGGGATATTTCTGTAGATGTTGTCAGTATCACTGTGGGCATCACTAAGGGAAAGGCATTAGAGTATAAACAGAAAAGGACCAGGCACAGAGTGCTTGGATGTTGAAAGTGGAAGTAGCAGTAGCAGCCAGACAAGCCAACAGGGTACCTTAGAAAAGTGCGCAGGGAAGAGCGATTGTGGTGCTTGATGGGCCTCACACCAGCAAACACAAGGACTGAAAGCTGGCTAACACTGCAGGATGTGGAATATGTAAATTTAATAATCAAGTCTGAAGTATAAAACAGAGCAACCCAGTCCTGTTTAGGAAGTGATGCTTTTCTGCAGACCCTCTTTACAAAAAAGGATTCGATTTTTCAATGTCAAGTGGCCATTTATTCTTCTGCATAACCCGTGTACATAACCAAACCTTGTCATCACAGAACCTCCAACCTAAGAAAGCTCAGGTTTCTCCTGCCCCTGCACTTTGCTCCACTTTGTCACCAGATGAAACTGCTTTTAACAGCTTTATTTTTTTTTGCCTGACCCATTCACACCCCAGCTTTTTTGTCCTTCCCATCCAGGCTCTATTCATATTCCCCTTTTTACTTTCTCTACTCCATTCTCCAAAGTTCACCTGCATTCCCCCTATCCCATTATCAAAACCATTTTACCATGCCGAAGCGGCTTGCTGATTCTTCCCCAACACGAACAGCCTGCCTTTCATAGAAAAGTGCTCCCCCTCTCTCTCTCCCATGAATGCATGGTATTAATAGCATCTAGCATGCAGCTTTCATTGCAGTCTCACAAATGGAAATGTTTTGTAGGAAGGTGTACATCTCACATTTCTCTCAAAAGGAAGTCAGAGGGGTAAGTGCCACACCACTGGCGCTATTACATTTTTTTTCAGGGTATGGCTGAATTATTGATCACATTAGTCTAAAAGAGTGGCAGCTCACTGATCAATAACAGGCCCTTAAGGTTCCATTAGCTGTATTGTTCAATAACGACTGGTTCTTTTGCGACGCATTCAATGAGTCTTTAAAGGCAAAACTCCCTATTAAGTGAATTCAGGCCATATGAACCCTCGTCTAACATAAAGGTGACATATGACACAGTGGTTTGCCTGCCTTTCACTTTTATTGAACACATAGCTATATTAAGATTGATCACGCTGAATCAGCTGACAGATCTGACGTATTCCTGTATAATAAACATGTTACAGCTGACATTTACACATCCAGTCAAGCATCCAATTTGGGAGAGGTCAGTAGGAAAGCCATTAAATTCATCGTGGGCAGTAGCACAAGTAATATTTATTCATCTGACTGGCCGAGTGCTCGCATAATGTATCGATTTATTCTGAAATGAGACTGAGTAAAATAAATTGAGATGGATGCAGTGGCAGATTAGACAAAACATACAGTGGGCTTCTCTCTTTTTGATTCCCCATTTATGGATGAAAAAATGATTTAAAGACAACCCAACATCACCTGTTTTTTGTTTTTTTAATGCCAAAACATAAAAAAAGTTTCAAACACACACCAATCAAGAAATGATGTTTGTAGATTTAACAAAGTATTACAGAGTCACTGGTTCATCTGTGTTGTGCTATTAAAATAATAAAATGTACTCTGTGAAACAAAGAAAAATTTGCTTCTCATAAAGCAAATTATTTGGACAATTTGTCTTTTAAACTCCTTTCTGCATATAAAGATATTTGAACATCTTAGAATAAAGGACAGAAAACAGCACAGGAACAAAAGAGATCAATTAACAAAATTATTCCTATAAAATATATTGGAATGACCCCACTTGGTCATTTCAGTCACTGGAACAGCTTGGTCTCTTGAGGGCTATCCAACCTAGAGCCATGGCACCAATAGTGCCATAAATTGTTAGGAAAATATATTAAAGTATTAAGGTTTCTCTTGTGCCCTCATGTGCACATTGCTCAGGAGTTGCTACCATATTGTAGTAAAACTTGAAAAAGTGCAACACAAACCAAATTTGGCAACAGTTCGTTTTCAGGGTAAAAAGCACAACTTCTCAGTTTCACTACAGCTCGGAGAGCAGCTGGTTAATATTTGTAGATAAGTCCATCACTTCTGTTTAAACTACCACCATTGCAATTTGATGGAGACCAAAGCCAGACCAAAGCAATTACAAGGACGTAAAGAGAATACATATTGTGCTTGGAACATTAGCAACTATTTTCAAAGCAACTTCTGTCAACCTCCAGGCAAAACATGCAACAGGTGGAGGAATAATTCTTTTTCCCTAACAACGACCAGTGTCTAGGCCTGTGTGGCTATGACTGTATGCATTTGATCCTATATTATCACCATGATTATCAATGTTGAGGTTGTTTTGCAAAACAATTAATGCAATTCACACTCTTTATTTTTCTTAAAAGTAATGCAGTACTGTACATTAGAGAAGGCAATTTGTTACATTATTTTCTCGTTACTCTGTAAAATGACTTGAAATGTATTTAACACATAATTACATGTTAACAATATAAACCTTAGGCTACAATTTTACACGCCAACACAAATCTCTTTCAGAATGAGGGCATACATATGATCTTGTAGTTTTTAGGTATGAACACAAAACTACAGAAGAGGATTAGGGCCACTGGAAAAAAAAAGTGGGCATGTCGGGTTTTTTTTCTTCTTTTTCAGAATTCTGAGAAAAAATTAAAGTCAGAATTCTGACTTTTTTCTCAGAATTCTGAAAAAGAAGAAAAAAAGACGTGCCCACTTTGTTTTCAGTGGCCCTAATCCTCTCCGTACAAAACAGATTTGAAAGCTAGTCCAAAGAAAGCATGCTAATGTTTTGAAAACAGATAGACAGGAGGCTCAAGCCTGACCACTCGTCACTGCCTCTTTTACCTGTTGAAGTTCAGGCTCTGGCTGCAGGACTAAGGTCAGCATACACTCAGCTTTATCATCACTCTGGGTTCTTGGCTAGCTTTGTGTTAGCATGCTTTCTGTGCAGATGATGAAATGTGGTGATTGTATTTATAAGTAGCACAAGTTAACATAACATGGTTATTGGTCACGTTCTGCAAAATCTCATTAGTAGCAGTAGATCTATATCTGCCCTGTGATGGACTGGCAACACAATGGATGGTGTCCTAGGCTCCAGTCAGAAGGACCAAACATTGAAAAAGAAATTTAAATACATTTATAAGACAAATGTTTGAGATGATAGTAAGAACATTAAAATAATGATATGATGTCAAACTCGATCAGTGGTACTGATTATTGGAAACTGTGACAGTACTTTACTGTTTGTCAGTTTTTCACAGATGATGCCCATGCATGATCACAAACAGTACAGTGTGAAGTCATACAGTATGCAAAATGCATGCAGGAGGCAGATGGGGGGGGGGGCAAAACAAAAAATACATAATGAAAAGTTAGTTTAGCAACTATAACTAAAAGTAATGATAAACATTAAAACTTTGTTATTATCACTCAGATATAAGCCTGTTAGCTTAGTTAATGTGTGTTTATGGCTGTTTAAATATTATTGCTAACATTTATCAGGCTCTGTGTTTGACATGTATTTAGAGTTTTGGCTGATAGTGGAGCAGACTGATTGCTTTGGATGGAAAATGAACCACATTGTTATGAATATAATTTTCCAGAGGGGGGGGGACACAGTTGCAGAGCCATTTTTATAATCCTCTGTGGCTCATCAATAATACTATACAATAATACGTTAAGTAAAAAATAGTACTGATGGCTTTCTTGTTGCTTACAATCTGCAAAAACATCTTGAAGTCCTGCATTTTCTGTTTACCCCTATTTTGTTTTCATTTCTGAGTTTCCATTTCTATTTTAATTATGCTGACACTGATGGCGTGATTTGTTTACTTTATGTTGCTACTTTACTGAAGAGGAAAAAGAAAAATTAAGGGCAACAAAAGCAGCGCAGAATGGTCTGTTAAGTAATTTTCTGATGGGTACTTATTTTCAGATGACTAAAAATGAGATCTGATTGTGTTTTTTGTTTGATTTTGCTCACCTTCATCAACATGCAGGATTCCTTCCCTTTCACTCTCTTCATCGCTTTGAAGTCAGACTTTATTTTATTTTTTCAGGACCTTTGTTATTTTTTGCATCTATCCTCGGAAATAATGAACCTTACAGCCTTTTTAGCGCAGATGAGACAAAACGTGATTTTCATGCCTGGTAAACAGAAATAACAAACATTTTGCATATTTAGTTTAGAGTGTTGCAGGGCCTGTTTGGAGAGAGACTCTAGTGTTGTTCTAGCAATCATTTACAGATGTTCCCTAAATGCCTCACATGTGGGGAATTATTAATTTGGTGCTTTGAAAAGAGGACAGCTGTAAGGAGACACTGGTTGGATGCGTGTGTCTGACTGTGCCTCTTCAAAACATAGCAGAGCAGATTGTGGGTTGCAGTTTTCTTAAGACTTGCTCATCCAAACTACACGAGTGAGTGACTGAAAACATTTGTCACAGGAAACCAAAGGCAATAAATAATAAAATAAAAAATTGGAAACATCTATCTTTGTGAGAACAAGTTTGAGTTTTAGACAGTGTCAGCTAGAAGTTTTTGGCTGGGTGTCTTTTGTTTTCTATTAAAAGGCCAGTGTGAGAGTTAAGATTAAGTGTTAAGGTGTGGTTTTATTACCAATTTGTGCTAGTTAATGCAACTGCTCATCTAAATGACCTCATTCGTGGCAGTGCACTTCCCCAGATTCCCAGCAACACTCCTGCCAAGTTTCAAGAAGATTGAACAAGTCCTTGTTGAGTTAACTAAAGAAGAGTCGAAGGAAGACTATAAGATATTAAAATATTATGATACTTGTTGATTTATTAGGAAGCTACACTGAGTTAGGTTTGTATTTCTAGTCCATTGCCTGGGACTAGACTGGCTATAAACCACTTGATCATTTGCTGGTGCCTCACTGATAAATCTATATCAGGGGTGTGAAACATAAGGCCCAGGGACCAGAATTGGCCCGGCAAAGACTCCGTCTAGCCCTCTGGATGACTTTGGAATATGTGACAGAGGACACAGATTTTTGACTTTTAACTGTATTTTCATGAATTTTACCCCTTTTCCCCTCTGATAAAGATCGCCCCCACTAGCATTCATATTGCATTAAAATAATTAGGTAATAAATGTTTTTACTATTGACTATAGAAATTTCTTAAAATTAAAAAGTCTTTTAAAATAATAGTAAATCAAATCAAATAGGACATTTTCTGTCAATTCAGTACTTTTTTAATTACAGTCTGAGCAATGAGCAATGTAATCGTGCACATTCATTTATTCATGCTGACAGATTTCTTTCATTTACTACAGCAGAATTTCTTTATCATGTGGAAAACTGTACTGTTGGAATTGCACTTCTTTTTCTTATATTAATTGCTATTAACTGTGTCATTAAACATGTATTTACACTTACAGAAAGGACGTTTTGTTTTGGTTTGCATCTTAAGATTAAAGTGGGCTGTATGTGGTCGATGATATGAAATGAGTTTGATCTATATGAATGTGAGTTTCATTCCTTTTTACTCGATAAATATAATATTTAAAATCTTGGCTATGATATGTTTTATGATGAACCCGATGAAGGCCACAAGCCAAACAATAAAGTTGGCCTTTATACCACAGTTGTGCCACAAGCTTGTCACTCTTCAGACGTCTAGACAACTCTGATCCATGCACCTTGGAAGTAAGGCGTCCAAGAAGGCTAGAAATTTTGCTAGAAACCTCCAGTCTTCCTCACAAGTTTATTCAGCCAACCTGCAAGTATTGACTTCACCCCCAGTGCCATTGCCAGGACCCTAAGCAAGATTAGCTTAACTTGTTAACAACCTAAACATGAGAGACATCCCTATATCCCATGTTCAGTTAGCCTGCAAAATTCCCATTAAATGTATATAGTACAGAAGCTGGCGGCAATTCCCCAAGAAGGCGATAGTCCCCAATGAGAAGAACCAGCTGGCGCTAAATGGCTAAAATTACTTACTTCTAGACAAAAAGGGCCCATTTTATTTTAGTTTCAAATATCTATAATCTGTAAATACATCTATGCACTTTTTATTTTTCCTACAGCTGATTTTTGCCATAAATGCTTATTTAAGGATTTCTAAATTAGCATTGTCTGAAGCCTGCCGGTTTCCAAACAATAAGTACAACGTAGCAGTCGTGTCTGTTGTGATTTAATTATCAGGTGGTGCTGTAAGTTCGCTACTGATGCTCTTCTGATATTTAAAATAATGTAAAGAGGCTCATGGTGGATGACACGCAAGGTATTTTAATAATATCAAAACACCAAAAAGTCTATGGACAGAAGCTCCTCAGGGTTTCATTCATTCTAGTTTGGCTGAGATGTGTCTCTATGAAAGACGAAGTTCAAAGGTAGCAGTTTAGAGATCCTATTAGAGGTTATCTGACATCAGCATTAAGTTTAAATCAACACTTTGCATCTGCAAGCATGTATTCAGACAGACATTAGACTATGTGAAAAACACTGCCCTGTAATTCATTTGACTGGAGCACATCCAGCAGCACCGCAGGAGTGCCAACGCCCGCCTGAGGCTCAAGATGACTTTGTAATGATGAAGCTTCATTTCTTGAGTTTACATCACAGCTCCTACTTCACTGAGTCACAAATGAGACCTTTGAAAGTGAAGGTAGAAACACAACACACAAGGTGATTAAGAGTTGTAGTTTTGTAAAATGTTTATGTCTCCTCATACTGCTTGTATTGGAAATGTTTTGATTACATTGAAATATTATGCTTTTTCTATCATTTTAGTCCCCTGTATAATCACCTTAACTTCTTGTTACCTTTTAATGGTAATTATGTTTCGCTGACTTTAGTCTTCCACCTTTTCTCACATTGCACATTCGATTTTGAAACATATTCCTTTTCAAACATGTCTCATACACAATATTTGCCTTAAAGTTTTACTGTTAGAAGGGTATAAGAATAAAAGGATGCCTGTCAGGCTAACGGTAATCCTACCACCATTTTAAAGTAACTAAATTGCAACAAACGATGTAGGGGAGTTGATCAAGTAAAGAAAGAACAGGCATAAATGAAAGCTAACGGTCTTTCTCACTGGTGTATTCTTTTTTTTTTAATCCAATAAAAGTATTTTTAGCTGCTGTTTTTGCTTTGTGCAAATCATCTATTGGCTTTCAGTAGTGATGCATCCATAGACCTCTTAAAGCCGCACTATTCTTTGAAAAGCCATATGTGTGGTATAGTGTCCCAGTAAGTGAGAGGGGGGAATGATGGATGAACCAAGACAATCAGCTAAACCCTGAAAGTGTTAGTTGTAGTTAAGAAAAAAAACCCAAGTGATAACTTTGACTTGATACTGACATTTGTGTGGTATTTAGAAATTTGGAAACAGAACATTAGAACTGCTCATACGTTACTACTAATAACTTTACTGTTAAGATGACCACATAGGTGCTGGGATTTCTTGTTTCTCTTTCCTGTAAGAGAAGGATCCCTCATTTCTCTGGCTGGGCATGTAACTTCTCTGAGATGATTTCTAATAGAATCTTCTATGGTTCAGTATTATTTATGTTTTTATTCCATGTGTAACCTCTACTGCTGATTTCACTATTTATGTATGCATCTGTCATATTATTTCCATTATTAATACTTTCGGGATTTTTTTTCCCTGCAGCATATAATGATGTACGTGTCAGAGCCCAGTGCTCCGAGGAGCTATGTGCTATGTGCTCAGCAGGACCTCTTCAGCCTTTTTCTTGGACCGCTGACTGTGACTATCATGATGGCTGGAAAATCTTTGGGGCTGTAATGAGCTAAAATTGAACAGAGAGATGGCTCCAGATAGTGGTGTCATTGTGGTCCTCGGTCCCATCTCCAATTCAAATCCCGGACCTGCATCCGCATAGTTTGGTAACCAAGGATGCCATGGCTATCTCGAATCACAATGGACTAGCATCGAGTGGGAAAGAAAATACAGTCTATTATTTCATCTATTATTTGCTTTTCCTTTAGTGAAAGGAGCTCTTTATTTTTTTGGAGAATAAGAAGAATTTGGGGATTCAGGTGGAAGAGAATAAAATACAAAGCATCAATCCAACAAGGCATGTACACAATGCATTTCATCATGTCTGCATCTGTTATCTTAATTGCACGGATAGATTAAATTTTTTTCTAAAGTGCAACCGAATTTTCAGAATGTTTTACTCATTTTTTCCCTGGAAAATTCAGCGTTTTAGTATTCTATAATTGTTTTCATGTTTGCTGCTACATGAACATGCTGGATATAATATTGCAAGGCGACATGCAGTCATGAGCTCTTTTTTAATGTACTTAATTAAAACAGCAGGAGTCAATTAATGTTGATAATTAACAGCTACGGCAGTTGCATTACATTTCTTACATTTCTTGCACAGCACTTGTTCAAGATCTGTTAAGTTGCTAACTCACCTAGTGGTCTATCGTGATAAAAATGTCAGCAGAACTCATGGATACAAGCAGCAGATGTACCCTAGAATCATCCCTTAAGACTGGGCGAGGAGTTTAAACAGTTAGTTGTGAGATGCTGAGAGTGAGTGCCTGACAAGCCCAGTTGTAAGTACGCTATTAAGACTCGACTGTACACTGTGTTCGTGTTTTCCTCCAAAACAATAAGTTCCGTTGGAGCCTTTCAACGCTTCTCTCTGTCTCTCGCTAGCAAAGTTGACCCAGACAAAGTAAAGCTAGTTTTTGGCTACAAGTCTGACACGGTACCTGACATATTAGTCAGAGGTTGTTAGGATGCCTGGGTCGTCGACCCAGGGCTTTTGAGTTTATATTATTTTTACTGTCTAGTTTTTGGTTTCTTTGAGTTCTATCTAATGGCTTATGTCTCTGTCTTCTTTAGTTGCTCTGTCTCCCCTATCACCTGCATCCCCTTGTCTAGTTTGCGTCTATGTGTATCTTTAGTTCCTT
>NW_005187417.1:2671244-2690285 GCF_000239375.1 Pundamilia nyererei
TTGCGTTCAGCATTAAAGCTGTTTTTGTTTAAGTTCTGTCTCTGGAGTCTGCACTTTGGGTCCAATTCCTGCCTGCACACAGCCACACCTAACAGAGGTCCCTTTACTACGGTTTTATGCCTTTACGGTTTGTAGCCGCGGACCTGTTTTATATACGCGCGGAATAGTTTTCTTTTCGAGATCGCTGCAAAAGGTGCAGCCTTACCTAATGTCCACCCTACTGTTACTCATTTTATATTAAGATTTAAAAATCTAGTTGGTATTGGTATGGCGAGTAACCTTCAGTAATAGTAATAAATCACATTCATGTAGTTGTAAAAAGCATGATAATATATTAAGTAATCCAAAGTATTCAGAATACGTTACTCTCATTGAGTAACGTCACAGAATACATTACAAAATACATTTTGGGGCATGTATTCTATAATCTGCAGTGGAATACATTTTAAAAGTAACCTTCCCAACACTACTGCTTGCTTAGGAGGGCCTCTGTGTCCCCCGTAGCAGAGACTGTAGCATCTACACAGGAAGTGATTTGCATTCTTTGTATCGCTTTGCCACCGATGGTTGGTTGCTAGCAGACATTCCTGTCTCCAGGTGACTACTCTAATATATTTGCAATTGTGTCACATCTCAGTCAGCAATATCTTTACTCTCGCAGGTGGTCGCTTCAGTAACTTAACTCGTCTTTGCAAAAAGTTTATCTCAAGATTCGCACACTTTACGTTATCAGCTGTTATGTTGCTCGATGTTGCTTGGAATCGCAGAATGTAGTTGACTTTTTGTGGTGTCTAGTCGCCTCGTTACTGCTAATCACTTTCTGTGGATGGTATTTGACCTGGAACTGGATGATAGATGGATAAATCTCTTCTTGTTTGACCAAATTATAATTTTAAATCTAGCGTAACTGACCTTTTAGCCACAAGAACAATGGCAACAAACTTATCAACATTATATTATTACCTTCTAATATCCCAAAACCAGAAATTACGCTATTTATCTTTCTCCCTTACCAACTTGAGGGGAAAAAACATGTTGTTGTTTTTTTTTTCAGTTCTAGTACTTAAATTAAGGTCGGGAATAAGAAAGCATGTTTTAACTTAACAAAAGTTTTACTGCTTTAATAACCCTGAAACTGTCTGATGGATCGAAGTGAAGCACAAAGAGAGATCCATCAGTTGACTGGCAGCTTGCTAATGTTAGTGTTTGTAAACTGTGGTAAAAATCAAACTTTTGCAGCCTCACTTTAGTTTAGGACAGGATGAGAAAACAGCATTCACTTTTGGCAGAAAAAATTTCAACACGCAGCAAAAGAACAGCTGTAAATAATGCAGGGACTGCTTTCTGGATTTCATTTAGCTGTTAATTAATCTTATTAGTAACATGTGTTTTTATTTTTATGGAAACAAAACAGCCTTTACAACCGTGTTTAGGTGAAATCCGCTTATTTAGTGAAGGGGACATATTATGACTTTCATTATTTTCTGTCATAAAAAATTACTTATTTTAATTTAATAATGTCATCAAATTCCCAAAATAATTAGGAATGCTGTGTAATATGTAAATAAAAATTGTGTGCAAATATTAACATAACTCTTAAATTTAATGGCTGCTGCCGTCAAAGTTTTTAATTTTGTCTCAAAAGTTGGGACAAGGGCAACAAAAGGCTGGAAAAGTAAACAGTACCAAAAGGAAACAATGGGAGGAACGTTTTGCAGCTAATTAGGTTTACTGGCAACAGTCAAGTAAAACAACTGGGTATAAAAAGAGCATTTTATAGATGTTTCTCAGAAGTAAAAAGGGACACAGAGTCACAAATCTGCAAAAACCTGCATCTATACATTCATGCATTATGTACAGTATACACTATAATCGTTTAATGTTGGATTCCTGTCAACTTGAGGTCTAATGGAGGTTAAAGATCCACCACTAAATTAATAACCCATATAATAGTCCAGAAACAGCACCATCTTCTCTGGAGCAAAGCTCTTTCAAAATGTGGCCGACCAACCTTTAGGCCTGACTGAGGGCCACATTCACATTTTTGAGCTCAAGCTCTTTAGGTCCTGTTCGTTCTAGAATATCATAGAATGCCCTCTATGAAACTCTCAAGAGTGAGAGATCTTGAATATTTAAGAGCTTTTCTGACACTGCTAAATAACTGTGAGCACAGAAGCCAGTTCAAACGGTTCACAAGGAGCAGCCAATAGGAAGAAAGTTAACTGGTAAGGGTGGCTTTAAACAAAGAGAAGCTAAAGCAACGTTTTTTAGACTGAGGATGGACTGAGTGGGTCAAGGGTCAGTTCAAGGCATGCAAAGCTGCAGAGCGATCCATAAATAAAAATATGAGAGGTAAAAATAGGTCTGTTTTAACCATCAGCATAAACAAACATAAACACAGTAAGAATATGCTGACAGAAACTAGATTATACACTTTGCTGTACCCACAGATGCTCATAATCAGTGCAACACAAGCAAATGTTATAAAAAAAGAATCCCATTTGCACAATCCTGTTTTAATCCAGTATTTATTATGATATATAATCCCCCCCGGCTAATAGAAATTCCCTAAAATGAAGGAATAGGAGCAATAATTCTACTTGTATTTCACTAGTAAAAATTTAATAGGGGACAGTAATCACGAGTGAAGGAAAGAGGCAGGAAATGTGGGATATGGTGCAGAGGATGCCAACAGGACACACGAAGGACACATGAAGGGAACAAAATGGGAAGGTCACTTCATGAGGGAGCAGAGTCATTCTAAACAGGCTCTCAGACAGAGCGGTATGTTTGTGGTTATCCCAGCCAGGCAGCAGGTGCTGGTTTGGTCCCTGCTCCAGTGAGCTGTGTCTAGGTGTCTGGGTGGCTCCACTCCCAGATGGGGCACAACAAGTCGTAGAAAAAGAGAGAGTGTGTGTGCATGTGTGTGTGTTTATGTTAGTGCTAGATGAGGTGAGCGGAGGTGAGCTGCCATGTGGACAAGGTGATTAGATTAGCAGCATCTGAGGCCTGGGCGCATGTCCGGGTGTCTGTCTGAGGGTCAGGGCTCGTCTTTCTCTCTCTTCACTGTACGTTCAGCTGCTCTGTGATTAGCCGCTGATGGGTGAAGTCACACAAAACTTAGGCCAGTGCCAACTTTTCTTCTCGGTAAACAAGGTGACCGTGTTCCACATTTGCCAACATGTCTCTACTCATCGAAAATTAATGAGCTCACATCCGTGGGTTTCTTGGCTGATGGCGATATATGGATTATGTGTACATACAGAAGGAGTGAGCTGTCATCTGGCAATTTGCTCTGTTTGGTCTGCTCTTCTCTCAGGGTGTTTTCATATTTGTGCTGATTATGAGCATTTTTGACCCAATACACATAGGTAATAAACTCGGGAGCTAAATCAATCATTTAGAGCATTGATTTTTGTCTTTTCCAATCCACCTGACAACATGTAGAAATTTTATAAAACAGACTAATGAGATTAAAAAGAAGCATTTTGTATCTATAGAGTAACTTCACCTGTGCTCCACATTAAAAACCACTGGGAGGATGTGAAGGAGACAAAGGACTGTCATAGCCATGATGCAGAATTAGTGGTGCAAAAATGGCCTGTTAATTTTGATCAGCTGGTCAGTTACATGTGTACATTTCAGGGATGATGGTACAAAGGAAAGGAGACATGCAACTCTTATTATATCAGTTAAAATATTTCAACTTTGTAAAGAATCTTGTAATGGCATGAATGGAGCTACAAGACCAGTGAGTTTTCAGACTGATGGTTCGGTGATGGATCCTGTTGAGAAAACAGAAAACCAAAGATGCTGAAAACCAAAGACCTTTTTTTAAACCATTAGTTCAGGTACCACACAACAACATTAACCAACTCCTGTGTTTAGTCTCTAGTATAACACTTTAATTTCACTGGGATAGAAAATGTTGTCTGACTGCAGGAAAATGTTCTAAAGATCATGTCCATCTAAACTGCTTTCATTGTGGTCTCAGCCATACAGGTCTGGAGACCAGTCAGCAACCTCCTGGCAAACTGAGACTATTGACAGTAAAAGACTGACCTTTTGAAACATGTTGGTGTCAGTGTAACATCAAACTTTTAATCTGAAGGTGATTTGTTTTACGTTAGTTACTCAATGTCTGCAGACAAGTCGTAATCATGCAAACCACAGGTATCCACAGCAGTCTGCTAGTGGCCAACGCAATCACGATGAGCTGTTTTGGGGCAGCACCCTCTTTGCGACCAGTTTCAGTGACAGCCTCTCATCACATTTTTCCTCAGTAACCAGTGGTTGTCAGGAGGTCATCAACCAGTCTCTAAGAGTATGTTACTGAAGTCTTAAGGCCCCAGTGTACCCACCGGTAATGTCATAACAGAGTGATGATGCGTGGCGCCGTTCAGACAACACCGCCATATCAGCGCTGATATAAGAAGACAAGGAATCGAAACCAGAATCAAAGACGCTGACAAATTTTTTCTTCAAAGACTTTCCAAAAAAGTCGTATCCTTTCAGACAACTGCAGATTCTCTGACCTCTGTATGTACACATGTAGTTCCTGAGTAAGAAACCAGGGTGTTTTTTAATGTGAAATGACATTTTTAGCGTTTATAATATTCAGCCTGTATTACCAAAATTGCTTGTGACTTCTCACAACCCTCTTGGAGTACATACAAGAGGCTGTGCTGGAGGCTAATCTAGAATTGGATCACACATATTCACCAAAAAAAGATGGAATCAGCAGGGCACAATAAAATTGCCTGTTTCAAACTTGGAATCACTGGCACTGGTGGCTACAGGAGGGCCTACTATGAGAAATCCATCATCACAAAGGGCCCTTTCAGGGAGATTTTCCAAAATCTGAGACTTTAGAGATTGTGGTTCATTTGTGAGTCGATGTGACAAATCAAAACAGACAGTAAAACACAATGTAAATGTTTGCCTTTACCAACCACTAAAACTTACAAAGTAAATATTTCCGGTTTCCTTCCTTCCTCACACTTTTCAGTTGTGTCCTTTTTCTGTCTTTGGTTTGTTGCCGCTGGAGCATCACCTGCAGAGTGCTCCTTTAAAAGGTTTCACCTTAAGAGCTACTTAAGTCTGCCACATACATATTCAACATCCTTCCAACTTGAATAACCTCTTTTTGAATTTCAGCATCCCTATGTGAGTGACGCACGTCTTTCTGTCTCGTCAGTGCTTGGTTTGGCTGGCGTGGCTGGCAGCCGGGGTACCCAGGTGTGGTGCTGGAGGTACCCAGCTGTGAGGCCACCAGCCCAGGCATGAATCATAACAGCGTCCCCCTGTCATCCTGTCAGTCACGGCTGACAGAGGTCTCAGCAGGACACACAGCGTGGAGGGTGACAGAGTGTCTGGTGGCAAGTTTGAAACGTGAAAGGCCATGTGATGTATGTGATGTATGTAGTCTGTGTGTGTGTGTGTCTCCAGAAGAAACATTCAGCATCTCGTGTGCGTGACTCAGTGAAGAAGTGTAGCATAATGGTCCAAAGAGGTGTGTGTCTTCAGAGCTGCAGTGCATTATGGCTGTGAAGTACACTACTGAGGCGTAACCATGGATGGAGAGAAATTGCCTGGTCACTCTCAGCATGAACAATTCTCTCTCTGGCTTTTGTACTCCTTGTCTCTCTGCGCAGTAGAGTTCAGTCAATTTGCGGGACAGATTAACTCGATGGTTCAGGGGAGAAGTTTCTCTCTCAGTGCGATGTGACTGCATGGAAAGTTTACCACGATGTGTTTACTTAACACACTGCCAAATTAGTCTGGGGTTAATGATAAGCTGTTGTTTGGGGAGGGAATTACAGCAAACCTGGTAATATAAAGAAGAATTGTATGTTGTCATAAAACCATACTACTGACAGCTTTTAAATAGGATCAGTGTAAAGAATAAATAACAGAATATAATTTATTGGCTTTATTCATTTTTTTTTTAACCGGTGCTCCACCAGTATAGAGCTCATGGTTGAAGGTTTTGAGACATGCTAGCAGATTGCTCCGTTGATCCACAACACTGGTTCACGCTGATTTAACTCTCCAGTCTCAAATGCTGTCAAACAAATTGATAAAAATATTCATGGTTGCAAATGACAAACTCTCCTGAACAGTGTTGGTCAAGTTACTTGAAAAAAGTAATCAGTAACTAATTACTGATTACTTCCCCCAAAAAGTAATCCCATTACTTTACTGATTACTTATTTTCAAAAGTAATTTATTACTTAGTTACTTAGTTACTTTTTAAAAACACGATTTACAACCTGAAGAGGTGATAAAGCGATATATCTTTCAGTTCCCAATTCTACTTTTTCTACATAATCCATCATACAAAATGTAATCAAATGGAAAAGTCCCTTTTTAAAACTTGTTTTATTAGTTTTAATCTTTTAACTTTATGCATCAAGCAAAAATTTAATTATATGCAACATTCTCTGACTTGAATAAATTAGTTTAACATTTAAACCTATTTTCTGCACATTCCAGCACATAAAATAAAATATTTTTGTGTTTACACTCACTCTTTCAAATAGATGCAAGTAAAACACAGCAGAAAATAAATAAAGTCAAAGACTCAGCGGTCCTGTTGCTCTATTCTCACCTGTAAAGCAGGACTACGGTAGGCGGAGGTTTACCCTGGTGCAGGTGTGCCGCGGTCAGTGGAAGAATCCGCGACTTTCTCTGTGAGTTTCCCATTACGTCGTTGTGCACTCGGTGCTTGTTTGGAAGTTTAGGGTTTTTTCGCTGTAAAAAGAAGTTTTCTTCCCACGCACAACGGACACTAATGTTTTTGTCACTTTTTATGGAATCAAACTCAAAGTAAGGTCAGTATTTCCACGCTTTAAACGCTGCACGCTCATACTCTCTCCCACAATCGATATGTGATCCATTGTTGATCTGCACACAGCTGTTGTCACGAACGTCGCACTCGCTTACGTCACTGTCGTGAGACATTCTCACAAAAAATCACGGTTTTAGTAACGCAGTAACGCAGCGTTCCTACGGGAAAGTAATGGTAATCTAATTACCGTTGTTGCAATAGTAATCCCTTACTTTACTCGTTACTTTTAAAAAGTAATCAGATTACGCGTTACTGCCCATCTCTGGCTGGTAAACACCAGGATGTTAGTGTCATCACTGTGTTGATTTATTTATATAAGATGACACAACAAGCCGTCCTCGGTTACATAGTTCCAGAGATCAGCTGCCTCCAAAGCTCAGCAAAAGGTCTTTAGCTTAGCTTGCCTTGTTCATCTGAGGTCACTTGGGACATCATTCCAGAGTCTTGATGTAACAACTGCAAAGGCATAACCCATTTGAAATAAACTTCGACCACAGGGTGGTCACGAGTGCCTGGGAAGCAGACCCAGAATCATTTTGAAGGAGTGTATGGATGGATCTACCACACATGCAGGTACAAGACCTTTTAAATCTTTAAGCACAAACAGTGCCACTCTATACTGGGTTCTGTAACGCACTGGGAGCTAATGCAAGGCTGCTAACACTGGAGGAATGTGGTCTGTCTTTCATGTTCTAGTCAGCAATCTGGCTGCAGGACTTCATAGTAACTGTAGTTGAGCAAGAAATCATTGACTAATTCAAGTATACAGTACATTACAACTGTCATGGTCCTCCTGTGTGTCTCTGCCTTTCTCTCTTTCCCTCTCTACTTGCTTGAGTGTGTGTTTGTTTGTGTGCCACACCTTGCCTGGTAGGTTTGGGATCCCTTCGAATTTCCTCTCCTCAATTCTTGCACCTGAAGCCATCAAGCTCACCTGTTTGTCATCTACTGATCAACCTGTCTGTTCTCACGCTGGGAGAGGTCCTTCACTATCTAACCATGTTAGAGAAACACGGCATTTCTGAGAGAGAGTCGTGGAGGAGATTCTGTTTCTGTTCCATGTGCGGTTGGAGTTTGGATCTTACAAACGGACTTTCCCTGCCTCAAGATTTTGTAAATAGTTTCCCTTTCACATGCACTGTAAATAAAGTCACTCAGTCTGGTCTCCTGAGTCCCATGTTTTGAGTCCGGTCTGCTCCATTGGTTATGACAACAGTAGTCCAGCCCAGATGTAGCAAAGAATGCATAACCTTTTCCAGATCTGGTGGAAGCTGGTCTTGACCACAGCATTGAGTTGGTTGTTGAATTTCAATTTTGCATCTAAGATTATACCAAGGTTGTTGTTGTTTTTACCTGTTTTAATAAAAGAGGTTTAAGAGCCTTTCAACCTCTCAGTTTATAGTGGAGGGACAAACCATATGACATCTGTTTTGGACACTTTTAACTGTGAGAAAGCAAGCTGTGTTATTCTCAATTTACTATTGTGTTATTATTGTTATTGCTTCTGTCTCTGGTTTTGACCCATGCCAACTCCTGAGGGGCATAGCCAGCTCATTAGCTGCTTAATTTTCCTGTTTGTTTACAAGCTAGCTGTTGACTGAGTCACACTGGTGGTTTAACATTGTCACATGGTTTGATGTATTTTGTAGGAATTTTCAAGCCCTTCAAGTGTTTCACTGTTATCTGTTTTTGTTGGTTTCACTTTTAAATATTATTTTATTATAGATTTGATCAATTTTATTTTATTAAACAGCTTATGCTAAATTCAGCGCTGGGAAATGTTGACCATACAAAATATGGATGTAAGCACTCAGTCACCCAGTGCTTTTGGACTTTGTACTTTGAAACCTCAGTGTTAGCACTTTAAAATGCATCCATCCTTCCATCCCCTGGTTGAGCTTCCAGTCAGATTCCTGAGAATAACCCTAGATTAGATCATTGGAAAGAATGTTCCTCTGTGATTGGTGTTTAAATTTACTCCAGTATTATACATCTCGTATGCAAGCCAATTATGTGACATGGGCATGGGTTGTTGGTGCAGCAGCGTATACCTCTTTGCAAACAAGTTCAATTAGCTACAGCAAGCCGGCGGGGTTTCATGACTGCTCTTTAGGCCTGTGTGACCGAGGCTTTAATTGGTTTTGTTTTCAAATTAAATAAGGCATTCCTTCATTTGCCCCTGTGTCAGATTGGCGACCTGTCCTGGGTGTATTTTTGCCCTGTGGTAGGTGGGATAGGTTAGATAGGATAGATTAAGAAACTGCAACAACTGAATATTAGAATACTTTACATATATTTATTCTAAGTCAAAGGAAACCTCTTTGTAGACATCAACACTTTAGTTCACTGTAACTGTAAGATATGTAATATAAAATACGTCGGTGTGCAGATCCACTGGTCATTTTTAATGTATATGACCACAGAGTCATATCCATTAACTTACTTGCCCTTGCCTTTTCCCCCTTCCACCTATATCACACTCTCTCTTTCTAATTCATTGTCCAGCCATGTGGAAGTGATGATCTGTGAGCCCACCCCTGAATGCATGTACTGTGGGAATGGCCCATTATTACACATTTGGGCAAGCAGCACAGGGCCATATAAATAAAAGACTTCCCCCCGCTGACACCGGAGGTTCACACCTCCTCTTCTCATTTTTCCTCTTCATTCCAGTCTCTCAACCTCCTCGCCCTCCACCATTCTTCCTGAACCGCACAACAGAAATCTCTCCTAACAAGTCATATAATCTTTATGTCACTCATAGTTATGGGTCCTTTTTATAAATGCAGTTTCGCCTATAAAACAGAATGAGTCAGGTCACTTTGCACTGACTGACTCTTGGAATTGATTGCATTATTTTATGCTTTAAAAAATCTTTACCGGTGGCTCTGACTGTAGTTAGCACCTAATATCCAGATGTGGGATTTTACAGCATGAAGTAAAAATGTGAACGCACAGTCCAAAGCTGCAGGGCCTGAGCAGCGAGGAAAACATTTGGCTTAATTAACCAAAGTCACGTTAGATGATGTCACCTGGAAACACACTTAAGCTCAGTAAGCAACAAGCTGTAATTACCAATATGGATTTTCAGGAATTACCTGATTAACAGGAAGACAAATAACATTTTTACTCTGAAAAGTTTCCATGTTTTTGAGCATTATTATTTTATTAATCTTTCTCCAATCCAAGAATAACTACAACTCATTCAGCCTGTTCGTCAAATACGTTTACATTTACCATTAATCTTTTTAAAGTTATTGCTGTTGATGAATTTTAACATTTCTGTCATAGATATTTCATAAAAACAGGTCGTTAACGGTAGTGGGATCAATATTTAGAAAGTATTTGACAATGATTCTGGTGTCTAAAGATAATCTAAAAATCTAAAATTGTCACGGCTAGACAGTCCTCACCGATCGCCTTGCCAATTTTTGGTGGTGTTTGTGTGTACTGTGTCGTGTTCTCCTCTCCATCCTGTGCATGTGTTTTTCTGCTGGAACATGTACCTCCGGAAGCCGTGGCACGGAACGGCAGCTGACCCGAGGGGAGTGTCCTGAGCTGGAATCGTCGCACCTGTGCGTAATCACTTCGCCGGCTACAACTAATCTGAAGCAGACCTATTTAACGGTGCGGTCGAGTCACAACCAACGCTGGAACGTTGAACTAAACCGGGATTCAGGGATCAGAGGAGGAGCAGGCACAAGGAGTTGTTTTGGATTGTCACTGCACTGTCACCGCGGGGAGAAGTCACCGTATCTCTACACTGCCCTTTCTGGATTACAGACTCGAACTGTTGACTCACCTTTTCACTGTGAATAAATTCACTGTCACTCTGCAAGGAGTCTCGCACCTGAGTCCTCCACTGTGTTAGGTTTTCATTAGGTTACTTCCACTTGGAAATCTCTCACTTTCTTGCACTTCATTTATTTTTCCTGTTCTTTTTCTTTGGTTTCCCGCCCGTTCTGTGCACCACCTGTCAATAATTATCCAGTCGGTCTTCCCACTACACTCCCTTTTTCCTTTATTACTTGTTTCCACATGTTTTCTTCTTCTAGTACAGAATTCCAGGTGTATTTGATTCCCTGTTTTCACACTTCCTCTCTGCTGTTAGATCTCTACGTTTTTCCTGCCTTTTGTCTGCACAGGTTGCTCTGAGACTGATCACCTGCATACGATCTCCGGCTCATTAGATTAAAGATTTGGTTCAGGAGTTACCATTTTAGCAAATTAATGTAGTTGATTTCCACTACTGGCTTTTGGTTAATAGCACTAACAAACATAAAAAGGAGGGCATGACTTTTGTTTACTAATGAAATTTCTTTACTCTATTTTTATTTGGGTCCAGTATTTATTTATTCATCCGGACCATATCTGATTAAAAGTCAAACTGTCAGCTAAATCAAATTGGAAAATGGGCCAAAAATGTCTTTGTTGAAAAGGATTTAGAAAGGTTAGAAGAGTTTCATGAGTGAAATTTTTGAAGTTCATAAGTTTCACTCTCAATACCCGATCTGTGTCTATGTGTCACACCTATACAGGTTATGGATCCAGCTTACTAACCAAGTTGGCAATCTGATAACTTAGCATGCCACACTTTCATCCAAATGGTCGCTTCTGGCTCCCAAAAGACAACATGGTGACATCCTATGGTGACATTCCCTATATGTGCACACTGGAGAAAATTACATATATATCTTACATCCTTTTTAATATATGGACAGAGGATGGGTGGGTGTATTGAACAAAGGATATGGAGCTGCCAGGCAGGAGGAAAAGACCACAGAGAAGATTCATGGATGTAATGAAGGAGGACATGCACAGGGAGAGAGGAAGATGACAGGGACGGGGTGAGGAGGCAGATGATTCACCATCATGACCCCTAAAGGGAGCAGCTGACAGAAGATTAAAACTTATTTTAGATCTTGGGCGACACAATGTCTGAATTGAGCTGGCTCAGTCATATTATGTTGCACAATATTGTATTGAAAAGGAGTAAAGAAGTTAATTTTGAAAACATTCACGTCTACTGAAACATCTATAACTTGAAAAAATTTGTGCAATTTCAACGTGTCCAAACTTTTCTACACTACTCAAAGAAATCCATTGATTACAGTGGGGCAAAAAAGTATTTAGTCAGCCACCGATTGTGCAAGTTCCCCCACCTAAAATGATGACAGAGGTCAGTAATTTGCACCAGAGGTACACTTCAACTGTGAGAGACAGAATGTGAAAAAAAATCCATGAATCCACATGGTAGGATTTGTAAAGAATTTATTCGTAAATCAGGGTGGAAAATAAGTATTTGGTCAATAACAAAAATACAACTCAATACTTTGTAACATAACCTTTGTTGGCAATAACAGAGGTCAAACGTTTACTATAGGTCTTTACCAGGTTTGCACACACAGTAGCTGGTATTTTGGCCCATTCCTCCATGCAGATCTTCTCGAGAGCAGTGATGTTTTGGGGCTGTCGCCGAGCAACACGGACTTTCAACTCCCGCCACAGGTTTTTTCTATGGGGTTGAGGTCTGGAGACTGGCTAGGCCACTCCAGGACTTTCAAATGCTTCTTACGGAGCCACTCCTTTGTTGCCCGGGCGGTGTGTTTTGGATCATTGTCATGTTGGAAGACCCAGCCTCGTTTCATCTTCAAAGTTCTCACTGATGGAAGGAGGTTTTGGCTCAAAATCTCACGATACATGGCCCCATTCATTCTGTCCTTAACACGGATCAGTCGTCCTGTCCCCTTGGCAGAAAAACAGCCCCATAGCATGATGTTTCCACCCCCATGCTTCACAGTAGGTATGGTGTTCTTGGGATGCAACTCAGTATTCTTCTTCCTCCAAACACGACGAGTTGAGTTTATACCAAAAAGTTCTACTTTGGTTTCATCTGACCACATGACATTCTCCCAATCCTCTGCTGTATCATCCATGTGCTCTCTGGCAAACTTCAGACAGGCCTGGACATGCACTGGCTTCAGCAGCGGAACACGTCTGGCACTGCGGGATTTGATTCCCTGCCGTTGTAGTGTGTTACTGATGGTGACCTTTGTTACTTTGGCCCCAACTCTCTGCAGGTCATTCACCAGGTCCCCCCGTGTGGTTCTGGGATCTTTGCTCACCGTTCTCATGATCATTTTGACCCCACGGGATGAGATCTTGCGTGGAGCCCCAGATCGAGGGAGATTATCAGTGGTCTTGTATGTCTTCCATTTTCTGATGATTGCTCCCACAGTTGATTTTTTCACACCAAGCTGCTTGCCTATTGTAGATTCACTCTTCCCAGTCTGGTGCAGGTCTACAATACTTTTCCTGGTGTCCTTCGAAAGCTCTTTGGTCTTGGCCATGGCGGAGTTTGGAGTCTGACTGTTTGAGGCTGTGGACAGGTGTCTTTTATACAGATGATGAGTTCAAACAGGTGCCATTCATACAGGTAACGAGTGGGGGACAGAAAAGCTTCTTACAGAAGACGTTACAGGTCTGTGAGAGCCAGAGATTTTCCATGTTTGAGGTGACCAAATACTTATTTTCCACCCTAATTTACGAATAAATTCTTTACAAATCCTACCATGTGGATTCATGGATTTTTTTTTCACATTCTGTCTCTCACAGTTGAAGTGTACCTCTGGTGCAAATTACTGACCTCTGTCATCATTTTAAGTGGGGGAACTTGCACAATCGGTGGCTGACTAAATACTTTTTTGCCCCACTGTATGTTCCTCAGCTTAATCATCTCACCCGTGGTTACTTTTTTTTTTTTTTGCTGGTAAGGTCACAGTGATGATAATTCAGCCTGACTTGATGTGATTGGTTCTAACTGTAAATTTTCAGCATTTCACCATTTTATGACTTAATCGCCTGCACCTATGCTCCTAATGAATCTGCCATCAGTCGTACAACAGCATTGGAGTATCTCAAGTTAAAGCTGCTACAGATTGATTTTTGCTCTGACTCGAGCACTGACCTCAAGGACACGGGAACATTCTCGTCCTTGTTTTGCTTTATTAGTCTTTATTGAAGTATTATTGAACAACACCTGGAAACCGCAGTTGTTGTAGGTGGAGGGGAGAGACGGGAGGACAGGAAGGTGTGAGGTGGAGGGAAACTGGTTGATAAAGAAAGAGACAGAGAAGCAGACAAATACAGAGATGCTCAAAAATAACCGAGAAACATGAGAGATGAAGCCAAAATCACGATTTTTCCCCCCTTGTCTTTTAAATACTCCTCAGAGAATACAACACATCTATCAATCGATCAATTTATTTATAAGCACATTTAAACACAACACAGGTTGACAAAGTGCTATACAAAATAAAGATTAAAACACATCTAAAATTCTGCATGCTGAGATCTCAGACCTTTGACCTTATTTTGCATCAGGAAAAGAGGAAAAATGATGGACGCACTGGCAACAGCCACTTGAATGGCATTAGCAGGTATTCTCAGGGAAGATAAATTTAACACAATAATGTAAAACGACAGCATGCTCATAAAAACCTCACCCTAATTATTAAAATTAACTGCAACAAGCAATTACAGAGGTTCATGCTATTTGCATGAAATGTCAGTGTAATTATGGTTGGGTACAGTCTATTATCTATCAGGTATTCCAGGAGCAAGCCCGCTTCCAATGTGTGAGGCAGCAGATGCCACAAAGCACCATGAAATAAGGTTTCAAGAGGCTTCTTTGTTGAGCAAGGTACTTGTTGCATCTGGAGAGGCTATCTGGGGGAAAAAATACAATGGTTCTTAAGGATATGAATTCCTTGCTTTTTTCTTTCTCAAGAAAGAAAGAAGAAAATTAATTCAGAGTAAAAGGCTGTGGCTGCTGATTGCACGTTATTATCCTATAGAGTCCTTTTACAGGCAGATTGATAGATTCTTCCATTTGCGGAAAAAAGGTTTGTACGTTTTAAAAGACAAAAATAAAAAACTTTTAGTGTTTAAATGGAGATTAAAATGTTAGTTCATCTATCATATATCAATTTTAAGCATTTCTTAAGAAACTTGGTTGTTTGATAGAAGCAGCAGGAAAAGCTGTCACCCACAGGTTTGTAAAGTCCTGTTATGAAGCCTCAACCATTTTTACCATCCCCATTTTGGGATTTTAAAATCTAAATCCATTAAAATAGTCCCCAAAAAATCAGCTCCTAGCTCCTTTTCCTAACCACTTTCGTGAGAAAGGAAAAATGAAAATATCATGAGATCAAGGAAAGGTGTGAAATAAAACAGGCAATCTCAGATGTGCGGTGAAGCCACACTTCAGCCCACCGTGTTCGTACCATGTTGTTTCAAGCAGGTCATACAAACAATTGGCTGGAATTTTTAAGAAAAGGGAACATGTAGGGTCACTCCTGACCCTGAATGTTTAGAGAAAAGCCCTACATTATTCTGCTCCTCAGTAACTGGCTGAAGAAACAGAGCAACGACTTCTGGTTCCACTTCTCTCCGGTATTGAATTTATTAAGAACAAAAGGGACTGTGCCACTGTGTTATATTAATGCAATAATATACAATATGTGACTGCAGTAACAGTGTTCCCATGAACACACACACAGACTTGAGGTCTGATGGTAAATGATGTTTCGTGTTCTTCTAGACATTGTACAGGTCGTCCGTTACAGACAGACTTCAGGTTTGTAGTTTGTAATATTGCAGCTCTCTCACGAATAAATCCGGCTCACCACCTGAGACTCAGTCCTCAGGACCTTACACAGTCCCCAGCAATTTCTAAATCAAAAACACACTGATTCTCCTACAGCTGCCTCTCATTTAATTGCCACGCAGTTTTCAGAGAGAAACACATGCTTTAGACGTGTGCTGACTCTGTTTTGTTTTTAGTGTTTAGTGTTAGTGTTTACATCACTAAGTCCCTCTGGTCTTGGCACAAGGCTGGTTATTACTGAAATGATCCGACCAGAGTATTGGTCAAACACCCTGCCAGTGTAACATCATGGCTTGATAGCCATCTTTACGATTTCTGATCAAAGTCCAAGCAAAGCTTTGTTCAGTCAATATAAGTCATAATCTTGATTTCGAGAGCTTTTATAGCCTAAACCTATGTTATTCATGCAAGGCAACACCTGGACAGGGAGCAGATTTCACTACAGCAGCGTGACATGAATTTAATAAGCTTAAAATTCTAAATATACCAGTAGGTTTTGAGATGAAATGGAAAATACACTTGGAATCAACGTTTACGTGATCTGCACCGCTTTGTCAATTTTCTTGATCATTTTCACGAACTGCGAATTGTTGGACTGCATCGTCTCCTCTCCTTCCTTAATGGATTGTCCAGTGTATCCAGTGCTAAAGCGGGGAATAGAGGAATAGAGGAATATCAGCATTTGGAAAATTTGAGCAGTTCTTAATATTGTGGCCAAGCAGATACTTCCAGGTCAGTTCTCTCAGTTAGGAACCTTCCTAAGCAAAACGGACTATTTGAATGTATCCACAGATGTGCCAAGTAAGGGACGGATCTGATTGTGAAACCGCACGCTCACTGGCTAACAGCTTGTGTTTGACAAGTTGAGAATTATATATAGCATAACCCAAATAATCCCCCTGTTTTAGACAGACTATAATTTGCAAATAAATGATTATGGATTATTAAATATGAGCTGAAACCTGAAAAGAGGTCACAGAGCAAGCAATCCAGGCGGTTTTCTTAAAAACCTGTAAACAAAATGAAGTGTTTTTTGGAACCAATAAACAGAATCCACATTTACAGTATTGGCTTCACTTTTCAGACCTGGAAGCTGCATCCATGTTAGATACTGTCATGTCACCGGGGTGTCAAATACAGCTGTTGTCATATATCAACAAGGTGTCCTTTCGTGTTAGTACTTTAATTCAACGGCCAGAGCTTTTGGACACAGAAAGATAACAGCTGTGTTTAACCTTATTCATCTAAGTCATCATCGGTAACAACCTCAATTCTAGCTCCACACCCCAACTCCGTCTTTAGATAAAATATAAATAGTGTTGATGCATGGCAGTTAGAATGATTGCTTTTTGTGTCCTGATTGCCAAGACCCTAGGAAGTCAATTAAAAAGAAATTACATATTGTGATAGCATAGTGTTATAATGGGGTTATAATGATGACTTAGACCTCACGGAGATAAAGCATTACAGGCTCTAACAGGAGGCCGGAGAGGTGGCGGCGGAGTAAATCAAGAGGTTTGTCCCCAATTTAAAAGCTTTGTCTTCTGCATCTTCTGCTGATTTGATTCCTTTTGATTTCCTTTTCTTTTTTTTTACTTTTAATTTGCACTAATTTGGTTATGTTAAAAAGTGACAGGGCTTTGGTTAAAAAGATAACCTCCCATTGACATTATGCTTACAGTGCATGTAAATGTGAAGCCAATGGGCTTTTAAATGTGATGAGCTGAGAGTGAAAGTCTGGTGTCACCGTTGCCATAACTTGTGTGTGTGTGTGTGTGTGTGTCACTAACTAAGAAGGAGACGTTGTGTGTGTCAGTGAGACACCAGCGGCTCTGACAGAACAGCAGTATTTGGATGTCCGAGCATGTTCTCATTCCCAGGGAGTCGGTGTCTCTGCATAAAGAAATGTATTCTGAACAGTATGCGGTGAAGGCAAAGAGGTCTTCTAAAATATAGCACAGTGGTAGAAAAAACCCCCGACACATTTGCATTGCTTTTCCTCTCATAACCTTTTGAACTCTTTTCCTTCAGAGGTAACTAACAAGGCTGACGTGCCATATTCGAATATGTTCTGTACATCAGCTGTCTTCCTGTAATTACAGATATCTGTGTGTGTGTTTGTGTGGCTGCGTATGTGTGTCTAATTATACACTACTCTGTGGAAGCAGAGGGGTTGGGGTGGAGGAGAAATAAGGTGCTGGTGTATAGGATGATGCTTACAGCACTAAACAGATACTGTGGCCAGGATGCCCGCCTCTCTCTCTCTTCCTAACATTCAACATGCAGCTGGAGCTGGACTCAACAGTTCTGTGCACTGAACATGAATCTTAACAAATGCAAATTTGTAAGCAAAACGTGTTCAGCATAGCCCCCCAAAATCTAAACAGACTATCTGATATTTATCTGTTATCAAGTGGCGATGCTGCACACAGCGCATGCACGTAGTTAATGATTAAATGAGTAAAGTAGCAGTGAAAATAGAAAAATCTGCATCAATATTTTACTTCTGATTCCCTCCCAGCTTTAGTTTCATCCGAGCGGATTGAATCGATGCAGCTTTTTCTCCAACGTTAAGCCAAGCGCATCGATTCTAATCAGCGAGTCGTTACACTCGTGGACGATGGCGTAGCGTCAACAATCTAGGGATTAAAGATCCATTTCCTTTTTGGTCCACACATGCTAAACATGATTGCTGGGTTTTGTATTGACACTTTATGAATTGATTTATGGTCAAAACACTTCACAACAAATGTCAAACCAACAGCACACGTATGCAGGGAAAAAGGAAAAATAGAAGACAAAAAAGAAAAGCACAACCTCATCATTTAATCATATGATGGATGAAGGCCTGTGATATAAGCTTAAATGAATAAATCTCTGTCTGACAGTGTGCCAACAGGGCATCCAACCACTGCTGCCATAATTAATCGCTTTTGTCATCCGTGTATCTCTTATTATTCATATGGAGGGCTGTGTCTATCCCCCCCCCATCCCCTAAACTTATCTCGATCAGTGTATTTGTGTACCTATTTAATTTGAGCTCAGCTTCAGTCTCAGATTTTGCACAGTAAGTACAACAAAAATGATAATCTATCTAAAAGTATAGATGGGCATCAACTCCAAACATCTAAAGGTGGGGCTAAAATACTTGTTTTCAAATTCTAATTACTCGTGTGCTGCAAACATCTTCTTGCTCTTTGCCAGATCATTTCGATCGGTTACAGTCAATCAGGCCTCCTGTTCCCCAGTAATAGCTATACATGGTGTTTAATGCTTTTTGTGCTTCCCTGGAGACTTGACGTACCTTGTGCTCTTCTCCTCCACTCAGATCCCTGCTTGTGTGCGAGCTCTCAGAGTAAACCTTTAGGAAAACACAGACTCTGATGCCTGCCCTCGCTTTCACATATTTGATCCTCTGGACCGTTTCAGCTTCCAAAGCATATTTGTGTGTGCAAATAAACTTTACAGCATTTTAAACAAAACTGGATGTAATCCTATCAGTATTAAAAAAAAAAAAAAAAAA
>NW_005187417.1:2691824-2698072 GCF_000239375.1 Pundamilia nyererei
CGGTTTGAGCACCGTTTGAGCACCGGCACCGTTTCAAAAGTACCGATTTGGCACCGGTATCGGATAAAACCTAAACGATACCCATCCCTATTGCCAGTGTAACTGGACAGTGAGGTAGTCAGCCAGTGTATGCATACTGTTTCACTAACTTTTGGTTGTCTGTTTCCTGCTACCTGACAGAGCAAGTTATAAAGGCCAGCAAGCACGATTGATCATGGAGCATAATGTAGTCCGTCGAGTCTCTCAGTCTCAAAAATGCAATATTTTACGACTGTATAATCACCTTCTCTGATGTAGTGACCACAGCTACAGAAAAAATATTGTGTTTAAAAGCTCCATATTTTTATTTGGGATGTAGAGAATTGGTATGTCCCATCAGGGCAATCTTGGAAAAGATAAATGTTGAAGGTGCAAAACATACTTCTGGGGGAATTATGTTAGTTTTTTGTTTTTTAAAAAAAAGAACAATTGACATTCACATACACTAAAAACTACATTATACCTCTTGATTAGTCTCATACAGGCTACTATATGCACAAAGAGGAGGCACATCATAGGAAGAGACCCGAGACATGCGGTTTAATTCTGTGCGATTCTGTTGTTTCTCATTTCACACTGTTGTATACCGAATGCTGCTTGTTTCGTAACTGATGGTGTTACGACCATGCTTCCTAGCCCAAGCGTCTGCTGCGTCACTAAGACTCTCTTTTGTTTAAAGTACTGTAATGCTTTGTTTTTCTAACAGACACAAGAAGCCAACATCTATTCAGCTGTCAGTTGGCTTCTACAATGTTTTATTGAACTGTTGGGAACTGAACGAGTATTTGCTTAATGGCTAAGGACATCAAACTTAGATCGAGGAACGGATTTCTAAATGTTAGGTTTTGAGAGGTCACTTTCCCGTCCACGAAAGTACAACATGTTGTATCTAACAGGGACAGAGATCTGTGTTTTGTTTGAAAATCTGGTGATGATCATGGTGTGTGGGAATTTTGGCAGAGTTCTGGATTGCTAATGAAAGTCATCTGTTGGACTGAGATAACCCCGCCAAATGCCTGCTGTTGCTCCTACAAGAGGAAGAGAGAGAGAGAGGAAAGAGTCCGACAAAGAAAATGATTCAGCCATGGTGAAATTGCAGCTATGAGCTGGAAACATCAAAGGTGCTGAGTAGAGGAAACATACAAAAGCATAAGTGTAAGTGGCAAATATTGATGACCTTTGATTTTGTAAAGCACGTAACTGCATCACATGAAGCGAGGTGGTGAAAAATGTGATTCTTTTTATGGTCCAACCAAATGTAAAAGCATGCAGCGCAAGCATGCACGATACCAAGAGCTCAAACAGATCGTACAAACAAGAGAAAAAAGTAGTTTTATAGGTTGGGGAGTTTATACAGTGGGTTTATTCTACAGAGATAAAGTTTTTAAAAAGTACAGCGACAGCTGGGCCAAAGTAAAAACAAAAAAAAGAGAGAGAGAAAAAGCCCACTGCAGATTGCTTCACTAGGAGTGTTTATATGTAGGTTAATTTGAACATGATGTAGGAGTTATAGCTTAACAAGAGCTGTGCAAGACTGCGTACCTCCACTGACACTGAAAATGACCTCCACATCATGAATGAATCGAGTCCCAGCCTCCACAAGTGCAGTTATGTGAAAAATAAATTAGGAATTAAGCATCAGTCAGGTGCTGCTAATCAACTGCTCTTGATTAATTGATCATCAGCTAGTGTGAGCACCTCTAAAAAAGCACATGTTTCAGCAGTTTGTTGGTCTGGGGCATTCAGGGGTGTGCTAACAAAATACTACGATCATCCAAGTAGTGGATGTCCCAGCAAATTCACCCCGAGGTCAGAGAAACTGCAAAACGGCTACATCTCAGACTCTACAGGTCTCGGTTAGCATGTTTAATGCTAAAGTTCATGACAGTAAAATTAGAAACACACTGAACATGTATGGCTTGTTTGGAAGGGTTGCTAGGTGAAGGACTCTTCTGTCTCTGTGTAGAGTGGCAGTACAGGCAGTACCTGAACAAACAATAGGGTTTCAGGAACAATATTCTTTGGACAGGTGAGACAATATTGTACAAACACCTCATACTGACTGTCAGTGATGGAGGAGTGATGATTTGCTCTTGTTTTGACACATGGTCTGGGCACCTTGCAGTCACAGAGTTGTCTGTGAACTGCTCTGTATACCAAAGGATTCTGGAGGACAATATCTGATGTCTGAAAAGAAAAGAGTGAAATGTTGCAATGATCCAGTAAAAGTCCAGACCTCAACCCAAATGAAATATTCTGGGGTGTGGATCTTAAAGGAATTCCTACAAACCTCAACGTACTGAAGCAACATGGCAACGAAGAGTGGGCCACAATTCCTCCACAATGTTGTGAGAGTGTGATAGAAGTTACTCCTGCTTGAGGTGGTTCTTCATGCTACTAAGTCTTGAGGTGTATTTAATATTTCCACAGTCCTATGAACATAACCTTTTTCATATGTACTAGATTGTGGTATTTTCACAAGGACATCAAGACAGTGTCTTCCAGTCTTTAGTATTTCAATCAGGTCTTTACCTCAAAATGTCCAATTATGCCCTACATTACAAAATTCTTCCAAAAGTTCCTGTATTCAGATCTAGATGGGCTCCATCACCTCTAAGCTGGGCCAGGCCACCTCTTTATTATCCCTATCAGCAGATTTTCATGAACATTTATGGGCAGATTTGCATTTATTTTAATCAAAAACAGACAAACCAAAGCAAGCACAGAACCTCGAACATTAAGATAATACAACTGACAAGCAAGTCAGCTCTCAAGATGCTAAAGATAAACCAAAGAGACATAACAGCTGGATTTCTTTAATGCTTAACCTAGATATGGAAGATGTCTTCAAATTTATGATATGACTGACATTTCATGTAAAGTTAGAGAGGTTTAGAAGAAGACAAAACAAAAAACTACAACTATTACCACTACTACTACTACAGTACTTTCACTTTTTAAAAAGACTTACTTCAAAGAATAATAGCTCCAGTCACAGCTGGGATATGTTAAGCTGGAATGGGAAAGTAGGTCTTGCAAGGTATCCTAAAAAGGACAATAAGAGTATCAGAGTCCACATAAGTGATGATGCAGTAGGTGTACTTGAACTGTTTATGAAAAGGATTGTTTCCTGGATTCAAACTGTTTTTGTTTGAGCTGCTCTCTGTAAGGGATACATAGAAAGCAATTCCTTTACTCCCATCCCACAAGAATGTTTAAACCCACCAAAAATGTTTCATCATTCAAACCTTCATTGGGGAGTTTTTTGTTTTTGTTTTTGTTAAACATGACTATGGCATGAGAATAAAGGAATGTTAAATGTTATATAAAGAGTGCCTTGGTGCACTTTGATATTTTAGTTCTGACTGACTGTTGATCTGTAAGTAGCACTGGGAGACAAAAGAAATGTTTCTAACAATATCTTGAATGCTTAACAGACTGTAAATAAAAGATGGATTGAGACATCACCCATTGGTTAGTGAAGCCCTCATTTGTATCATTATGCTCTTGCCAATGAGTTAGTTCAACTAAGAAACAGAAGAAAATGTATCACTAATACAGTAGAGATCAGTAAGTCACAGACTAGGGCCCATGCTAAAGCACACATTACACTATCCTTGGGGCCATAATTTTTCAAAATGAACACCATGCACTAAGCAAGCAACTTCCAGGGATGGAAAAAGATCTTGGGGCCTTTTTCAGCTTGATTTGACAAATCCAGTGAAGAAACAACAGGAAAGCGGGGGCAGAGAGAGAGAAGGGGGAAGACATGCAGTAAAAGGTCACAGATCAGACTCAAACCCAGGCTGGCTGCTCTCAGCCATAAGGCACGTGGGTGCCTGCTCAACGTGCAGAGCTAAACCAGTGCCCCATGGATGGAAAAATTTAACCCCAAAAATTGCAGTTTCTTTAATGACCACTTGAGGCAGAATCTAACAATGACTCAGTCTCTGTCGATTCCCATTTAAAAATATAGATCAAACCACAACAACCTTGAGGCGCTTTATATTGTAAGGTAACGACCCTACATAATAATCATAATAGAGAAAACCACAACAATCAGACAACAATATGAGCAATCACCTGGAGACTGTGGGAAGGAAAAAAATCCCTTTTGGTTGGTAGAAACCTCAGGTAGAACTAGGCTCCGGGAGGGGAAGTCAGCAGCTGTGACCAGTTGGGGATGAGTGGAGTGAATCACAGATCGAGTGTTAATATTTGCAAATTTAAGGAATTTCTAAACTAACTACACTTTTCAGGTTAATTTTGTCACTTGACGATTATCCATATATAGTAAACAATTTCTGGACATACGTAGGTGTCTGAAATCACAAATTGTTTTTCTTTTACTTCCTTTCAGTAAAGTTTGCAGATGTTGTTCTGTTCAGTGATCAATTAGTCCACTTTTACTGTCCTCCCCATCTCCCTGATATCTACATTAAACTCTGATCGTACTGTAGAGCATTTGGTAGTTCTAATTAGGGTAAGAGAAAGATAGGTAAAGAGAGAAAAGGCTGTTTAAAACAAAATGACCATTTAAAGTGCTCAAACCATAAAAACAAAAAAGCCTGCAGTAGTTAGCCGTTTTGCACGTATAGGTTTATTGCATGCCACTTTATTTTCGTCCACCCCCCTCCCCAAAAGGTATTTTTTTTAACAGGAAAAAACTATGAAGTCATAGCAAGCTGTTTTTCTCATGCAGTATTCAGAGATTTTCAGGTTAGAGCCGTTGGCAAATATCTGGCTTTTTACATGTACCTTCAAAGTTTAAAAGCAAAGAGAGTTTATTCTTTATTTCTTGCAGTGGAGAGCCAGGGAGCAGCATCTGTCTTTGTGCCACGGCTGAGTCGTATTGTCATTAGAAAGCACTCTCCTGCACTCTCCTCCTCATCATGATTCGAGGACGCTGCTCCCCCGCAGCATAAGGCGACACACGGCTCCATCATTGACATTCCTGCGGATGCACCATGCCCCCTGGTTCTCGCATAAGGAACTGGGGAGAAGTGCAGGGTGACATCAGAAGGAATTACTGACGGGAAAGAGGCAGAGAGAAGGAGAGTGTCACCTTATTATAACCTGACCCTAGGGCACTGAATTCCTACCTGAGAGAGATCTGGAGCTGGTCACTTACGTGATGTAACACACATGTACATGCACACACATCTCTGTGTCTGGCTGGAAAATCTGGGTGGCTAAAGTGAATAGTTGAGCTGCCCTTAAGCAAGGCATTGAACTTCAAGCTGCCCCGTTGGAGCTGCTCAGAGGTGCTGAGAGCTGGAGGAAGCTGTATGAATTTGAAGGAGGATATGCCTCAAAAGGAAGGTATTCATTCAGAATTGCCTGTTTCTAGGTAATCAGTATATTTCTTTCAATAATTTCTCAGCTTTTTCCTTAAAAAAAGAAAAAAAAAAGCTTTTTTGACTCTTGTATGAATCGCTCCAGCCTGTTTTCATCCCGGGGCATCAATTAGTGGCATGTTGTCAAAGCTGGTCGGTGGCGTGGCTCATTTATTCACAAGGTGTCCTGAAACACTGAGTTATGGCATCGGTGAGACTGGGCTCTCATTTCCAATTTCTTTTTTGCCAAACTAACGTACTTTAACCAAAACCACTTTTTTTTAGTACCAAATCTAAGTGTTTAGGGAAAGCTAGAACAAAAACACTGCTGTTCATCAGTGCTACCCCTCAGCGTCCTAGTAGATAGATAGTAGATGGTATAAATTTGAAAATCACAAGATATTTTTAGAAAAGTTGACCGCTGACATTAAGGTTGAGGTCACTGAGACTTGAACTCATTTGAGATATTTAATAGATGCATCTGTTTCAAAATCCTATGTTGCCTCATTCTCCATTTATAAATTTGACAAACTTGGGCATTCGTGCCACCGGCCAGCCCGGCAGGGTGATGACAGTCCTCCATTGGCATTTCATGGCTGAAGAGTAAAAAGCCAGTGAAACTAAATCAGAAAAGACTAGGACAAGCATAAAATACAAAAGGTCCATACAGGACAGAAGCAGTGGTCTCCTTACAAATGCATAATTCAGGCGCCGCACTGCTTTGCCAAAATTCCAGCCACCAAAACATAACTGGAATTAAAGTATGAGCATCGACCAAAGCAGCATCCTCCAAGGTTCTCCAAACAAAAGGCTCTCTAGTAGGGGTGGGTTTTGATTATCGATTTATCGATTAAAATCGATTCTAGCTTGGAT
>NW_005187417.1:2698468-2705372 GCF_000239375.1 Pundamilia nyererei
ACTTTTCCTGTTTTGTTTCCACCACAATAAAATCACACTTCATGCACAGCTCTCTCTCTCTCTCTCTCTCTCTCTCTCTCTCTCTCTCTCTCTCTCTCTCTCTGTTTTCTGCATTATTCGCTTGCTTGTTATGCACAAGTCTCAAGTGTCAGCTTTCTTTTTATAGATATAAAAATATGGAAATGTACTGATGCATGATCTGAATTATAATATTTCTGACTGTCTGAGGCAAATTTTCCCCGATTCAAATCGAATCGAATCGTGGATCGAATTGATTCGGGACCTTGTGAACTGGAATCAAATTGATTCTAGAAATCAGTGACGATACTCTCTAGCCAAGAAAGAGGGAACCAACCTCCAACAAAGCTTTACGCCAATTCAAAGCACATTAGGGGTGTTTACACCGAAGCTACCAGACCAAAACTTCCAAGTTATGCACTCATTGCCATTCTTACCATTGATATATTTACCAGTTATATGGATAATGGAGGTTTATGTGCGATGTTTTTGGATGTTATACCGTTTTCCCTTGCTCTTCTCTTTTGCACAATGTATTTAACACATGCATGCTGTGAAACGTATTTGGATAGTTTTGTGCTGCCTAAGTTTTGTTTTTACGTCAATAAATACAAATAAATTAATACTTATTGTTTAAAGCATTCATACATTAGAGGTAGCTTGCTGTTCCCAGATCTGTTATCATCAAGCAGCAACCTCTGAGGCTGAAAAATAAAGCTGATGCATAAATGCCAAAAAATCGAGTCTAGCCACATAGACCCATTATGAAAGAGCCAAGTTCACAGCAGAAATAAACATGTTTACTACACTGCCTATTTGAGCAATTTGTTGATGCTAAATTGAGTCACTGTATCCCTCTTCTTGTTTATGCTGCCGGTACCTGTGGCGCCCTCCCACAAAGAAATCGCAGCCTGTAATTGGATGATATGGGAAGGTTGTCAGCTGATGCAGCTCACCTGGGATTTCCAGGCTCACTCTCTCTTCCACTCCACCTGGCATCGACCCCCTTTGGTGTTTACGTTAATAAAATATTATTTATAACAAATGGCAAATCTCTTGTGTCGACTCCTTCCTTGTCACACCCGTTTTAAAGCATTAAGTCTGATTACCTCTGCTGTTTATTGTACAAACCAAACAAGAACTTTTCAAGGGAAACATTTTTTTGCCATCCATAAGTTGATATTTCTGGTTATCATCTCAAAATTTTGACTTGCTAGCTCAAATGACATAAAAATAACTTAGTTATTTAATCAAGATTTTCATATAGTAACTTGATATTTTGTCTTATGGATGGCTATTTTTTTTTCAGTGGTGGAAACAAGTGTCCGTAGTTCTGGCCAGTGAAGTGTCAGTACTTTATTAATGTTAACACTAATTACTAGCTACCTGTATCTATGCAATGCATTCGTACAGTCTGTGAATGCAACTTAGGCTAAGCTATAATAATTTGTGGTTCCACAACATAGATTGTGATTGTCAGCATTCCAAAACATCCAAGTGGCAGTGTTGGGGAGTAACGGAATACATGTACCGGTGTTATGTATTCTTATTGAGTAACGTAACGGAATACAAAATACATTTTGGGGCATGTAATCTGTAGTGGAATACATTTTAAAAGTAACCTTCCCAACACTGCAAAGTGGACACTCCATCCATCCATTTCCTTCCACAAGGAATCACAGTCTCAGCGGACATATTCTCCCTGATTACCTCCTCCAGCTGGTCCTGGAGGACAGATGGGCTTTTCCAAGCCATTTGAGAGATATCTCTGTCTCCATCAACTCCTGGGTCTGCCCTGGGAGCTCCTGCTGGTTAGAACATGCCTGAAACAAACTCAGCTAAGAGGCATCAAGAAGGCATCCTAATCAGACACCTGGACCACCTTAACTGGCTCGTTTCAATGAGGAGGAGCATCTGCTCTACTCTCCTTCCTTCCTGAATGACTGAGCTTCTCACTGTGGTCTATGGTTACCACTTACATCACCTCAAAATCAAGAAGATATTTCGATTTCTACTTTTTCTTCTACTTAGGTAAAGTTTGTGCCTGCTCTGCCCAGCTTTGCAAATGGACCCAAATATACCTTTGACAAAAAGTGTCCTGAACCGACACAGTTTAAAAATAAGAAATAAAAAAGCTGTATAGTCCAAGTAACAACAGCCTCACAAGGACTTCTGAAAGGCAAATTATCCTTGATGATATGAGTGTGGAGCTGGCTTTAAGAATCAAATGACATTCATCGGCCGGAAGAGCAACTCTGAATGAAGAATGAGAGAATTGCTTAGCGAAAGCGCCGGGTGCAAATCCCCCCCAAAATACCAGAGGATCCTCTTTTTCTCTCCTCTCTAATCTCTGCCGCTCCACCTTTAAGCAACAGTAATTTGTGACTGAAGTCCACACACAAAAACACACACGGAGCTCTACATGTGTAAACGCATGAAGAAAACACTCATACATGCACAATGTCCTGCCGTTTACCTATCTCTGTTGCCATTAAGCTTACCCTGCGTGCTTCGTTTTTCTCACTGAATCACAACCACTTTGTGTCCTGTAGCAAGACAGAGGCTTTGAGCCCCGAGGCTGCAGAGCTTTATCTCCGGCCTGAGAGAAACTCAGTCAGCAGGGCTGATAAACTCAGACCTCTGAAAGCATGCACGTGCGCACAGATTCGCACACAAACATAACTGAAAGGCGCACACACACGGCAACATAATGGAATAAATTCACCATGGTGCTACTGAGTGAAACGACTGTGGCCAAGTGTATGGCTACAGTGGAAAGATAACATTTATTTTTCTTCTGCTCTGTTGGTGGAAAATTTTGTTGAGGACTTGCTGAGGGGTCCTGAGGGCCATGCTGTTTTATTTTCATTAGACTGTCAAAGCTGACGAGGACCGCGAACACGTGTCCAGACGCCTGGCAACAGGCGAATGTTTCTTTCTGTAAAGAAAACTGCATGTGCGCTATTTGACATGATGATGAATCGCCTATGAAATAGTCATGTTTCCAGTTCACTGGTAGCCGTCCGATGAGGTAAACTCTGGGAAGAAATCACATTATGCCCGCTCATGCAACACCAAAGTCCATATGAAATGTTGCACCAAAAACAAAAAAGAGAAAAAGGGAAGTCGCATTTAGAAGAAATTAGCTGTTGCTCTCATTTCTTTTGCGGCCGTCACATGTCGTCAGACTGTTTCAGTGCATTTTTGTTTTTACCCAAAGCGAGCAGTCGTGAATAATTACAAGCTGTCTTTTTCACTTCCACCCACCCTTAGGTGAATAAAGGTAATATCAAATCTTGCTCTTGCTTTTATATCATAACAATCTCAAGTCATTTCCGAGGCTCTCCTGCTCTCTGACACTAACGCTTTGTAATGAGGGCTACAGCAGCTCCTCGCCATTTGTCATGTAATCTGCCTGAAACTGTTGACGGAAATGGAGCAGACTCTGTGGGCTCAGAGAGGACTCGCTGGACAGCGCAATCAGCCAACAGCAGCAGGATGTGGAAACCGGTTCATGAGGTGTTGCTGGACAGGGACAACAGCCTTCTGCTCATGAGGTCACCCACCGCTATTCAGTGGACAAGGCTGGGAAATGCTGGACGTGGGTTTGTGGTTACAAGTGGTCCTGGTTTTGGAAAAAGGTTAATACATGACTTTTCCACCTTGCTGGTATTTCATGATTAAGCTAAAATGCTCCCTTGAGGAACACGTGGGAGACTGTCTTTCCTCATAAAGGAGCACTTGGCCGTTTTCTGAAAGGTTTCCTTCATCTCTTAAACATATGGAGGGTTGGATGAACAAGGACGCCTGCAGCTCTCACCCTTACTGTGGAGCTTGACTCCAGGAACTGCGAAAGTTTTCCAGCATCTAAATCTGTAAATGTGAAATAACCGTCAGCCACAAGATAATTATGAGAGCTGATGAGCTGATTAATGAAAGAGAGAGTATTTCATGGTCCCAGTCATAATGTTTCTATTTTCGTTGATGTCATTTATTATCCAGCATGTCGGTTTGTATTTGCCTTCTACTTCTGTTTCTTAGGTTATGTTTGGTCACTGTGTGTCTTTGTTCTGAAGTATGTAGTTATCTCCAGCTTGTGTTCCCGTTCTGTTCCTCCAGTTTTGTCTCTGTGTTTCTTGTTCTCAGTTATGTCTCTTATTATGGTGTTTGTTGATCTCTGTCTCTTGTGTTTAGTTTAACTCCTCCTCTGGCCCATTTTGTTAGTTAACCTCATCTTTTTAGTTATTTATGGTCCCAGCATTTAGTGTCCGAGTCTCCCCTTGGCCTTTGTTGTGTCCTCCCCGTGCGGTGTTTCCTGGGTTTTAGATTCCCTGCTCCTTATATTAGCCTTTTTTACGCTGTTTAAGAAACTGCATTTAAGTTGTTTTTTGAGTCCAAGTCCCACCTACCACAAAGCTCTTTCTATGACAGAGAATAATCTGGGCTACAACCTCAAAACCAATCACATCAAGTCAAATAGTTCTAAGTCTTAAATGTTCAGCCCTTTAAGATCAACGCCATTACTCTTTATATCTTATAATGTTTGATTATATATTAATTTTTGGGCCTATTTTTGCTGTTTTTGAGAATCTTCAAAGCATTCTTCTTTTGGGTGCTCCCTTTAGCAATTGCCACAGAGGATCATCTGCCTCCATCTCACCTTCTTCATCTTTAGCATTCCCAAACCTTCCTTCACATACATCCATGAACGTCTCCATCTTCAACATCCTTTGTCCATCATATTCACCGTCCTTCCTCTGCACACACCCAAACCATGTCATCCTTGCCTCTCTACCCTCGCTACCTCAAAATAAGCTCAATACCTCAAAGTAAAAATCACAGTTTCCTATAATCTGTCAAGAGTAGGTTTGTATTGATAGCACAATATTGTAAGAAATTATCAATAAACATTAACTGGAGTCTGGATTTAATGGATATCACTGAAGAGATTGGTAAAGGCCGCGCCCATTTGCAATGATTTTTCTTTTACAAAACATTGCTTTGACTTCCTGTTGAACATATTTTCTACTTTGACATCATGATCATAGCAGATCTAAAAGGCGGGTTGGGGAGGTTACACACATACACACACGGGCAAGCGCACGTACACATGATTTTCACCCACCTGTTTTTCTGTCTGTGAAATGTATGCTGTCATGTCAATTCATCTCAGTCAATTCAGGGTCACTGGAGTCTGGAGCCTTTCTTTGTAGTGTTAAATAATATTACAGAAAGCTGTTGGTTTAATAACAAATGGAAAAAAAATTATTTGTACCTCCCAGATTTGGCCCGTTCGCTTTCCACTGCAAACTGAGACATTGTGGTTCACTTCAAAAATCCCTCCATAAGCTTCAACTGGTTCAGAACTCTGCTGCTCGCATTATCACCAGAACCCCCTCCTACCAGCACATCACCCCTGTTCTTCAGGAACTTCACTGGCTCCCTGTGAAATTCCAGATAATTTTCAAACTTCTTCTGCTCACCTTCAAGGCCCTTCATAACCTCGCTCCTTCTTACCTTTCTGACCTGTTAACCACCACCTGTTCTGCCCGTTCACTTCGTTCTTCTTCTTCTTCTTCAATCCAGCTTACTGTACCTTCCTTCCGCCTCACCACCATGGGAAGCAGAGCTTTCAGCTGCTCTGCTCCCAGGCTGTGGAACTCTCTGCCCCCAGAAATAAGAAACACTGGTTCTCTCCCACAGTTTAAATCCCAACTCAAAACTCATCTGTTCAAATCTGCATATTCACTGTGAATCCACTGTTTGTTCATTTTATCTTGTGCTTTTATTTTATTGTTCTTATTCTGCCATTGTTTTACTAAGTGTTTTATCCTATTGTAAAGTGTCCTTGGGTGACTTGAAAGGCGCTCATAAATAAAATTTATTATTATTATTATTATTACTTTTTCCACTCAATAAAATTAAGCATATTTACTCGACTAGCTTTGCTAATTCGATGTTAAATCTTGATAAAGTTGCAAGGCTGTGATAGTTTGGACATGTGCAGAGGAGGAATAGTGGATATGCTGAACAAAGGATGATGAAAATGGAGCAGCCAGGCAGGAGGAAAGAGGAACACCACGGAGAAGAGCCATGGATGTAGTGCTGGAGGCGGTGCAGAGGGTTGGTGTGATAGAGGAGTTTGCGCAGAGATAGAGTGAGATGGAGGCACATGATCTGCTGCGGGGACTCCTAAAAGGAGCAGCCGAAAGAAGAAATCAGTTTTAAATCTTAGCCAGAGCTGCTTTGTAAGGACATCTTTGAATAGTTACTTCATCCAATATATCCCACCTGTTTTTTCTCATTTTCTTTTCACTCCTTTGTAATGATCTCCGCCATCCTCATTAGTTTCACCTGCTCACTTTTTTCACCTGTGTCCAATCAGCCCGATGTGCAAAAACTCTCATCTTTGTCAGTTTCACTAAAGTCCCGTTTTCTTTCCTGGACTGCTTTTTCTCGAATGCTTGCTTTTCATTACTTTCGCCCACCTCTGATGCCTGCATTTCAGTCATCACCTCAATACCCACACCTTTATTTCATCTCAGTGCAGCATTTGATACAGTTGACCACAACATATTACTCAAACGACTGGAGAACTGGGCAGGTCATTCAGGAACTGTAATAAACTGGTTCAAAACATACTTAGAAAACAGGAAATACTTTGTATCAATAGGTAACTTCACATCTGAGCAGACAAGTATCACATGTGGAGTTCCCCAAGGTTCCATCTTGGGACCCCCTCTGTTTAACATTTATATGCTCCCACTGGCACAGATTATGAAGAACTACCACAGCTATGCAGATGACACACAAATATATATCACAATGTCACCAGGAGACCGAGGCCCTGTACAGGCTCTTGGTAAATGCATTGAGGAAATTAATG
>NW_005187417.1:2705826-2732948 GCF_000239375.1 Pundamilia nyererei
CCGGTCTTTTATCAGTTCCCAGAGTCAGAACCAGACACGGAGAAGCTGCATTCAGCTTTTATGCTCCTTATATCTGGAACAAACTCCCAGAAAGCCTCAGATCAGCTGAAACACTCAGTTTATTTAAATCCAGGTTGAAAACTCACCTGTTCTCAGCTGCATTTGAATAAAACACCAAATCCACACTTTTAAGCTTAAATTTCATTTAACTACTGATTTTATCTACTGTTCTGATTTTATCTACAGTTTTTTATCATGCTTTTTATTTGTTTCTGTTTTTTAATGTCTCTGTAAAGCACTTTGAATCACCTTGTTGTTGAATTGTGCTATATTAATAAACTTCCCTTGACTGTATTTAATTAAAGGAAAAAACTCAAAGATATATTAAATGGAAACCAGACACCACAACAACACCTGAACTTATTTATTTATTGACACATTAACAAAGTTTTCTTTTTAAAAAGTAAAAAATCAATATTTTCATGTCAAGTGCAGTTGGAAACGAGCAAGTATAAAAGCTAAAAGTCAAGTATAAGCATTGTGAGACAGGCTGTGCACTTTAATGAGCCTTGAATATAATTAACATCAGTGTGCAGCAGGTGGTACATTCTTATCAGCAACACTCACGGCTCATTGTTAGCGAGAACGTGTTAACAAAGATTTGCTGTGCACTAATGCCTGTAAACAGCCATGTCAGTTTCAGCAGATAACCCGTTTAAGGAAACAATAATAATAATAATAAATTTTATTTATAAAGAGCCTTTAAAGACACCCAAGGACACTGTACAATAGATAAAACACATAATAGAACAATGACACAATGAAGAACAAGATAAAATGAACAAACAGTGGGTTCACAGTGAATATGCAGATTTGAACAGATGGGTTTTGAGTTGAGATTTAAACTGGGGGAGAGAACCAGTGTTTCTTATATCTGGGGGTAGAGCGCCACAGCCTGGGAGCAGAGCAGCTAAAAGCTCTGCTTCCCATGGTGCTAAGGCAGAAAGAAGGCACAGAAAGATCGAAGTTAGCAGGCAGAAAAGGTAGTGCTTAAAAGGTCAGAAAGGTTAGGAGGTGCGGGTTCTGGGGTTCTGGTGATAATGTGAGCAGCAGAAGGACGTAATCTGTTAATGTTACGTAGATGGAAATAGGCAGAACAGGTGAGATTATTGATGTGAGATTTACAGGAAAGTGAATTGTTTAGGATGACGCTAAGGCACTTAACTTGAGGAGAAGGGAAAACTGTGGAGTTATCGATAGTGAGTGCGAAATGGTTCGCCTTCAAAAGGTTGAATTTGGTGCCAATAAGGAGGATTTCAGTTTTATCCTCATTGAGCTTTAGAAAATTAGAGCTAAACCAGGATTTTAATTCGGATAGACATTCTGTAAGGGAAGAAGGTGGGAGGGAGGAATCAGATCTGCAGGAGAGATATAACTGGGTGTCAACAGCAAAACAGTGAAAGTGAAGATCAAATTTGCGGAAAATGGTACCTAGAGGGAGGATGTATATTATGAAGAGAAGAGGGCCTAAGACTGAACCTTAGGGTACACCAGTAGTGACGGGGAATAGAAGAGAGTGGAATGATTTCAGTTGAATAAACTGGGAGCGGTCAAGGAGATATGATTGAAACCAGGCTAGGGGTGTGTCAGAGATGCCGAGAGAGGAGAGTCTGCTTAGAAGGACAGAGTGAGAGATGGTGTCGAAGGCTGAGCTCAGGTCCAAAAGGACGAGAATGGTGAGAAGACCAGAGTCAGCTCCGACTAGAAGATTGTTAGTGACTTTAAGTAGAGCAGTTTCGGTACTGTGACATGAGCGAAAACCAGATTGAAATCTGTCTAATGATAGCTATCTCCTCACACTATCATTAATTAATTCATTTGATTTTATTTTGTATCCCTGTGACAGACTGGCGATCTGTCCATGGTGTACCTCGCCTCCTCTTCCTTGCCTGTGGTTGCTGGGATAGGCTCCAGCCCCTCCTCCGCGACCCTGGCAAGGATAAGCGGGAGAAAATGGATGGATTTTATTGTGCGAATGTATCTAAATATGTAATTGTATCTTTCTAATATAAAAACAGACTAAAGGTCAGTGACAGATGGAAAAGGAGAGCATAAAGAAAGATGAAAGGAAGACTGGGAATGCTGGAATGGGAAGAGGGAAGCAGACAAGCCAATGTCTCTCTGGACCAATCTGTGCAATGATCACTCCACTAATTAATTTGGTTTACAGAAATGGGAACAATGGTTTTGGTCTCTACAGCCACTGATCACTTAATGGCCCATTGTTTGGACTGTGTGGACACAAATAGATCCTTTTTTCCCCTTTTGTTTTTACCAAGTTATGATAAAAATCTTGGCGTAATGTCAGAAGTTATTTTTAACACTGACTGAATCTCATAATTAAGGAAGATTTTAAAATGCTTCAACAAAACTCAATTGTATAAAACAACCTAAATGCAGTCGTCTTTGTGAATTTGACTTCTTTCTGGTGTATGCCTTTTAACATGGGCACATTTAATGGAGGTGGGGAGACTCCAGACTGTGATTGCACAGCGACTTGTTTCTCATTTCGCCATGAGTGATGCAACTTTTCTGAGACATAACTTTTATGAATAGGGCGAGACATTAAAGTGGCTTGGTCAGAAAGTACATAGGACTTTAAAAATTATGTCTGTTCTTTTTTGAATTATGGACTATTGTGTAATTTCTTGTCTCTGGCTTTTTTTAGATGCTCTGCAGACAAATGACCCAGGCTGGCTGCAATTTACCTTATATGCTACAGCACAATATTATGGCATAATGCATTTACAGGACTATGCAAAGGTTTTAAGAACGAGGAGGCTTTCAGCAGTAATTCCAGGAATAGGCTTTATTAATGAGTAAACTCAATAGAAAAGAACAGTAAAAGAACAGAACAGTAAGAACAGTCTGCATTTGGTATGAGAACACTTACCAAATGCCTTTAAGACGGCACCAAGCAACTTGTGGAACTGAAAAACTGAAGCCAACACAAAACTTCTGTCAATCCTCAAACTTCCAGATTAAAATGCCCAACTTTACAGCATGCTTTGGTGCATAGTTTCCACCTTTGTAACAACTGTTCATATTACCTTCAGTTCTGAAAACTCTAAATGCATTATACCATACACCTACGCTGTGGTGCAGAATATGATCAAAATCTATTTATATAACATATGTTAGTGTGTTCTACATCATTCTATATCATACCTTTTTAAAGACCTCACAGTATGTCATTATCCTAACACTGCACTTTCCTCACATGCTTACTTGTGGTTCCCAGAGTTTCTAAAAGCAGAGCCTTCAGCATTCAGGTCCGTCTTCTGTGGAACCAGCTAACAGCTCAGATTCAGGAGGCAGACACTTTTTGGCAAAGCATACACTTCATGCTGGATCCATTGATCATGAACCCTCCCTTTACTATGCTACATGCTGTGGCTGCTGGGGGTCTTCATGCACTGAGCAATTCTTCTCCACTGGCCCCTTTTTACTCCCCATGTCCTTACTGTATATTCCACTCCACTACTCTAGAATCCAGTGGCAACGGGCTTTACTCCACTGCATCTGATGTGTTGCATTGCGCTTGGTAATTTAAGGCTTGGATCCAGCTGCTCAGGTATGAAAACCCATTCTATGAAGCTCTCTATACACTGTTCCTGAGCTAATTTGAAGGCCATATGAAGTTTGGAGGTCTGGAGTGACTGGCTCTGCAGAAAGATGAAGACCTCTGGGCAGGATCCACTTCGTGCCTGAGTTGCTGTCTTCCCAAATGCTTCCACTTTATTATAAAACCACTAACAGTTGACTGTGGACTATTTAGCATTAGGGAGGTTTCATGACTGGAGTTGTTGCACAGGTAGCATTTTATCACATTACCATACTGGAATTCACAGAGCTCCTGCGAGCAACATATTCTTTCATAAATGTTTGTAGCAGCAGTCTGCATGCCTAGGTGCTTGATTTTATACACCCATAGAAGTGACTGGGACTCATGAAATTAAAGATTTGAATGGGTGACTGAATACTCTTGGTATGTTAGCATATAGCGATAGAAATTATCATATCTAGATGTAAACGTATCCAATATGTGGTATATGTAGCTATGACAAACCCTATTTATGAATTTAACATTATGTCAGCAAACCACCAGTGCCTTTAAACGTATGCATAGTACTGTGTATATGTGTCAATCCTGTTAGATTTTGACACCACTGTTCTGCTCTTCAGTGACATTTGAGCACAAAGAAGGATGTCACCTCACTCTAAGCGCTGAACACAAAAAACCGTCAGATTCCTGTCCTGATGTCACAATCCGAGCTTTGACATTTTCTAGCTGCACAAATACGACAGACAGATACGCCTTTGTCTTCAAAATGAAAACATACAGTAGCATAAAACAAAAAGGACAGTTCCAATTTGCTCCAAAGTCAATATGAGAGGGTCTCAGATGGTGAATAAAACATACAAGTGAGTGAGGCGGGAGGGGGGGGGCATGTCAGCATATGACAGTAGTCTCTAAAAAGTAAATCAAAGGAAATGCTGTTTTGTTTTTGTTTTTTGTCAGATGACGTTGTCACAAAACGTCAAAAGCAACTGCCATTCAGGCAACAATCAAATCCCTGCGCACGTGCCACAGAAACCCATTTTTCTAATTAGTTATCACCCAATAAAACAGTGGGGAGTTTGCAGAAAACATGAAGCGCTAGCGATGACGTTTGTTTTTTCTTCATAATGACTACTTTGAGAGACAATTATATGAGATGAAGAAGAACAGATCTGCAGTGTGTTCAAAGGTCCCCAGAAGTGTCCAATTAAAGAAATGAAGCTGAGCACATTTAGAAGTAAGAGCCTGTGACACCCAGCACCTCCTGTCTTGTAAAAATGGGTGGAAAGGTGCGAAGCAAACAGCCAATTTAATTGGTTCTTTTACACTTTCAGGTGCAAAGAGCCTAATTTATCACCAATGTTGTCCGAATTTACGACTGAAATGAGGAAAAATGCTAATTTGTTTCTTCTTACGTTGAACTGTAGTAGTTCGAGGCATTAAAGTCATTATCCTGAATTTTAACTGTGTTGCTGAACCGCTCAAAATGAAAGTCATTTACATGAGCCTTTGCAGTGCAAGACAGGTTTGTTTGAATCCTTTCCTAAAATCAACACACTAAAACAGCAAAATGCAACTCCTGGTTTCAGAGGAAACTGTAAAGAAAGATCCAACGTGATAGTCATAACACGCAAACCTGAGAGTGACAGTAAATTTTAAATTTTAGCATGAATGGGTGTCTTTTTTAAACAACCTCCCCAGGAACAGCATTAAATCTAACAAAGTTTTGTAATTTGTGCCATTTCAAAACCAAATTTTAAAAGGGTCACCAAGCCTTGTCAAATATTTTGTTTCAATTAGTTTTTTATTCCAAGTGAAAGGTTTGAAAGACTAAATGTTACATGTGAAATAATAGATTTTTTTAAACAAATTTTTAAAGCATTAATATTAGAATCCTTTTGATATTTAAAAATTCATATTTTTAATTAAGATCTTCTGACTAAAAAAACAAGGTTCAGGGAAGCAAAAAGTGAAACACTTTAACATTTCAAACTGATTAATTGTACAATGCAAAAAGGGAAACAACATCATCCAGTGCTGTCATTGCTTTTAATGGTTCAGAGTATATCAAGTGCTGCTTTTGCTTACAATTTTCAGCTGAAAAGAAAAAAGGAAGTGACATTAGCTTTTGCTAATATGTGTTGAAAGCAACAGGAGAAAATATCTGTGGTTAAAGAACCACTGCTGTGCTCTTGGAACTTCTCTCCTGATGCATTTAGTATTTCAGTATTTATTTTAACAATGCTGCATTTAAACAAAATGCAACAACCATGATGTATGACTCCTAACTACTGTAGCTAGGCTTTTAAATCACAACATGTCAATACAAGTCTAACCTATACAAATATAAACTAATAACGACAGTTACATAAGAGCTCAAAAGCAACAACTAAAGCGGAATGCTGTGCCTATAAGAAGACAACACTATGGACCATATGTGAACATCTATTTTTGAATTATATTTCCTCGTTAGTTACGTTATGATTGTGTTCACTTGTGTTTATAAATGTAAACCGGCTGACTTAAGTTGCTCTTACCAGTTTCTTATTTGATATATTCTAAATATAGTTTAATTCCACTTTTTAGTTGACATGAACTTTTTTTTATTTTGTTTTTTTTTTTCAATGAGAAACACCTTTCAGTTTCCAGTTTGAGGTCAGTGTATTGAAAAATAATAACCTCTTAAGGGTGTGAACACAAGAATTCCCCCCCAAAAGATCACTATCACATGTTTGGATCAGAGTTGTTTTATTAACCTCTATGGGTCAGCTACATGAATCAATATAAAACAGAGAAACACTGCGTTGATTAAATCAAACAGCGGGATGCAGCTGTCAAGTCCTATCATTTCCTGTGGGTCTCAAAGCTAAGGGGAAATTACTGCTGGTGAAACCGCAGGAGTGTCCAGTGTGTGTGGGTGGGTGTGTCAGTGTGTGTTGTGATGGGGGGAAATACAAAAAAAATACAGTCTGAAGGTTTTTGACCTTCACATGTCAAAATAACCTTTGACATGATAACAGCTTACAACATCTTCTAGCATCCGACCACAGAAAATGTTTCTTTTTCTTATAACTTCTAAAATACAGTCGCTGATATGATTATTTTATGTCAGTGGAATGTAAAATATCTCTCCAGGCTTTCTGAAAGTCTTTCCTGGCAGCTTTTTTTTTTACTCACTTTCAGTCCAGTCCATGTACCTGCCCATTTTCAAAGCAATGTATATTTGTTATGGTACCTGATTACTTCTCCAAAAAAGTTATCCGGTGGAGGTTTGCCCGGTGTCGCAGCGGTCATGTCAGTGGAGCTCCGGGATCCGGGGGTTTCTCTGTGAATTTCACATTCCCGTGGTGGTGTGCTAGGTGCTTGCTCAGATTTGAAGTTTAATTTTTCGCTGTAGAAAGAACTTTTCTTCCCACTCATGGTGTACAGCGGACGCTAATACTTTTGTCACTTTTCACGGAATAAAACTCAAAGTAATGTCTGTACGTCCACGCTTTAAACACTGCACGGTCGCACTCTCTCCCACAATCCAAATTATCCATTGTTGATCTACACACGTCTATTGCTGCCACGGATGTCACACATGCTTACGTCATTGTCATGAGACACTCTCACAAACAAAATCACGACGGATTACTAATGCAGTGACGCAGCATGCTTACGGGAAAGTAACAGAAATGTGATTACTTCTTTTGCACCAGTAATCCCTTACATTACTCGTTACTTGAAAAAAATAATCAGATTACAGTACTGTGTTACAGCCCATCTCTGCTGACCAATGAATCATTCAAGCACAAAAAAGGCACTAAACTCAATCGATGTATCAATGTTTTGTCTACACACAAAGACAAGGAAGAAATCATTTAACACACATTTTAACACATTCAAAAACACAATTTTTTAGAATCTATTAAAACAAAAACGGTCAAAGGTAACAGTTTGACAAACATAAAACAGTATTTTTAATGTATTTTTAATGTGTTTTCCACAACAGTGTAATCCTTGAAAAACAGGAGTCTTGATGTTAAAACAGTAGTCACATGATAGACTGTTTTCAAAAGCCTGACCAACCTATGAATCGCAGGTTCTTCTTCTATTAAAGGACAAGAGCTCCTTACAAACCAGCTGCTATAATCTCTTCTTCGTGACCAGTTCCCTTTTGGTGCCTCATCTGTCCTCTGCTCTCCACTCCTGTTCTGTCTTTTACTCACTGAAAATAAGACAATCAGCATATACCACAAAACAATAACATCCAAAACTCACTGTTTAGAGCTGAAAAACAGTCCTCGTCCTCGTCTTTCTCTTTCAGTACACAAAATGTGCTCTGCTGAGTATGAAATACTTGAAACGATGAAGTAGATCTGGGCTTGAATGATGCAAGCAAGGACCAAAACAAGCCATTTTAAAACTGCACAATAGTAATTTTTGAGACTTTAATATGTAATTAGAATGACAGATCAATAGACCCTGGACCGTTTTGTATTATATTTTAAGACCCAGGGTTATTCAAAAAAAAGAAAAACAGCCCTGAATGCACAAGGCTAATGAGGTCTCTTCTGTGAATCATAATTAGATTAGGAGTGCAAATAGGAAAAAGAAATTTCAGTGCTTTCCTAAAAACATGAAAGAGTAATGCAAGTTTGGCTGTTGATGGCAGAGAAGCAGGATTTTTATCTGCTGGGCTTTCAAGGGGATTAAACCAGGAGGTTTGTCAAGGGGGTAGTGTTTATTTTACCTGCAAAAGTTTCAGTTTTAGTCTTTTGACTAAAGTTTCATTTGGTTTTAGCCATAACGTTGACATCTACATTTTTTTAGATTTAGTCTAGTTTTATTTGACTAAGATTATACTAGGCTAAATCTCAAGTCGATTCAGTTGACTGAAATATAAAGTCTAAGTCTGTTGTTTTTACCAGTGACAGTTGCTCCAGACGGCTTACAAATCATCTTCTTTTTCTTGACGTCAATTCAAAATGTGTCCGTATTTCTACTGTTGTCTTCCTCCCAACCATTGACATTTTATCACATTTCATGAGGAAACAGGAAACATGACAGCTAGTTGTACCATCGCTCCAAACAAAAAGAAAAAAAGTGCAGTCGGTACAAGAAGAATACTTCTGATTGGATCACTGACCACTGTATTCAAGATGGCCGGGGAAGAATGTGGCTTCCACAAACCGGTTTCTTTCCTAATTAATTTTTAATGGATTATTTCTACATTTATGAGATGCATCTGTTTGTTAAAAGATTTAATTATACAATAATCAATGTATATTTGAGTGCAATATAATTTTTTCCTATGAAACAACTTTAAAAAACAGCTGACTGTACCTTTAACACAAGCTCGCATAATATGATTATGAGTAAAGAGTACACAGTAAAATTTGAGTTTGCCAACACGTGTTCAATTTCCTTTCCACCAGGAAATGCTGCCTCATTCACTAAACTATTGTGCTTTTGGTCGTGCAAATTCTTTCTGCAATCTTAAATCTTGTAAATTTCTTAAATATCATGTGTTTGTTTTTCCCAGCCCAGAGATATGCAGGTCCAACATCTCTTACCTTGCTACAGTCCATTATAATTGTATTATTCAGCTGCAGGCCATTACAGAAAAACTGTAAGAAAGAGAAGAACCAAAAGTGTCGTTGCACTCAAACTGGGAATCATAACTGTTGGGTTGGGAAAAAAGAAATCATTAAACTTTACACACTGTTTTCAGCAGATTTCATCTGTTCAACTGTTGATTCTCATCGTGCAGTTTTCAGGTGAACATTGAAGTTGAAATCCTTTGAGGTAATGCTTCAAAATAATTGCACACACAAAAAAAACAACTTCCATTTGGTATTTAGCTGCAAAGGGTGAACTTACTTCTAGCACTTTGGCTGTTAGTGTCCTTCACTGACATCAAATATTTTGGTAGAAATTCCTGTTGTTGGCTTTGTACTCATGAGTATCTCTTGTAGAGAATCACAAAGTCTGATTATCCAGAAAAGAGGCCATACCTCCGTAATTTAAAACAAATCATAATCTATTTACTATTTAAATCCATCCATCCAAAAAAATCTTTATTTTAAAATCTAAAATTAATTTAAAAAATAACCAAAATACATTTAAAAGGGACAGAAGCCATTGTACTAATCAAAGTATTATACAGTTTCATCTTCTATGCACACCTGGTGGAAAATTCATCACCCTTCTATACCTGTCAGCAGAATTCATAGAGGAATCATCAAGCTAAAACACATGAAAATACAGCAGATGTTGGTTCACACATCAGGTTCACACACCTTGATGTAGCCCTGTGGCTTACTGGTTTGGATACCAATTAACACTGCAATCAAACCAGTTCTTTTCCAGTTAATTAGAAATTCACATCACCTCAGTTAAGGTGGTGCCTTTAAGGCTTTCTGACAGATTTTATTAAGGTAATAAACAGAAGCTGTATGACTTCAAATCTTGTATTTTTTTTATTTTTATTTCCATCTTCTTCCTCCAAAATTATGCAGCAGGTACTTCCTTGCAAGTAGTAATTCTGCTGAGAGGATAAACAGATTCAAAAAGCTCAGTCTATTTCAGTCTCTCTGTTGTTTGTAACACTGTTAAAATTCTGCCCCAATTGTAAATTTTAAAAATATCCCATGCTATCTTTGATTTTAAGCAGTTTCTGGGGTCTTTTGCCAATATATTCACAACTTTCCTTTTTTTTTACAGACTTTAATGGTACCAACAGAATGAATAATACTGACTTTGGTCATCCACAGAAGTCCTTAAGTCCCACTAGCTCAAAAAAATAAAGTTGTTGCTGACATATTTTTTGAAAACCCAACCCTGCAGAAATAGTGTAGTTCTAAATTTATTTTAATACCAACAGCCATAAGTTTTGCCTATACTGTGTAATATCCCAACATCTGCTTAATATAATGGCACAAAATCCAGCACAGACATGCTCACCAGGGAAAGCATCCTTGTGACTACAGTGACACTTGAGTTTTTCCCTACTCTCTGGATCTGTCCCACTGGCCTTTAAGCATGCTGTAATCCAGCCTATTCTGAAAAAAAAAAGAATCTTGATTGTTATGATCTTTTGAACTATAGACCAATCGCTAAGCTTCCGTTTCTGTCCAAGATCCTGGAGCGACTAGTTCTTTCTCAGCTTCAGGCGTATTTAGACGCGAACAACATTGCAGAGAAATTTCAGTCTGCCTTTAAGCCACGGCACAGCACTGAAACGGCCTCGCTTAGAGTTCTCAATGACCTTCTTGTAAGCACTGATTCTGGATGCTCTGTGGTCCTGGTTTTATTGGACCTTTCCTCTGCTTTTGATATGGTGGATCATAACATTCTTCTACTAAGACTTGAGCATACTGTGGATATAAGAGGCACTGCCCTTAACTGGTTTAAATCTTATCTCGCTGACAGCTCATTCTCGTTTAATTTGGGCAACTTCTCATCTTCCTCGGTACCTGTACGCTGTGGTGTGCCTCAAGGATCTGTATTAGGCCCTATTCTCTTCTCACTATATCTGCTCCCTCTTGGAGCAATTTTTGAGAAGTATAATTTTGCCTTTCATTGCTATGCTGATAATATACAGATTTATTTTGAGATTACTGACAATCTTGCTATGTCTTTTCACTATTTTCGTGAATGCATGCGTGAGGTTAAAGATTGGTTCAAGAGTAATTCTCTTGTCCTGAACGAAAAGAAAACAGAGATCGTGGTGTTCGATAGTAAAATCCCCCAAGACCAATTATGTGCTGCTCTGATGCCTTTTGCTAGCTCCCCTTCTGATTATGCCACTAATTTGGGCATATTACTGGATAGCTCGTTTAAATTTGACAAGCAAGTGTCTGCCATAGTGAGGTCTAGTTTTAATCAGCTGCGCCTCATTTCTAAGGCTAAGCGCTATATTCCGCATAATGGAAAAACTTATTTACGCATTCGTGACTTCCAGGTTGGACTACTGCAACTCTCTTTACTTTGGCCTTTCCTCCTCCCTTCTCCTTAGTCTGCAATGACTGTCCAGAATGCAGCGGCACGCCTTTTGACAGGTAACAGGAAATTTTCTTCCATCACTCCTGTTCTTGCTGGCTTGCACTGGCTGCCAGTTAAATACCGTATTCAGTTTAAAATACTAGTTTTCACATACAAAATTATCAATAATTTGGCGCCGAGCTACCTCAATGAGCTTCTTAGGTTACACGCTCCTGTCAGAGCACTTAGATCTGCTACCCAACTTCTTTTGGAGCAACCTCGTTCTTGGCTGAAGTCTCGCGGTGACCGTGCATTTGCTGTAGCTGCCCCAGTCTTATGGAACAATCTTCCTGTTGCTATCCGGGCGTCTGACTCTATGTCATTGTTTAAATCACGGCTGAGGACTTATTTATTTAATCTCGCTTTTCCACCTAGCTAATATTTGGTGTGCGTTGATACATTTTTAATCTGTTATGCTTTGTTAACTAACTTTCCCTCCCATCTCCTTTTTCCTATTTTATTTTTTTTGTCAAGCATTTTGGTATACCCTTGGTTTTTTAGTGTGCGTTATAAATAAAGTTTATTATTATTATTATTATTATTATTATTATTATTATTATTATTATTATTATTATTATTATTATTATTTTCCTCCAGCTCCACCATCAGGTGTAGATTTATAGTTTCAACATCCATTTAATTTGGGTAACATATATATTTATGACATCAAGTACTTTGGCTTATGATAAAACAACTGCAGCAATATTAGCATTTGGGTCATCATCAGTTTGGTTTCAGTTTAAGCATGTTTTTCTTGCTACCTGATAATTTTAAGTTTAGCCAATCAAACACCCAGATCTCAAGAATTGCACTGTACTCCATATGAAAAAGTGGTGGCTCAAAACACTGATTTGCTTTAGTAAAAAAAGAAAAAAGGAACTTTCATCTCTGGCCATAATATAATGCTAGTTTTGTGTCCTTTGCTCAAGTACACAAAGTCCACATTAGGATCAAGATGAGTGTAGCAGGTGACCACAGTTTGTATCCTGTCCGGACTGTTGTTTCACTCATTGGTTATGTTTAGTCACTGAAAAAATTACTTGGTTGGTGTTACAAAGAGGTGGTGTTTAGGTTAAAACATGCCCCCTCACAACAATAAATTTCATAAATGACAAGTTGGAAATGAAAGATACCCAACTCATACCTTCCCAAATTGTGGGGCCCATTGCAGGGGGGGTGCGGTATGAAAAGGGGGGGAACAAAAGAACAACATTTGGACACTGCTAGCACGGGGCACCTACACAAAGGCAAAGCAGGAGATGAAGCATAGCTGAATATGTTTCCAAACCAACTTCATTCTAAGCCAAAGACTAGAAAATATGGTGAAGCAAATCTTCCCTTTGGCTTCACCTGCACAAATGCCGAGGTAGGTCTCCCCTGCAGAATTTGTTTTCCCTTCGTCGGGAGCAGCGCTGGGCTGTTTAAATCACGGACAAACAGTATCCCACATTCTTGATTTTTAGTTCACAAACACTTGTTGTAATGACTAACTACTACTGACATTTTGAAGATGTTAGCTCTTTATACAGTAAAGTTACAGCGAGATACAATTAACATCAGGCTGATCCTGCCACGATTTGTTCCCCGGTTCAAATCACAGACAAACAGCATCCCACAGCTGTTTATGTTTTTGAACCTATTTTGCACAGAGAGGCATTTTTTGAAAAATATATTGGTAGCAATGTTGAACATTATTACACATGAAAAAAACAACTACATGTAAAATAATCACACAGTGACACCTCTGCCTTTGTAAATGGAGGGACAGTAACTGTGTGTGTATATGTAAGCGTGTAAAACCTGCAGATAGAGAAAAAATACTGTTAATCTGACTATCTGCCATTCTGCAATTCATGTCATGTAAACAATAACGTGGCGCACAGCGTGACTTGAAAAAAGGCACATACCTTTGACATTGCCTGACGAACTATGTAATCCTCGTCCACACGTAAACACAAAAAAGGAGTTTTAAAAATCTCTGTTTTCAGTGATTTGAAACGCCGTTTACGTGTGGACGAAACAGCTGCGTTTTCAAAAATACCCGTGTAGGTGCGGACGTAGCGTAAAAGAGTTAGTAGTTTATTTTCTTACTACCTGTAATTTATTGCCGATTCCTTGTATTTGCTTAATTGTTTACTAAATGTTTGAGGAATGGAGCAAAATATGGGTGTGTGTGGTTGGAGGATGTGTTTGTGCGCGGGGTTGGGGGGGGCGCGAGCATTTTTCTTGTAAAACAAAGGGGGGCCTAGCAAAAAAAGTTTGGGAACCACTGCCGTAACCCAAGACTGACTGCCAATACTATGTCTTAAATGATAGCTTGTGCATGCATGAACCATGCCAGCAGTTTATACAAAAATGACCCTTTCTGACATGAGAATGGGCTTCTATATCATTTTTATCAAAGGTGTTGGATAAGATCTGTTTTTGTTCTGCATTTTATAGCCTTAAATCTTCTTCCAGAGGCAAGAGGGGGATACAAGAGTGTCAAGGGTGGGTTGGACCACTTACTTGACTTTCCTATGCACGTATCTAGTGTATATACCGGTCAGGGCTGGTAGTTTGTTTCTGATGACACAACTCCATTCATGTACACCGTATGCAGGTCGCTCAAGTCTTCTGCTCTACAACTGCTGTCCAGGCAGTGCAGCTGTAGATCAGGAGGATCTTAATGCTATCAAAATAGTGTAATCAGCATCTGTTGTTATAAATGGGTTTGTTTGGGCTTTCTCTGCTTAGCTTTGTTCATCTGATATATGCATACCCCAAGGAGCTTCTAAAAGGTGAACATAGCATAGCAATCATGATGGTACCCACTGGTTGTTTCATTTTCGCTAATGTCATCTTGATTTTATGGATGTCTGACAGATTTAAACATTTTTTTAAAAAAAGCATAAACAAAGTCCATGAATTCAAACAGAAGACTGATAAGGTAAAGCTCACAGAGAGATGGCAAAAACAGTGCAATGTGACAGTGAACAGAGCCAAACTGAGGCTTTAAATGTAGAAATAGACACAGCTGGGGAACTGAGCACACCTAAACTAAATCAAGGTAGCAAGGCAACAGGAGGACAGCTAAACACAATACACAACTAGCTGAACAAATAACAAAAGTCCACCTACAAAATTAGTAAAACAAAAGTTCAGAAATGACTCATGAAAGTCACACTTAGAATCAACAGAAAATACTAGAAAGTTGGCAACTCAGAGAAAAAAAACACTGGGTCAAAAGATCCAAGAGCATGGCCCTCATGCATTGTAGTTCAGGGTACTCGGTGTGACTCCTGCTCGTACTGTATGCATAGAGAAAAAGAAAAAGTATAACTGACAACTGCAGCATGATGCCTGCGCAGATCAATTTAATAGTCAACATGTGGTCCAGATACAGCTAGTGACAGACACACAAAGTTCAAGAAACTGCAAATGCAGCTATATGGTTTGCTGTAAGATAGATAATGTGCCAAAAGCGAGACTGAACCCCATCAATCAGAGCCTTTGCCCTAAAATTGCCTGCCATAGCTTGATCCAGTGAGTCCAGGTCGGTTCTTGTGCAGATATACACTGCCCAGCATCACACATGAATGTATTTTACTTCTGACCCCTGATCATTGATTTCTTTTCTTCTTCTCTTTACTGCTGTTATTCCTGTTGCACCCTGGACAGAGTCAAATGAGATCAAGTGGGATCACTAAGCAACTGTAAAGTCCGGTGATCTAAGAGGCCAGCTGCTTCAGCACAAACCTGTCACCCTTTGCCCTGACATTATGCTTTGAAATCACTACTTATTACATGTGATGAAACTTTAATGTAGCTCAGGGGGAAACTGAGGGAGTAAGAAAGTGACATGTCATTTCCTGCCGCTGTGATCAGGAGAAAACTAAGGAGATAATCGCTTTTAAAGAAACATGAATTAATATGGAGTAATATGGATTTAATGAGAAATTTTAATAATATTTCTTTATACCTGCTATTGAACTAAGTTATTTGCATTCAGCTGACCAAATTCAAATTACTAAACTTGGGGAGAGGTCATATTGTTGCTGTACTGAGAGGATGTTGTTTTCAGAGTTTTGATGGCTTCATCAGTCCCATCAATAATGTTATACAATACGAAACAAGTTGACTGCTCTACACTTAATTTTATCAAAAGTACTAAAGTTTGAATTGCATGTTTGCAAAAGAAAATCAGTTGCCACTCATAACTGAGTGGCAAACTTTGGTATGTTTGATTTGTAATTTTATGGGGTTTTTTGCAAGTTTTGTGCAAGTGCTACCTCTTTTAACCTTCTGGTACTTTAACAACTTTCAATAATCTTTAATACCACTGATCAAACTGTGCAGAAACTTTTTGTTTGGTCTGTTTCTTTTGAGTTCTTCTTAAAAACGTTTCCGCAGATGTATGTTTCCCTTAAATTAACCTGAATATATCACTTTTGTGAATGTGGTGCCTCCAGAGAGAGATTCACAGTCTTCCAAACAAAAACAGCTTGACAAGGTTGCCCTTTATAGCAAACAGGCCACTCCAAAGATGCTTCAGGATGTAGCAGGCATAACTCATCACCTGTGCAAATTGTGTTGCTGAGACTTCTGTAACATGAAGAATTCCCAGGCATCACAGCAAAGGCCAAGCCTCCCATGCAGAGAATGTCTCCCTTGCTGGGTAACATCAGCAATAGCAGACTTTAACCTTCCCAACTTCACTTTAGCTTGTTTATGGAAACTCAACCGAACAACGTGGCCGAAAGGCAAGTGGGACATATTAGAGGCATTGTTAGAGATGCAGCTGGCATCTGATGAGAAGCAACAACATTTAAACAACCCTTCACTTTGACCCATTAGATCCTACACAACTCTGCAAGCCTGGGCCATGAAATGAGAGCTCAAGACCTCACACCGCATTTATGGGCAGATCCGTCAAAGCAATGAGCAACAGTGCCATTAGCATTGATAGGGAGAGGCAGTGTTGCTTCACCGGCTTAATGGCAAAAGCCAATTTAGCGTTCGATTTAATAAAGGAGAGTTGTTGAAAGCATTGCCATGTGCCAATTACTTCAAGGCCTGCTGGTCAGCTCACTGTAATTGAAGGTAATTTTGCAGCCAGTAGGGACATCCAGGAAGTGAAAACTACCACTGCACTTCTCAAGATTACAGTCTACACAATTTCACAACAACGAATCATGACTTTTTCTTGTATTAACCAGCTCAATATGCCTTTTAAACTCTAAACTAATACAAAGTAGTGCACTAGCTGCACACGTGCGATCCCCATGAGAGCTCTCTATGACGTAAAACCAGGGAATTAAGCACCACAGTGGTCCGTGGTCCATTTCCGTCTCGCAAATTATGCTCTCTGCTTGACTCTTCCTGTTCTGGCCCCCATCCCTCCATCTTTATAATTTCTGTCCTAATGTGTTTTCTTTGCCTCTTTTCTTTCCTTCTGCCCATTCCTCTTTCCATCCTGCCTCTTAGCATTCCCTCCTACACAATTACAGCCTCTCATCAACACTCCGCATTGCTCTTTCAAACATTTATTATCTGTTTCTCCTCCTGTCTTTCTTGGTGCCTCTGATCACCTCATTTCTTGCTCCAATTAAGCTGCAGCTCATAAATGTGCCCATCTTTTTGTGTGTGATGCTTGATCTTGGGATGTGGTATGAGACAGTTAGAGCAGTCACACAATGAGGGCTACTGAAATAATAAATTGCCAGGGTAAGGATTGGGACGTCCACAGGTAGTTTGGTGCTAGGAATGATAGTGGCATTATCTGGTTTATTGCTGTTAAATGTGACAGAATTTTAAAAGGATCTGGTCCTAAGCTGCTGCTAGAGGAGGAAATCTGTTGATTGGATCTGATGGCTACAGGGGGAATGTGGACAAGATGAGTATTTTTTTATTTAGGTTAACATAAAGCTAAGGAAATACGAGACAGTATTAACACAACTTCACAATTTTAGCTATCAATTAAAACCTTAGCTGTGTCATAGGCTGGCAGTTACAGCCATCTCTCTTGTGACTGTGGTAAAGTATTCCCTCTCCAGGAATCCCAGCCTGGAGGCGTGGCTGGGCTTCTTAGCATACCTGTTCTCCATTTCCTGATTAACTGCAGTTGAATCAAGAACAGGACCATTTCATCATTCTCAACGAGATCACCTTCCCTCCTGGTGAGCCCTGGTGAAAAGAACCTGTTGGAGTCTGGACTGGAATTTCCCATGAAAGAAGTACTTACCTGTGAATGGCTTTTTGACTCTCTATGTCAAGAAGAATAGAACTGAAGGGCTTAAGTAGCTGCCTACTCTCCATAGCTCACACAGCATTCCTGTTCTGTGCGTTAGACAAATAAAACTTACTTTCATCCTCTAAGTTTACTTTACTTACATCCAGGTGGGTACTTCTATTCTTTTGAGCATTACAAACAGAGAATCTGAGATGATTTGTATTTTACTTGCAGTGTAAATTCTAATCTGTATGTTTTGCATGATAACTTGTGTTCCTGAACTTGTTTGAAAAGTGATCAACAATAGAGCTACAAAATTTGATATAAGAAAAAGTGTTTGATGAATGTGCCGTACCTGTGCATAACCAGATAAATCCTGGTCCTCCTCCCTGGTCCTGAAAAATGAACCCACATAACAACTTTACAATGTAAAGCAATGTAAAATGCTTTACACTGACAAAGCCTCGCCTCTGTCAGTGCACCCCAGGGCAGCTGTGGCTACAATGTAGCTTGCCATCACCAGTGTGTGAATGGGTGGATGACTGAATGTAGTGTAAAGCGCTTTGGGGCCTTAGGGACTAAGTAAAGCGCTATACAAATACAGGCCATTTACCATGAGTGTTATTGTGGACTGATATATGAATAAAACTGAACTGCATCGGACAATGGCACGGCTGTTGCTCCATTTGGAGGAGTTAGGGTATCTCGGTAACCCCAAAACGTAAGCTCAGTTGTTATGGAGGGGCTCGGAGTAGAGCTGCTGCTTCTCTACAAACTAAATGGTGGAGTTCTTGCATCTGTCCAGGATACCTCCAAGGCCCCTGGTGAGCTGAAGTTTTATGTGCATGTCCATCCTGGAGAGATCAAGGGGCACACCTAGGACACACTGGAAAGAGTATGTCTCTGTGCCAGCTTAGGAATACCGCAGTATCCCTCACCAAGAGTTGGAGGTGGATGTATAAGAATATAGACAACTAAACTGATACAGAGAAAAGACTGGCTGTGTATATGGGCTGTTGAGACTTATAAACATCGTGCATCCTTTTTTCTGTACACCTATGTGTTTCAGATGGAAGACCCATATAAACTATCCGCTCTATCAATGTTATTGAAGAAATGGTTTCATGATGTTATCGTCTAGCCCAATTCAAAACATAAACAAACACGAGGGATCTCGGGGTCATGCGGGGCTCAGTGCAGAACCTCGTCACATCAGACGGAATCAAAGTGGAAAAACATCTTTCTGCATTGCTGTTTCGGGACAAGAGGATGAGTTGAGACAGCTAAAGGAGTTTGTAAAGGTCATGAGGACATGTTAATCAGATGTCTGCCTGCAATCATTCCAGGCTCATCCAGCTGGGAGGAGACCCCAGAGCAGATCCCAGAGCACACTGTTGGTATTATTCTTTAGATGACCCAGGAGGTGCAAAAGGCGAACAGGTCTACTTTTCTAAGTCTGCTACCACTGTGACCCAGACGTGAATAAGCAGTGGAAAAGAGATGGAAAACGAGATAAATTGATGTAACTGTGGAAACCACCACAGCTGAGAGTTAAAGCCTATTACACCTGTCAATCATGCAAAAAAAGCTCCAGAAAATACCGTTGGTTTTTTTTCTGACATTTTTCACTTTCATTAAAGTGATGGGGACAAGAAAGAAAAAGCACTGTCAAAATCCTCAATCCAGAGCTGAACAACCACAAGAAACATATTTAAATGGTTTTTGACATTATTGCAGTCGTTCATCTATTCAAAGCAATATTACTTCATTTATCTACTTGCTCATCATGATCACCAAAGGATGGAAAGAGCCTTTAGGCTCTTAAAGCAGATGTTTTTGCTAATTTTTTCTCATATTTAAAGCTCTTTGCATGACTCACAGTTCAAAACAATCCTTGTTATCCTATACTGGGTCTTAGTGCTGTTCATCCTGTGTCTAACGCAGGTTTAACCCCTCTCCTCTGAAGGCCAACTTCCCTTTAATCCACCTTTCTTGTGATTGGCTGCCTCTCGTAAACAAAAGATTTTAAATAGTTGCAATCAAAAGATAACACCATCTACGCCTCCTTTGTTGCATAGTGAACTTACGTGTTTGGACTCTTGATTGTTTTTGTTTGTTAAAAGAATACTTTGAAACTACTACTGGACAAACTTTAGCTTTCTAAAGAGTCCAACAAGGGTGAGGTTCAAGAAGGATGTCCAGCAGGCGCTGAACTTATGTCTTCGTCTTCAGCACAACTTTGAATTTAGAACTGTTTTTCAACCAAGACTAGACTTTGAGGAAAGGTGAGTCAACAGTTGACATCACAGCTGTGTTTTCTGGGGTCTCCATGGACAGGAATATCAAGCCAAACCAAATCTTGGACTGCGTGCAAGGCTCGTCTGTCTCTGACCTTCTGCAGACTCAATACTTGACAGGGTTATTCCTGAAGCATTGTGTGTGTGTGTGTGTGTGTGTGTGTGTGCGTGTGTGTGTGCGTGTGTGTGTGTGCGTGCGTGCGTGCGTGCGTGCGTGCGTGCGTGTGTGAGAGAGAAAGAGATATTTCTGTGAAGCAATGGTTCCCCTGGTCAACCTGTTGTTGTTGTTTTTAATAATATTTTATGTCTCTTTTAAACCTCAGAGGACATGCTTTAGCGCTTTTAATCTCTTACAGAGGGGAAAAGAGGAAGGATGCTGAGAAAATAATGTTGCAAAAAGGAAGTTTTGATGTATACTATTACCTGCAACACACTAATAAAATCCTGAAGACATTTGGGACGAGGAAAAAAATCTGTGACTCTGACCTGGTCTCTAAAGCGAGCCCAGACTACAGTGAACCACACTTCTTTTTTACTGCTCTTGTAATCCTGAGGGTTTTAGGAAATTTGGTGGGAAATGCCATTTTAAATGCCTTGTATCCGGGTAAATATAATATGTCTTCATATAGTTTAAAACGGAAAAGAAAGGATTTAAACCAGGGCAAGTAAAGACACACGAACAAGTGTGTTCATATGTCAGCACAGCAGGTGATGACCTACACAGGATATGAAGTCTGTAGCAGCTACCTCACTAAGCTCCCTGTGAAATCGCAGATCAGAAATATGAAGTAAAACAATATTATCCAGTGAGAAGTTGTAATGAGTTTCGCTAAAAACCCACAGTTATGCAGAAGGGCCTGATCATGGAGGGTCTCTCTGCAAAACCTTTTGCTTCATTGCCTGTTCAGCTTGTGACAATTTTCTTTTGGCATGAGACGGGTTTTAATACAATTTCAGGGGGAGGAACATCCCATCGCCGTGACACATCAATCCCTCTGTGATCCAGACCCTTCTGCATGTTCAAATCGCAAAAGAAAAAGAAAATGACAGAGGTTTTGAAAATGAGTTTTTACCAACCATCACGTGCTAGTAATCATCCACTGTAACAGGTCTGTGCAGATTGCTCTGTTAAATCTCTCAAATCTGGCTCTTTTTAAATTTTAATCATCCTTACATGAAGATATAAAGTTGTCTGAGCAACGTGACGTGTCCAAAATATTACACAAAACATGTGAACACCAGCTACGTTTTGCAAGTGTTTAAAAACATTGTATAATCAACCGATCATACCATCCAGAGTACTTTTCATTATGTTTGATGTTTATTTAATCAGTACATTGAGCAGTGTTTGTTCATTTAAAGTGTTTAAACCCCTAACTCTAGCTTTTATTTGAATTTCTAAACCTTTTTTGTCCACCTCCTAGCGTTAGTTTTTACTTTGGGCTTAGTTAACGAAAATAACTATGGCAGCTTTAACTTTAACAGCTGATCAGTACAGGTTTCTGGGTTTGAAAAGATAAAGGTTGTATGTGTTGTTGGAGAGAAAAAGAGTACTGATTGTTTGTGAACACAAAAATAAAATAAAAATTCAAGTCTGAGTCAATTCTCTATAATCTGAGGCCTTACTGACAGCAGCGTTACGCACCTGTTGTCTATTTCCACTCTTTATACTTCACGATGATAGGAGGGTTCAGGCTGGTTTTAGCCTTTATGTTACAGTGCAGTCCAACACACATTACTTCAGGGACGTGCAGAGAGGTTTAAAGGGGCGGGTGCTCAAAGTTAAAAAGGGGCACATTGAACCATGCTGAATAACAACAACACACATTCATCAAGAATCTAATATGGGAAGGGCAGGGCTGTGTTGATCTGAGACTGTAGACATTAAAAAGTCCACAGGAGAGATGGTAGCTGATTAAACAAGTGTCATGAGATAATAACAAAATGCAAAGATTGGTGACAGCGCTTGGAACCATAAGGCAACGAAAAACTGTGACATAAACTCGGCTCTGCCTGTGAATCACTCTTTGCTTCTCTTCTTCCTTCCTTCCCATCTTTTCATATATCACTCTCCACTTGCTGCCTATGTGAGAACAAGGCACAACTTGCTATTGCAATAAACTATAATCTAATTATCCACACCTAACAACTCTTGCACTTAATCTATAATAAAATGATGACAGAAAAATGTTATAGCCCTGCCTTTAGTAGCCTCACACAGCTCCTACTGCTTCCTCCTCATGTCCTTACCAGCCATGTCTGCACAATGTTATATCATGAGTAATATTTTTTTAAATCCAGCTAAATAAAACACACACATGCACACACACACAGTGACATTTTAGACCTTCTTCAGAATACTGTATATACTATGGGCATCATGGTGCTGATCCAGAATCCTTACATTATTATTTATTACTAGAGCTACAATAATAAAGCAATGAGGAGGGGGAAGTAATAAATATGAAATAATGTATTTATGATGATTCCATTTGTTTCACTATCCACTCTGTGCAGGGCAAAGCTTATTACATGTTTAAACTGTAGAGATACAATCATTTTACTGCTGTAAAATCCAACTTTTGTCTTATTTAAAATATAAATCTAATATAATCTGCTTCTTAATGTATGTTCTTTAAAATACAGCGTGTGTTTTTTAATATATTATAATTATAATTATTATTATGTGGACATGCATATTAGATCGTTTTTTAGTGAAATATAATCCCTCCAGAAAGGCAGGAAATGCCCAGAAACTTACTTTAAAACTAAATATGTTCCCTAAAACGGTGACAGAGCTACAGACCCATGACAGCCTTACACAGGTAGCCAGCAGCTGTGACCAGCACTACTTGTGCAGTTAATAAAAGGACAGGTAATGTTTGTCGCGCTGTTGCACACACAGCACGCTCGTTTGTTTCAGTTCGTCAGTAGCAACAAGACAGCTTACCAACGTGTACGTAATAAGCTAATACTCCTGTGTGCTACACACTACAGTGCACGCTGTACACCTACTTACTGGTTTTGTCGCATCAGTCTGTGTCTCTGAGTTAACTTGTGTTTCTCCTACAGCTCCGGACCGCAAAAAATGCGCGTGCTCTTTGTGAGCTCGTTCCCGGCTCGTAACCAGCGCGTTCTGCCGTCGAGGGCGATCATTGGTTAAATGTGATCATGTGACTGATGCAAGCCAGATCCTTTTATTTAGCAAAACTATGATTAATAGTTAAATATTATTGTTGAGGGGCACAGACGGGACTCCGCACACACACACACATAAAAAAAATAAATGAATAAATAAAAAAATTTTAAAAGTTGCCTCAACAAAAGGGCACTTTGGGCACTCATCAGGAAAGGGGCGGGTGCTCAAGCCCCTCTAGCCCCCCCCTCTGCACGTCCCTGCATTACTTCATCTCTTTATTGGACCTCAGGGTCAAACATATTTGCACTGCAAGGTCAACATGCATGTGTGCACGAAGCATTGTTAAATATAAACTATAGATTGTGGCGAACACTACTGTTGTGTAGGCCCCAAGGACTGAATGATTTCTATTCCATATGAGTCCTTTTATGCATAATTTGTCTTTTATTCTTGTATTTGAATGGATTCACAGAGAGATTGCAAACCTTGAAAAAGGGATTCTCCCCCTCAGAAAAAACGCTTTCACCGCTTCGTAGGGTTTGGTGTTCTGAAGAAAATGGCTGCATCGATTTTAACCAGGCCTGACTGAATTCCAGGGACGGCCTCAGTGGCCCATCCTTTTCCTGCAGCTTTCATCTGCATTTTCCCTCTCCGGCTTTATCTGCATGCTTTCTGAGTGAAATTAGCCCAATGTGACGACTGATGTGCCACTGGAACCCTGCTGATAGCTGCCAACCACCTCACCTAGAAGCAAAGTGCCGAGACGGGAAGCAGCAGGCTTCCTTCCCAGCAGATAAAAACACAAACATGAATTGTTATTATTATTATTATCCTATCTCCCGTCTCTCAAGTGTGCTCCGAATATTCAGCCACCTTGCCCCCCATGGGTTGTCAATAGAGAAGCCAAGAGCCTGCAAATCTGTCTGTTTATATACATCACATCAAGAGCAAATATTAATGCTCAATTTCCTAGCAGTGGGCCATCCTATAATGCATTTATCCTCTGCAAATAGCAATGTCACGCTAACTCTGGGGAGAGGCGTCAGCTGAAACATTATGAATAACTTGATCAAATTACACAGTGAGAGCAAGAGGGGAATAATAAGGCTGGTGGTGTGGTGCTTGGCAGCCCGTAAGGGCCCAGCCAGGTTAAGGCACCCAGCCAGACACCATGCTTGGAACTAAATGAAGCTGTTAGGAAATGCTACAGGTCGTTCAGAGGCGCACGCTGCGCTCCCTCAGGACCCGCCATCTGCTGACACATAAAATGCCAAGACCAAAAAAGCACCAAATTACTTTAATACTCTTTAAGAGAAGCTAGACTCTTTGGTTCATTTCACTTTTTCATTGGGAATTAAAACTTTAAGAGGGTGAAAATAATTCCACTAAGTTCTTGCACTAGGCTCATTCAAACTGTGCTTTTCTTATAGATCTTTTACATGAGTGATGGAGCTTCACTAGGAAGAGTGATTTATTGGTGACACTGCAAAAGTTTTCAGTGATGTAAAGATGCCTTGAGTCCAGCTTTTCACAAGAATAACATTAGAAAAATGTCAGGAGTAGGTATCAGACAAACCTTTATTCCAATGACCACATTTCTATATATCTTAAATTGTTTTTATATTAGTTTGTTTAGTTTGTTCTTGATATCTGAGAGAAAAATTTTACATCTCTAACAAATTAAAAGTTGGTGATAAAGTTATGAAGAATTGGTGGCATGGTCAGTTTAACAGCTAGGTGTCAACCATGACTGCTGCAGTTGCTAGCAGTGTCAGGTAGGCCTCACCTCTCCTAATTCAAATTACTGAACTAGATCATTATTAATGCACATTTCTAGCAAATGATAGAGTGCAGTTAATTGTACTAACAGCACTTGAAAGTCTGCACCTGTAACCAGTATAGCCATAGAAATCAGACCTCTGCATTCTGCAGATTGTATCAAACTTGCTAGCATTAGCTGTTAACTTAGCACTTCAGCCTCTTGTCAACATATGGGCACTCCCAGCTCCAAAAAAAGAGATGGTGATCACATCCAATTTTGAATATGGGGTTCTGGCCTATTCCTACATAGAATACCAAATTGTAGGGCTGCTTTATAACGTTTTGATGCAATATATATTAAAACTTAGCAACAGGGAAAAATGTTCCACATGTGCAAAGTAATTTTACAGTATTTTATTTTTATGAAAATGTTTTTTTTTTATATAATTAGTACTCCTTCTGATCTGACTTAAATGACAAGTCTGAAACAAAATTAGTTACATATAGTTACAGTTAATGTACCTATAAAACACGCAGAACTTCATAGTGTTGTTCAGATGGCTTTGTTTTTTTGCGCACAGAAAAGTAAAAGCTTTGAGCCAAATGACTCATCTGAAAAGACAAACATCTTTTCTACATGATGGAACAATTTTATCAGCTGAATATTTGTAAAACAAGGTTTATGATAATATTTTATGATATAAAAAATAATCTTTTGGTATGAAAACTCATATTTGAAGTATCATTAATAGCATAGCATTTATAACAAACTAAAAAGTAAAAGAGAACTTTAACTGATTGTAGAGTTCAGACTTCATAAGTTTTCTTATTGTAAAAACAGGCCCAGTTCCCTCTGTGAAATATGTGACCATGCTGATACATTGTTCCAAAAAACAGCAGCAAACAGTTATGCATGCTGTACACTGGTGACGATGACCTGAATTCACAGTGGCTGTTCCCGTCTTTTATATTCAGTCTATGGGAGAAAACTCTTTTTGCTAGTTGTCAAGGTCCTTGTGAAAAAAGCCAAGTCCAGTTTGATATTAAAAACGTAGATAACCTGCAGAAACCTCTGATCACAACAGCAACCAGCTTTTAGATGAAGTGTTAGCAGTGTTAGCTGCGTGCTTTTACAGATGCAGATGAACACCTGTGATTTCACAAAGATATGCAATAAATAAAAAAAGGAGGACATGTACAAACGAGACTGGATAACGTGATGTTTTTTTTAATCTAAAATGAAAAACGGCGTGAGAGGGGCCGCTGTGCACTAACTCATTATGTTTCAGCAAAATAGTTCCCTGAAACTTATTTTGTCCTCATACTAATTCAATTATAAATCCAATATCTTTTCTCCCTAAGCCAAATGTCAAGCTGTGCCTGAGTTATTCCTGACTACGTGCAGAATCAGTTGGTTTTGGCCAGCAAGATGTGAACTGAGGCATGCTGGGATACGACTGGCCCAGCTGTGTTTCTGCATGGAGATTGATAAAGAGATTAGCAACCCCCTATGTCTGACCTAAAACAAGGTCATGCAGGGCAGAAACTGTACTTGAAGCCACTATCATTACGATCTGCACGTCTTCTCACAGAAGAGAAAACAGAAACCATCTCAGTAGCTAAGTGTGTGGAACGACTCCCCTGGAATGAGCGCTGACAAAAACAACATTTACAGTAGAAAAATCAAAAGGCGGCTTTTAAAATGAGTTTCCGAGCTCGCTGTCTTTGTGTGGAAGGAATGCTTTGTTTTGCAGCCGCTCCAAAAGCCTGTTAATAAAGCTTTACAGGAGGGGTGGTCAGTCAGCTCAGTTGTCAGAGACCACTTTAATTTCCCCTGAGTCATCACTAGACTATTGTGCTGTGCTGCCTATCACACCATCTCATTAATCATCATAGATATTTGCAGCACATCAGAGGATTTTTGGTCATTGTCTGGATTATTTCTCACTAATCTCTGCCATATTTATGGCACAAATGGGTGAAGGGAACCTGGAGTGGCTTTAGACTTTTGCAACCAGTTTGTTTTTTGACAACAGAAATAGAATAAGCAAATAAAGGGGACTG
>NW_005187417.1:2732968-2734141 GCF_000239375.1 Pundamilia nyererei
CCCCCCCCCCAACTCTATGTCCTGATAGGCAGAGATTCATGTGTTCACCAATGACGAATGTCGATGTCAAAGCCACAAACAAAATAAGAGCTATACACTAACTAGGTCCTTTAGGTACTCACTGCTAGTACCTGATTGGACCAGTTTAGCCTCCAGAACTGCCTTAATTCTTCATGTCAACAAAGTGCTGGAAACATTACTCAGAGATTTGGGGCCATATTAATAAGATGATATCATACAGTTGTGAATCTCCATCTCTTATTGGATTGAGGTCTGGTGACTCTCATTGCCATGTTCAAGAAATTAGATGATCTGAACTTTGTGACATGGTACATTATCCTGCTTGAAGCAGCCATCAGAAGATGGGTACACTGTGGTTATAAAGGGACAGACATGGTCAGAAATGGTACTAAAACAGGCTGTGATCTTTAAATGATCCTCAGTTGGTAGTAAGGGGCCAGAGGTGTGGCAAGAATACAACACAGGGCAGGATCACAGCAAAAATGGACTTGTCGGGCTGACATGATGAATAAAGAACCCAAGTTTTAACACTTAGTCTAAAAAACATAGTGCTTTACCTTATGAGAACATCATTATTGTCCCGGCACTGAGTTTGAACAGTGAAAGGGGAACCACTTCAGATTGTAATGATGCTTCAGATTTGAAGTATGGAGATAACCATGGAGCTGAATGTCAACACAAAGCCAAAGAAATATTAATGGAATAAGTTACCAGATTATATAAAAATACATAAAAACCCTAATAATATGTTGTTTATATCCCCCACTACTGTTTACCAGTGCCATATTTATCTAACCAGTTATGTTACCTTTGAAAGAGAGAGGATAAAAACAAACCCAGGTATTAGTCTGAGCTGCTTTATCCCAGAAGATCAAGTGCACCATCGGCTGTGATCTCTTGACCTTTACATTCAGCCAATAGTGTGCTGACTCTCTTAATTATCTGTGTACACATGTGAGGAGCTGAGAAGACAAATGAAGAAGTCGCATAATGACCTTCCTTCCCTTCCCCCTTGTTTAAGACTGTGTCACAATGATTGTGTCCTGCTCCTCATTGTTATTCATGAGCTGTCTAGACGTGTGTGTGTGTGTGTGTGTGTGTGTGTGTGTGTGTGTGTGTGTGTGTGTGTGTGTGTGTGTGTGTGTGTGTGTG
>NW_005187417.1:2734161-2741725 GCF_000239375.1 Pundamilia nyererei
CAATGATTGTGTCCTGCTCCTCATTGTTATTCATCAGCAGTTTAGTCGGGTCTGTGTGTGTGTGTGTGTGTGTGTGTGTGTGTGTGTGTGTGTGTGTGTGTGTGAGGGGATGTTTTATTGCTACTCTGCCATTCTGGCTGCAATGACTCTGTGATGAGGCTGTGTAGCCTGTAGTCAAGTTCAAAGAGTAATTTGCCTGAGTGTTATTTCAATGGAGTGGAATGGCTTCTCATCACGCGCATTTTCCCTCCCAATAATGCCAGCGTGGTGAGCTGTGGTGCTGCTGGGCACGTGCATATACCTCACTGAATCGTGATGAGATGCCTGTTTAACACACATGGTTATACACACACACACACACACACACACACACACACACACATGCAGGGTGCAAATGGGCTGAAGCTAACACAGATGAGGCACGAGCGTCTTGTCAGCGTGTGGTATTGGCACTGGCAGCCTGCAGTCAGTGCACGGGGCAGTAACGCTGCTCATCCGAGTTCCACTCGAGCTAAGTTCACTGGTGACATTTATGAATCAGATGTGGTGTCAGACTGTCAGTGAGCAAGCTGCTAATAAGATGCAATACCTTAGTGTTGGGCCACCAGCATCTCTGTTCAATCAAAGGTCAACACTATAAACATAGCTTGCAGTCGGTCACAGGTTAAAGTTCAAAAAAGTTGAACTTTACAGGAATAAAATAAATAAATATTAGATACACCTCACAAGCTAATCTTTTAAGCAAGTGGAGTCTTTTGTTTTGGAATCAGCTAATTTCACTGACTGATTTCAGCTGCGGGAGCCTGAACGCATCCTTTTCAGAGGAGCCAGTTAACATCAGTGCTTCTGTATCCTTGAAGAAACAAAAAGCAAACTTGTCTGAACTTCAGCATCCTTGATCTTGCCCCTGGAATTCACTGTGCATCTTTGTAGTCTCACAGATTAATCACTTAAGGGCCTTGAAGCACTCCTAGTTGGTGCATTTGGTTATATAATTCAACTTTATCACAGTCATAAAGACAAACTCAAACCAAAATATATTGCTTGACTATAGCAAGCAATATAGGAGTATTTTTTAGATTTTTCCTTTTACTGGTAAAGTCTCTAAACTGACTGCATCTCATACATCAGGGCTTTTTTTTTGTCAGGATGCAGAATACACACTTTCCACAACAACTGGGGTTTCCAGATGGCTGTCGTCTGGTCTTATAGGCATGTGTGTCTGGGGCTTTAGGCGACAAAACATGGTTAAGGTTAAAAAAGTTACTCACATTACTTGTAACATGAGCTGAAATTGTTATGCTACGTAATTATCAGTTATCAATATAAACTCTATGCTATAGTCCCATGTGCTAACACACATCCTTGTGCTAAAGAAGGCACGGATATAGCTTTCTTTTAGTGTTTAAGTAAGAATACAAAGAAAAATTGAAAAGCAGTTCAAAGAAACTTTAACGTGATTGTTACAACGCTGCAACGATCACTGCCTTTGTTTCCTGTTGTCGTTCATGGTCTCGACAAGCTGTCCACACAGATGCTTGGAAAGGGTTCTTAACAGTGTAACACATTTGTTTCTGTTGCTGATGCAGTTTACCAGGTAAAGTGGTAAAGTTTCTCTAGTCCATGCATTCATCTTTAGTAGGCTTGATTACTGTAACAGCATCTTTACAGGTCTACCTAAAAAATCAGTCAGACAACTACAGCTCATTCAGAACTCTGCTGCTCGAGTCCTCACTAAGACCAAAAAAGTGGACCACATCAGTCCAGCTCTGAGGTCTTTACACTGGCTGCCTGTCCGTCAGAGGATAGACTTTAAAGTTCTGATGCTGGTCTATAAAGCTCTGAATGGTTTAGGACCAAAATACATCAGTGACCTCCTGACCCAGTATGAACCTTCCAGATCCCTCAGGTCATCTGGATCTGGTCTTTTATCAGTTCCCAGAGTCAGAACCAGACACGGAGAAGCTGCATTCAGCTTCTATGCTCCTTATATCTGGAACAAACTCCCAGAAAGCCTCAGATCAGCTGAAACACTCAGTTTATTTAAATCCAGGTTGAAGACTCACCTGTTCTCAGCTGCATTTGAATAAAGCACCAAATCCACACTTTTAAGCTTAAATTTCAAAACTTACATTTAACTACTGATTTTATCTACTGTTCTGATTTTATCTGTTTTGATTTTATATACTGTTTTGTTTGTTTGTTTGTTTGTTTTAATCAATTTTAAATCATGCTTTTTGTTTGTTTATGTTTCTAATGTCTCTGTAAAGCACTTTGAATCACCTTGTTGTTGAATTGTGCTATACAAATAAACTTGCCTTGCCTTGCCTTACCATTGTCCACCCTTCAAAACTTGTAAACCCCTCCACCATTGTCTACAAACCAAAGTTAGCTTGTAGCACATGTGAGCATTAAAAAAGACATTTGTTTATTTCTATCTGCCTAGCATGCAGATAACTGAAGAACCTTTGTAACACAAGTAACCAAATACATTTAACTGTAATGTGATCACTGAATTTAGCACAGTAACCTGTTATATTACTGCTGACTGTGTCCCCTCTTAAAAGTCTGGATGACATGGATTCAGCAGCATACTTACTGATAGTGAAAAAAGTGACAATTCATGTCCATGAACAAAACTAAATGCATTTTTTATGACAATTTTTTTTGTAATTGTAAAAAATATTAGCAAAATAGTAAGTAGTAAATAAAGTCACCACCACTCTCCTCAAGTTTCTCAGTTATTCCTAGTTAAAAACTTACCTTTAAAGCATTAAACCACAAATATTCACATGAAACTATCTGGACCATTTATTCCTTTAACGTCATTGGATGCATGTGTGAAAGTGCTGACAGAGAGCAGTGAGACTACCAGCTGCAGGTTAACACACACAAACTAAAGACCTGTCACTTTGGTTATGCTGCAGAAGCACCAGGACCATGACCAGGAGAGCAATAACGGCGCTTCATCCCCAACCATCCAGCCTGTCTGAGCATAAATAATGCTACAATCAGACAGAGAAACCGAGGAATAAAAGAAAATCCAGCGAGGCATTAAGTCAAAAGGAGGAGAGAAAGAAAAGGGAAAGCATGTCTATGAAATCGCATAATTGCGCCGCGGGGAATTTTAATCAATTAGGACCGCAGAGCTAATTAAAGGCGGCATTGTGTTTACTGACTCAGAGCGGCAAGCTCAGGGGGAACAAACACAGAAAACACAAACACACACATTTCCTTATGACTCAAACATCCTGGACGCTTGCAGCCATATGTCATAGGTTTAGCTCTGACTCATCGGAGCATTTTGACGTTTCTGTTTTTCCTCTGAGAGATCCGAAATATGTTTGAAAAACACATGCACGTACACCCACACACACACGCACCTGCCACCGCCCATGGTCAGCCCCATTGATGAGCACAAAGCCCAGTCACGCTTTATCTGTCAGTGTCGAGCTAAGAGAGTTGACCCTCTCGAGCAGCCGGGCGCTGAATGTCTAATGATGTCTGACAGTGTCCAAATGGACTCCCATACAGTTCAGAGAAGGTCATTTACATCATTTAGTGCTACTGATGAGATGAATAATAAATGAATTACTGCCCTGATGGGAGCAGGGGGGGAGAAGAGAGTTGATTGAGACAGGAAGCTCTGCTGTTGGCCATGAATTAAGGCGATGCAAACAGGTGCTGTGTTTACTGCACGCGCTCGCTGAGGTGCCGCTCTCCAGCTGTAACATTTTCCTGACATCCTCCAGAGTGAAGGTAATTTCATTACCCAGCATCCAAACTCTACATGCTTGACTAGTCGAGGGGAGAAAGGAAATCAATAGACACCATTACCATGGTTCTTATTTGAGGCGTAATGGATATGTGTGTGTTCAGTGTATGTGTGTGTGGCTGTTTGTCGGTGTGTGCATGCTGCAGTGTAAAACAAACCTCATTTACTGTTGACTAATGAAGATTTAAGAACCTACTGTTTGTCTTTTTCTGAGCAGCTGTCAGGGGTTGATTATATCTTCACATCATAGAGGAGTCCTCGCTGCAGTGTAATGGCGTCGTCTTATGTTTCACGCCTGCCCCCCCTCCCCAACTGAGGGATGAGGGGTTCAGAGCACGACCCCGTGACCCCGCAAAATGACGGGCAGGGAGAAGGAGGAGGAGGTGTTGAGGGAGGAAGCGGAGGAAGCGAAGGAGTTGAACGGGTCATTGGAGTGAATAACATCACGTCAGACCACCAGACTCCTCCATCTGCTATCAAAGTGTCTGTCTGCTCAGTAATTAAAATTAATTACCAAAAATTAACAGCAGGCCAGTTTTAGCTCAGTTACAAGGCCTTTCACACACATCACACACTAAACATCCAGTAGTGTCCTTTCAGCAGAGCTCAGAAAGCTCTCCAGTTATGACACCATCCTTGATAGACATCTTGTCTTCTGCCTCGGTTGCTATCTGGAGGGCTCATCATCACGAGCGCACGTTGCCGCCGTTGTCTTGTTTAGCAGGCTTATCTTGCCCCTGCCACGGCGCCGACAATTTGTCTTTTAATTTTGAGACAACATCACTTTGCATGTGTCATTTCAGAGACAGTGGGAGATTGTCTTTGCCTCTCCTGATGCTAGCAGCCATCGTCGTGTCCCACTGTGATGTATGGATTAGCAAAAAACCATCTTGACAGTCAGCAGCATGGCTGAGAGAGAAAACATGCTCGTATATCCGCTCATCACATGCTGGGCTTTATGTAAAAATAAAAAAAAAGACAAACTATAAATAGGGATAGATAACTCACTTCTCTTCCAGAAGGTTTCAAGGAAATTACTTCACCTCTGTAGCAACAAAATCCTCTTTATTCCAGCCCCGCTTTTCTTTCTTTTTAGGAGTTTATAATTAGTATTCTATTTCTAAGGATCTGAGGAGATACTGTAGTCTAAACAGCATGGGCACTCAGCAGTCCTCTCGTTATTTCGATCCAATTATATGGAAAACAATGTGTTTTATTGTCTTCTGTATTATAGCGTACAGTTTAGAAGATATATTTTTATTTAAAACCCATAATGCCCCATTAAAACATCTCCCATAAAAAGTATTTAAAAAGCCTCAATAATTTCCTTAAACCACTTTTCAATGTCATTTTTAACAAGTTTTACTCATGCAGGACTAATTAGCACATTGTGAAGAGGAGGAGCTATTTTTAGATTCATCTGGAAATATCATAGCTTTCCTCTCTCTTAGTATGCTTTGTCAAAACATCCGAGTCCTCCATTAAACATATCATGCAACATGTAGGAGTTTCCTGTTTACGAAGACCAGAGTTCATTTACATGCACAAATACCCACAACAAAAACACATTAGTGGTCTCCCCCAGGAAAAAAGAAATATTATCCCTACATCACTACATTATCAAAACACACACTGCTGCTTGTAGTCTTCACTCACAAGCTCAGTATCTATCAGTTGTCCCTCGTTCACGACTGAAGACTAGGAGGGACAGAGCTTTTCAGACTTCGTCCACACTAGCCTGGATAGATTTGAAAACGGCGTTTTCGTTTGAAAACGCTCCACGTCCACACTAGCGTTTTCAGTCGTTTTCACAGAGTTGTGCGTCCACATTGAAACGGCCGAAAACGCTTACGTTCCAGTCCTGCGAAAAAGTGAGTGAGAGTCAAAGAATTTGAAGAAAAGCTATCTGGAGCATGTACAAACTGATATTAATCTTTTTTAGGGCTGTCAAAATTGAAAGCAATTAAAACAGCTGCTGTATAATGCACTCCGCTATCTTGACTGCATCACATGACTAAAATGCGCCATTTTTTAGAAAGTCTGCGTTTTCGAGTGCCCACACTGTGACGGGACAGCTGTTTTGAAATGTGTGCGTTTTCGAGAGCGTTTTCAAAACGCTGTGTCTTTCCTTGGGGAAAACGCAGTCTCAGTGTGGACAGGAGGCCAAACGGAGAGAAAACGATGTGTTTTCAAACGAAAACGCATTAGTGTGGACGTAGCCTCAGTCTGTGGCACTGAGGCTCTGAAACAGTTTAGCTGACTCTGTGGAGTCTTTAAAAAAGACTGCAAAAAACCTTTCTGTTTAATCAGGCCTTCTACTGTTTTTAACACAGGTCTTTGTTGATATTGTGTTGTAATTGTTGTTCAGTGCTTTGTGACTGTTGAATATGAATATGAATAAACTTCATTTACTTACATTCGTTGTCAAGACCTTCGAGATGTTTAAAGTCAAGCTTTTGGGGGAGCGCAAGCTGGTAAGAAGAACTGAAGCTAAGTGTCACGGCACTGGGACTGATATCCAGTGTTTTGTGGTCGTGGATTAATTTATATTCCTTCATCATTGTTATTCATGGTTTTGATTCTCATTATTATGTTTATGTTATATTTTATTCTTTATTCTTAGGCTTTAGATTCCTGTTTCTTTGCCTTCTCCGAGTTCCACATTTCTCCTCTTGTCTCCATGTTCCCTCCGTCTCCCCAGTCAGTCGCGTCTTTGTGGATGTCTCTTGTTTCCTGTTTTATTTTGATAGTCCTTTTCAAAATAAAACATCTACTTTTGCTTCCCCTTGTCTCATTATGTCTGATTAGGCCCAGCTGTGTTTCCTGCTGTTTCCCATTCCCTCGTTACTGCCTCGTGTATTTAAGCCCTGTGTTTTCCTTTGCCCCCTTGTTGTCTTGTATTTCTTCCCTCTGTGTTCCAAGTCAGCTCCTAGTTTTCAGTTCCTGGTGTTTGAGTTTCTTGTTTGTAGTTTTGGATGTGAACTTTTCTGGCATTAAAGCTGCCGTTTTGAGCTTACTGCTCCGTTTATGAGTCCTGCCTTTGGGTCCAACATTATGCTTGCCACACAGCACACCGTGACACTAAGATGCTGTCTGCTATCATGTGATCCATAATTTCTGGGATCCTGTAGCTGTTGACTGAAAGCAGATTGTTATGCTAGCCTAGACTCTTTCTGAGGACCAATAAGTCCCCAGAAAACCACAATGTGTTGTTCAGAATAATAACGTGCCGATTCGGATGATTAAAGTTTTCTCCTGAGCTGTTAGTCCAAGCCAAAGTAGCTTTTCTCTGCCTAGCCTTCTGTAAGTTAGGCTTATCTGGCTCCAAGCCATAAAGCAAGTTTATTAAGTACTGATATATCAAACTCTTCTTGTACTGACACTGTATTTACAACACTTATCTTCCTTTTATCGAGCACTATGATTAAAGAGCCTACCTTCTCATGTAAGATAAGATAAGATAACTCTTTATTGTCATTGCACAGTCATACATAGTACAGTAGTACAATGAAATTGGAAAAACTGTCCTACGTCGGCACTACATATAACACAACGCGACACGATATGACACATCACAACGTAACAAACAACACAACACAGTATATTAACTTAGTATAAAAAAGAATAATAAGTGTATGTGTATTGCACACTGTTATTATTGCACATTAATTATTATTGCACCTTGTTATAAATATAAATATTATTGTTATCGTTTTAAACATTGTTACCTCCCCCTAAAAAGTCCAGGGAGGTATCCAGTCAGGTCAGCTATTTGCATTGATCAGGGCT
>NW_005187417.1:2743098-2751378 GCF_000239375.1 Pundamilia nyererei
AAGAAGTGGTTCAGCTCCTCTGCAAGCTCCGCGTTACCCTCAGTCAACGTGGTATTGCCAGGTTTGTAGTTGGTTAAGTGCTGAACTCCCTGCCATACCTGTCGTGAGTTGTTGGTGGTGAAGTGGTCTTCGATCCTTCTCTTGTACGCTGCCTTGGCCTCTCTGATGCCTCTTTTCAACTGAGATCTGGCTGGGTACAGTACTGTTCACTGCTCAGCTTACAGTACTGTACCCAGTGCTAACATAGCTCATGTGAGGCGAAGCAGTAAATTAATTTAACAGCTAATTACTTCATTCTGCTAAACGGTGCTATTTACTCAAAGAGTTGTTATACACCAATTCAACCAATAAAAATGTAGAACATTTAATAACCACCAGCATTTATTATTTCATCACTTAGAGTGACACTCATCAATCACTCTGATGACTTGAAGTAATTATTACAGTTATTTACAGGATACATCATTAACAGTAGTTTACATAATGAAGTAGAAAGAAAAAAATGTTTTTAAGAGACACAGCATGTTACAGCAGATGAATGAATAAAGGTTGAGGCATACATCTGAATCATTTTATAGACTGCTTGATGAAAAATTACTGGGAGAAATTTCAGGTTCAGCTCTTGATCGCTGCAAACTGTCCCCCACATCAAACAAATCCCTTTGGACTGCAGTCTGTTTGGTGTCCTGTGTCTGAGTGATTCAGATTTTGTCTCATTTGTCAAAAAAAAGACAAAAAAGGTTTATTATGCCTTGTGTGTACTATAATTTATTGAACTGTGCAAACATACAAAAACTAGTTTTTTCAATTCTAATTCTGACCACTTTTGTTCTTTAACACAGACTCGTATGCAAGCTTTCCGATCATTTATTTAAGTACCCTTCATTCAGGTTCTTGAGGTTGTTGGTTTCTGTTCTCTGTCAAGATGATCCCTCACTGATTCAATGATGCTTGGGTCTGAGCTCAGTGGAGCCCAGTCAATGACTGATAGTGTTCCATTGTGCCTTTTTCTACATGGGTATGCTTTTACTGCAATGGCAGTGTTTGGCGTTTTTCAACATTGTCATGCTGAAAAATGAAGCTGCTGCCAGTTCATTTGTATCTCTCGGGTCCTGTGCCAGGGCTTTACTTGATTTTTTTTAAGGACATGGTTTTTCTGATACTTTTCATCTGTTGTAGATACTTTATTTTTTAAAGCTTGCCACTTTTTTTGTTCCATACTTCTCCAATTTCCTAATTTCTTTAAGGACATGCTGCACACCGTACTGAGATGTATCAGATTTCTCACTAATAGCGCTTTGAGGTATCACCTAATTGGTGGAGGAAAAATCCTCATCCTTAGCTTAATGTACACAGTAAAAGTTTACTTGACCGGAAACTTTCTTTTCTTAAGTGTTCAAATGTCGTCCTGCACACAGTTGACTGTAGTTTAGAAGCTCACTGTGGCTAACAATGACAGCTGACATCTATCTTTGAGTAGAAACAATACTGTAGTCCAAGAATGCATACCCCTGCCACGGCTGAAACCTGCCTGAATTCCCACAGGACCATATATTAAATGAGTTCCTGGGTGATCAAATCAACCAAGACACAACATAAAATATCCAATTTTGCAATCAGAATCTTTCCAAAGCAAAGTCCAGATCTGGATGTGGATCCAATCATTATAGCTGCTGATCCAAAACCTGTGTCTGTAGGATTATTACTTTTATGCAAATCCATCCTTCGTTTTAAAAATTCTAACAGACAAACCGAACCAATCATGGAAACTCCTTTGGGAAGGTAAAAGCAAAACAAAAACAACAACAACAACAAAACTTGTATGTAATGTAATTACACCTGAAATGTAATTCAGGTGTTCTAATACTTCACTGACATGACTTCATGAGCTTGACATCAATGTTTTGCAGATTCTAGAAAAAACATGCCAACACTAATGGGAGGAACTGATAAAACTGGAGAGATTGGATAAACCAGAAACTGGTTCTTGATTTCCATCCCAGCATCATGGCCCTGGATTTTTAGTTCTTTGAATTCAGTTCTTTATATTAAGTTTTAGCTCTTCTTTTATTTTATTATTAGTGTTGTTAGTGTTTCACGGTGTTTGTGTCTCTGTCTCATTCGTGTCTTCATCCCTTTGTCTTCTTGGTATGTTTTTAACTTTGTGTGTCCTACACTTCTACTTCCTATGTCATCTCCATAATTGCTGATTGTTTTCCCAGCTATTCTGTTTTGAAAATATCTTGTTTCCTATGTCTCTGTTTTGGTTACCTATAATAATAATAATAATAATAATAATAATAATAATAATAATAATAATAATAATAATGGATTGCATTTATATTGCGCTTTTTGGGACCCCTCAAAGCGCTTTACAAGTTACTATTCATTCACTCTCACATTCACACACTGGTGGAGGCAGCTACAGTTGTCGCCACAGCTGCCCCGGGGACAGAGTGACAGAGGCGAGGCTGCCATATTGCGCCATCGGCCCCTCTGGCCATCACCAGTAGGCGGTAGGTGAAGTGTCTTGCCCAAGGACACAACGACAAAAAGTGACCGAGCCGGGGGTCAAACCGGCAACCTTCTGATTACAAGACAAACACCCAGCTCTTGAGCCACGATCACCCACGATTGCCTACCTTGTGTGTTACTTTTGAAGTCTCAACTCTTGTTTGTTTCCAACTTCTCTCTGTATCCTCTCATTTCCATGTCACAGGTCTGAATAATCTTGAGTTCATTTGAATGATCTCAGCTGTGGTTGTACTTGGTGTTATTGTATTGTAGGCGGTCTTTCTAATGGGCCTGTAAGCAGCTACAGCAGAAGCTTGCATGGCTTCCAGTATTGAGTTGGAACAGGTGGCTGACATGAGTTAATTGGAATCAACCCTCCAGAGGTGGCTGAAGCCAATAGTTTTACTGCGTGACTGGTGACAAGTGTTGCTCGCACACTGAGCAGCCTTGAAGTAATTACCGCATGTGTGGCTAAATAATTGACTGCAAACAAGGCACACACACACATACCTGTAAAATTTATAGCATGTGAATGTGAACGGATTTCTTGTAACACTATAAAAAGAAAAATAGCTTTGATTTAAGAAAAAAAATAGAGGGGAAAAGGACAAATATATGAAGAGAAGAATAGTGTCTGTATTGGTGTGTAACTGCTGTTATTGTTATCCATGCCAGCTCCATCTCAACCACAAATGATGGCAATGGATCAGTTTGTAGTTATTTCATATTAAAAATGTGCTTTTAAATTTGGTAAAACTTTCTTTTGTTTCGTTCTGATTTCCAAGTTTTGCTTATTGTTTTTATGAGGAAACAGAGGTAAGTTATTACAAAAACACCCATTTTGCACACTTTTTTAAACATTAGGCTGTAACTAAAATACCATACTGGCCTTTAAGAATTTGGACTCACACCTGCAAAAGAAACCTGACTAAATACAGTGTAAACCAAGACATCTATCCCCTTTTACTTACCTGTCCCTGTGCTGTTCTGCAGGACTCAAGGCTGCTGACAGCTTCGCCCTGCAGTTGAAATCAATACAACAACTTCTTTGAGCATTTCTCTCTCTCTCACACACACACGCACACACACACGCGCACACACACACACACACCTGCAGTTAAAGGATAACCTTGAGACAGATCCCACAATGGTGCAGAAGAATGAATGGATAGTGTGAGGAAAAGCAAGAAAGTGAAAGACACATGGGATGTAGAGAAATAAATGGCTTTCACGTCTGCCCGACTGCTCTCCAGGCTACAGAGAGTTCTTTATAGCACAGCTGGTCGATCGCGACTGTGGAGAAGGCTGCAGACGCTAATGAAGCAGAGAAGGATCTGACTGCAGAAATAACATTAACAACCATGCTAACAGCTCTTTAAGGTTGCGATTAGACACAGTGGTCCTTTGAGCAAATGCTAACACCTTAATATGCTCAGGAAAATTACCGCCAACATGCTGATGTTTAACAGATAAGATAAGGTTTAATAGAATCAACAAGTCATAACCAGGAGGTTTCCAGAAAGCTTATTAAACTTATAATAATAATGATGAATACCTGGTTTACATTTGGCAGATCTCCCCTTCAGGGTACTCTTCCTGTGTGCCTCTGGACTGTTTACAGTTCTTGGAAATTCAATTCTGACCTCTGACATGTTCCCTCTGTGATTTTGTGTAAAACCGACTTGAGTTTTGTATGAAAGAGGCCACCTATGGGGTATCCTGTTATAGTCAAGGAGTTTATTCTGTGCACTGCTGAAACATTTTGTGACCCAAACCTTTACTTTTGATGCTTAATGAACAACCTAAAGCCTCCTATAGTAAAGTGTTTTAATGTGGTTCCTCAAATCAGGCTATGTGCAGTCATCAGGTGGGGTTCACGCATATATTACTGTAGAGAAGCTTTTTGCCTTTATACACCTTTTCCACATTTTATGATTGGTTAACAATCAGTTGTTTAGTCCCACTCAGTGTGTATTCCTATGGGTCAAACTACCTGCCAGTCATCATTAATTGTAGCAGACATGAGTGGTTTTAATTTCAGTTCCTGCTAAGCGTGTCAAGGGAACAGTGGCTGCTGTTAGCCAGAACCGCTGCTTAGTGCAGAAAGAGAGAGCCTGTGTCCATGCTCTGAAAAGTGCATTTCCTTTTTCTTTGAGGAAATAACTGCAAGTTTGTGTATGTCTATAAATGCTGTATTAAATCTTCAGATTTAATACAGATCGTATGATTCGTTAGAACTGCATGTGTAGCAGATTCATGGTAGTGCTTTACAGTGTGTTCACATGATAATTGAGATAGATTTATAATAATCTGCATTCTTTTATTCACCTGTCCAGTGATGTAGTGTTAGGGACTATAGTATATTACACTGGTAAAAGATACTACTGTATGATATTAAGTATGTATGGAGTGTGGTAGATAGTACTGCAAATGTAATTTATGCCCTTTATTTTAAAGTTGTAGAACCACATATCAAAGGAAAAAGTCACAACTGTCTGAAAGTATTATAAGTGCGCAGTGAGTGTGACGTTTAAATTAAACCCCACTGAAGATGATTCCACTCTCGAACATTTTTACTGATGCCCCACAGAGAAACTGTCTGACCAGCAATTTATTTAAGGGCTGAAGCATCCACATTACTTTATCAGTGGTTTATTTTCATTACTTTACTTTATTTGTTACATTACTTTTGTTTTATTCTACATAAGTCCTTAAATGTAGGACAGTGTGGCCTCAGTATAGAAACAGACATATGTAGAAATGGAGGCTACAGTGCTGCAAACCTGACTGTGTTTCTTAGCTTTTCCTTACCTGTTGAAGATCAAGCTTGGCATGCATTACACTGAGCTTTAACACTATTCTGGTTTCATTGCTATTAGTTTTATGTTATGGTTTCTTTGCAGGGGGTTGGAAAAACTTGGTGTTGTGATAGCAGACAGGATAGTTGCTTCTAGCCTGGGTGGAGTTTGCACTCTTCAGGTTGTTTCAATCAGTAAGAAACAGTCATATCTCTACTGCTCTTCTATTTCCCTCTTCTGTTCTCACTAACTGAACTCAGGTGATGTACAACTAAAAAGGCATGTTTGATGTTTTTCTCTATCAAACCATCGTGCACATAATTTAACTTTTGCAGCACAAGCACTGACATATTTGTTTGATCAGTAACTGTAATGTGATAACTAAATGTAATACAATAATACCTTAGTTTACTGCATTAGAAAAGAGAACATGTGGACCACAAGATCAGCAATAATAAATCTCAAGCACATGACTGTTTGTCCACTCATTTACAAAAGCATACACCCTTAAATTAATCATGTCTAATAAACCAGTGCCCTTTAATTGGCTGTGATGGCTCACTTGTTGGTGTCAGCATGGCCCAAGGGCATAAAGTACTTGAATAACAGTGAGGAGGAGGAGGTTAAGATTACATTAGAAGATAAGACCTGGATCAAGCATAGGTGACTTAGTATGTCAGTGCAGTGTCCCCTGAAACAAGTGTTTAGAGGTCAAAAAGAAGATATGAAATTAAATGTCAAAAAAGAATTGCTCCACAAGAGAAAAAAATGCCTCAGGAGAACAATCCAGCTCATCAAGATCTCCAGTGGATGGAAAAAAAAAAACTTCAATAACCGGTGAGAGGCATCCCTGACAGGAACCTTCCCTTAACGTGATACCTGCCATATTGAATCTCCACAAAAGACAGGAAGCAGGGACATCAGGTGAGGTGATTTTTTGTTTTGTTTTTTAGGGGGGGTTGCATTGCACCTTTCACCCCTTCATGTGGCAAACGGTCAAAAAAGTTGCTGCTGTCCTGATAAATATACTCTCTACATCCTCCAGTTGATGAAACATCTACTGTACTTCCATTTTTCCTGAGGATCCACCCAACAATAAAAATCAATTAAAGCTTAAAAAGGAGAACTAACTACTTACAGCTTCCCTTCAAATACAACACTAAACCCGTGCTGTGTGTGAACAGTGGCCAAAGAGATACCAGTTACAACCACGCTGATATTGTGACTTGTTGGACTTGTTGTGACTTGTTGTAAAGGAAGGAACCTCATTAGCATTTGTACTGGCACTTTAGTTGTCAATGCAAAGGTTAGCCCATTGGCTTTGTGCACATTTTGCAAACATGAAAGGCTTGAAATGCAGAAAATTTCAGTTAATCAAACTTACAGCAGCTGTGTCATCAAGAACAACTTGAACCATAAATAAAAGACATGCATTCCCACAACACTGGACACATGACTGTAAATGTGGCACAGAAAAAGTCAGACATAATATGGCATTGAAGACATTTTTAAACGGATAACAACACTTTACACTGACTAAATTGTTGACAATGCTACTGTTTTTCTCATGTACCAATGCTGCCATGTTTATTTTGGCCTTTTAGGTTTATAATAAAGATAAAGATCATTCATTCATGAAAGCATAATTTGTGTTGGTCACTGTGGTGTGAATAAGGCACGGCGGGACCACGGAGCAACGTTCAGAGCCAACTGTATTTTATTCTCGTCACACCACACACCCATCAACCCCTGAGTCCCCGTGTTATAACACGGCGGGCGTGATTGTGGATGCCGTGCAGGTGCGTCCGCACGTCACCGCAGACCACGCCCCACCACATATCCCCATCGCCCGATTGAGGCCGGGGAGCAATCTGGCCGAACCTACTCCCCCCCCGCGCGAGCGAGCGAGGAAATCGGCCACCGCCATCTGCGCCCCCGGCCTATGGACCACCTTGAACTTAAAAGGCTGCAAAGCCAGATACCGCCGGGTGATCCGGGCGTTGGCATCCTTCATGCGGTGGAGCCACTGCAGCGGGGCGTGGTCCAAGCAGAGGGTGAATGAGCGCCCCAGGAGGTAATAGCAAAGGGAGTCGACCGCCCACCGGATAGCCAAGCACTCCTTCTCCACGGTGCTGTACCCTCTTTCGCGCTCCGCCAGCTTCCGGCTGATGTAAAGAACGGGACGGTTGGCCCCCCTCACCTGCTGGGACAAAACGGCCCCCAGCCCTCTGTTCGAGGCGTCAGTCTGCAGAACAAAAGGGAGGGAAAAGTCAGGAGTGTGAAGCAGCGGCTCCCCACAGAGAGACTTTTTCACCTGCACAAACGCTGTCTGGCACGGCCCCGTCCACTGGACCAGATCTGGAGCACCCTTCCGGGTAAGATCGGTTAAGGGGCTGGTCAGCTGCGCAAACCCTGGCACGAACCGGCGATAGTAACCCGCCAGCCCCAGAAACCGTCTCACCTCCTTTTTAGTCTTGGGGCGCGGGCAGGATGCGATCGCTGCCGTCTTTTCCACCTGTGGACGCACCTGCCCGCCCCCCAAGTGGTACCCCAGATACTGCACCTCCCTCCGTCCAACCGCACACTTCTTCGGGTTGGCTGTGAGCCCCGCCTGCCTCAGGGACTCCAGGACCGCGGCCACCCGCTGCACATGCTCCGCCCAGGTGTCGCTGTGGATGATCACATCATCCAAGTAGGCAGCAGCATACGCAGCGTGCGGGGGCAGCACCCGGTCCATGAGGCGCTGGAAGGTGGCAGGGGCCCCGAACAAGCCGAACGGAAGCGTAACGAATTGGTACAACCCGTACGGAGTGGAGAAGGCCGTTTTCTCCCTGGACTCGGCAGACAAGGGAATCTGCCAATAGCCCTTGGTTAAATCCAGCGTCGTGAAAAAGCGGGCCGTGCCCAGCCGGTCCAGGAGCTCGTCGACCCGGGGCATGGGATAGGCATCAAAGCGTGATACTTCGTT
>NW_005187417.1:2752042-2753209 GCF_000239375.1 Pundamilia nyererei
TCCTCCCAGCTTTCTTTAATCAGGTCGAGCACCCCACGTGGCCTCCTGCCGAACAGCAGTTCAAAGGGAGAAAATCCCGTAGAGGCCTGGGGCACCTCCTCGCACAGCTGCTCCGCCACCGCCTCCGCCACTCCCGTTTGGAGCGGCTCCCCGCACGGCGCCTCCGCCCCCAGCAGGCACAGCCCCTCGTCCACCCCTGGGTGGAGCGACTCCTCTGCCTCCGGCAGGTGTAGACCCTCACCCTGGCCGCTATTTCGGCCACCATCTCGGCCAGCTCTTCCCTTTCCTGGCTCTGGCAGGTACCCGCCATGCCGCCTCCTGGGTTTTGGCACCAATGTGGCGTGAATAAGGCACGGCGGGACCACGGAGCAACGTTCAGAGCCAACTTTATTTTATTCTCGTCACACCACACACCCACCAACCCCTGAGTCCCCGTGTTATAACACGGCGGGCGTGATTGCGGATGCCGTGCAGGTGCGTCCGCACGGCACCGCAGACCACGCCCCACCACAGTCACATAACCAGAAATCAGCCATGACTTGTTTAACCTTTTTCATTTTATGCCAATTAAATTAGCCTAAAATCCAACTTTAATTTGTGAATTTTACTTAAGAGCACTAGAGGTGGTCAGATTGATCCTACTATCGGTAGTATCAATACATGGCATTGGTTTCATTCTATCCTCTAAGTTCAGTAACATAGCCCACTGATTTAATTATTTATGTGTGATATTAAAACCTTTTTGTGTTGACTGTCACATATGTTTTGTTTACAGACTGTAGCACATTGAAATAAGAGAAGTTGGCACAATGTCCTTTAGAGACATTTCTATTCGTGGTCTCCAAAATAAATCCAGTTTCCAAATACATGGAAAGCTAAAAGGTGTATTCTATTGTGTTTACTAGCTATTGTCGAAATTAAAAGTCATAGTGATTTAGTGGCAACTAAAATGTGTTCTGTAGAGGTGGGCGATTCGAATCAAATATCGATAGTATCAAGCTGGTATTGGTATCAGCTTGATGCTAGTGCAATTCAGTTCAATTCAATTCAGTTCAATTCAATTTTATTTATACAGTGCCAAATATCAAACAACAACAGTCACCTCAAGGCGCTTTATATTGTGAGGTAGACCCTACAATAATGCATACAGAGAAAAACCGAACAGTC
>NW_005187417.1:2753355-2777267 GCF_000239375.1 Pundamilia nyererei
GGAATGAATTTTAGGTCTCTACGTCCATCCCATGGGGAATGGGAGCAGTAACAAAGGTGTTGCGTTTATATTTTTGTTGAGTGTATGAATCAGTGCAGAGAGGTCTATTAACATATAGCGAGTGAGAAAGGTGACTGAAGAAGAAGAAGACAGGTGACTCTGCAATAGGATCGATACTTCTATTTATCTACCAAGGTTAATATGTAGCCCAGTGAATTGTGACTGGAAACTGATGATGATGATTCATAACATAAAACATGACACACTGCTCTCCCGTACATAATTATGAGTTAAAGGTATTGGTATCAGTATTGGTATTGGCATTTCTTTCCCTGTATTTACTTGGTATCGGTCAGTATCACCATTTTCAGTATCGCATTGTACCACAGAGCATCTAAGATTTCATCAGGGATTGCTATGCACACTCTCGCACACAAACTAACGTTGATTGTTAAAAACGATCATCTACCCTATTTGCTGCTCCACGTCATGACCACATGGCATGTGCATATTCGAGTTTTTGTTCCTCTTATTTTATTGTGTTCTGTTAGACTCAACAAACAGCGCTACAGCTTTCATTATAAAGAATTCAGAATGAGTTTACTGGGCAAAGGTAAAGTGGGAGGTTTCTCAGCAGGAACAGCACTGAAGCTTCTGCCGGAGAGGAGAAGTTAGCAGCGGCCTATGATAATATTTTGCAATAGTTGTGATCCAACTTTGAGTGCCTACTTGTTTGAAACTTGAACATGTGATCCAGAGGAGCAACTGGCAGGCAAGTGGGATTCCAGAGAGTAACAGTAGAGGGTGAACAGCCAGGCGAGTTACAGGCAAGTGCTTTTCTTTGCAGGAGCAGTGACCGGCCGGATAGCAGTGTCCGTAAAACTCCACAGGGTAACAATCTGAATCTGAGGCAACAGGTTTTGGCAACAGGTTTGGCATGCTGGCTTCAAGCAGGCAACTGAAAAACAGACAAAATGACTGCAAGAATTACTGAGCAAAAAAGCAAAACAAAAAACCCCCACACAGGAACTAGCTAAATACATGGATGGTCTAATTACACCATAATGGTGAGAGTAGCACAGCAACGGCAAATCAGCCATTAAATACTATGAGCTGATGGGTTTACTCAGAAACAAGTGCAGGGGAGGAAACCCAGGAAAGAGGACCATAGCACGCTCACCTACTCCCTCCCCTTTCTTAACGCCTTTTTAAAAAATCAGATTGCAAGTCCTCATTCCTCTCCTGCATCTCAGTCCCTCCCAACAATGAGGCAAGTGGAGGAGGCAAGAAGAGAGAGGAGCTGAGGCATAAAACAAAACGAAGCCTCATTTTAAAGCGATGACGTCTGGCGCAGCTGCAGCCTAAATTGTTTCCTTATAGGATAACTGCAGTTGTGTTTTATGATCTCAGATGTAACAACATCCATAACATGTTTTACATTTAGGGCTACTTTAAATCTAATTTAGAAATCATTCTCTTGCCTGTTAGCCACATCCTGTTTTATTTATTTTTTAGTTTCATTCCCTGTCTCTGTCTTCCAATCTCTGCAATTCCAGAATCATTTCCCCTGCTGTCTTAAAACCCAATCAGCCTTTTTTTTCTTTTGTCCTCTCTCTTTTTCCAGAACGTCAGTTTGCCCACCTGTTCACCTGCCTGTTTTATCCCCATGTCCTTGAGTTTTCTAAGTAGTTATCCCTGTTTGCCTTTTGTTTTTCACCCTGCCTGTCCATCACAGGGACTTAAAACACAACACCCAGCTGTAGGTGCTTCTTGTCCATATGCAAGCCAAGAATATCTTAAATTTGAGAGAAAATGAGAAAAAGGAGCGCAACAGGTTGTACTGATGTCAGACTCAATGAGAAGCATTCATTAACCTTCAAAATGCTTTAAAAAATAGGAATGGGTTCAGCATGAAGGTAAACTCCATGAGCAAGACACAAAAACACAAATACAATTCTCCGTTTCCTCATGTGGTGATTCTCAGAAACATCCCTAATAGATGGACATATACAGAGAGAAGGGCAAACTAGATTGAGGGAGGCGTCCTGCGTGCTGAGGGTGAGGGTTATGGTTGTCCATGAAAAGAGAGTCTTAATTGTTTCCTTGGAGACAGCCAGAAACAGCCCATGAGTTCAGCCTCTGACATCCACGCTTTTCTCATTAACTCAGCACCTGACATTCAGAGCCGGAGGAAAAGGAAAACAGCAGTCTTCAGCGACTCTTTCCCCCCTCAAACTGGTCGGAGCACTGACCGTCAGGTCAAAACCACTTCTTCATTATCCTTTTTATTGTTCTGCGTTCGTTGACAGTGTCCGCGGTGTTAATAGCATGACACTGGTCTCGTTTGTGGCTGAGAGATGTGTAGTCACAGTCTGCGTGTGGACACCCACTGTTTGTGAGCCTTTTCAACATGACAATGCAATGAGTGTTACGCCAGTGGATTTCACACCTTATGTAAGACCTACAGCAGAGCAATGCGCAGAAAGGCCAACATGGTTACTGCAATGAAGCATGCTTCCCATCATCCTCAGCTGCTGCTTGCAGAGAATTCTATGATTGTCTGGGATTCTCTCTCGAATACTGAAATATTTATGCCTTACAATAAAAAGTTCCTTGAGGCAACTTGTTCTATGAATTGGTGTCCACAGTCAAAGGGTTACTAATTACGTTTTTTAAACAACTCAAGACACTTTTGGTTTGAAGAATCTGGATGATAATGTTTGTAAAGGTGTATATACGTAAGAAGAGGCTGGCAGCGATGTGACTTCTATCTACTGTCAATAAAACCCAGCGATTTGAAGCGATGACAGATAAAACATCCATTAGTGATGCAAAGTGGCTGGGTACCTAGTTGCCCGGGAATGATGTGTGATGTGTCTCCAAGGCAGTTTCCTTCTTTCCTTTGCACTGTCTAAAAACACACTGGGAGCTTTTCAGAAACCGAGTGCTTAGTCTGAACATCCCAGCAGACAGTACTGGGATACTTTGAATCGTAAGTATTGTCTTGGGTGGGTGCGATCCGCTCCAGTGACAGTGTTGCCACTAGATTCCTGTGGTTTGTTTTGTTTGTTTTTGCCTAAACTGCCTAAATCCAACCAAACTGCTTGTGAAAACCAGACACTGTATATAAAAGACTGTTTATAGACTTTATACAGACACAGACTGTATATAAATAATACCACAGGCATCATTTTGGAAAGTATATTTTGAATCCTTTACATGTGTGTTTTAGTTCCTATCCTGTTAGTTTTTTGTAACCATAAGTTGCCACATTTGGATAAGAGGGCAGAAAATTATCAGCTAATATTTGCAAGCTGCAAAAAAATGTATTGTACTGGTGCGCCACACAGACTCATAGACACATTTTTGCTAATTATTGCTAAATAACAGAGGAACAAGAACCTGAACCACAGACTTTTTTGGCAGGTTTCTTCCACACAGCAAAGCAGATTATTGATTATTTGTCAGAAAATGTAGATAAAAATGCTCCAAGAGGCACCACAAACTCACATGGCATAGTTGGGACATCTGTCAATCAAAGCAGGGACACCACGGAAAACAGTATCCAGATGGAGGAGTTGTAAATCCAGAATTAAATTCAAAATCCTGCTCCTCACATACAAGATCTTAACTAATCAGGCCCCATCTTATCTTAATGACCTTGTAGTACCATATCACCCTATTAGAGCACTTCGCTCTCGCACTGCAGGCCTACTTGTTGTTCCTAGAGTATTTAAAAGTAGAATGGGAGGCAGAGCCTTCAGTTTTCAGGCCCCTCTTCTGTGGAACCAGCTTCCAGTTTGGATTCGGGAGATAGACACTATCTCTACTTTTAAGGTTAGACTTAAAACTTTCCTTTTTGCTAAAACACATAGGTAGGGCTGGACCAGGTGACCCTGAATCCTCCCTTAGTTATGCTGCAGTAGGCATAGGCTGCTGGGGGACTCCCATTGAATATTTCTTCCTCAGTCACTTTTCTCACTCACTATGTGTTAATAGACCTCTCTGCACTGAATCATACTTGCTATTAATCTCTTTCTCTCTACCACAGCATGTCTTCTATCCTGTCTTCCTTCTCTCTCCCCAACCAGTCGCAGGAAATGGCTGTCCTTCCCGGAGCCTGGTTCTGCTGGAGGTTTCTTCCTGCTAAAAGGGAGTTATTTCTTCCCACTGTCGCCAAAGTGCTTGCTCATAGGGGGTCATATGATTGTTGGGTTTTTCTCTGTATGTATTATTGTAGAGTCTATCTTACAATATAAAGCGCTTTGAGGCAACTGTTGTTGTGATTTGGCGCTGTATAAAACTGAATTGAACTCAATACCAAACCACCACCTAACCTAGTTCTGCTAGGAAAAGGGAAACTATCCAGAGAGGCCAAAACTATATTTTGTACTAGGTCTAAACATACTTTTTAATTCTGTAATGTTGGATATTTTAATATGACACCATTAAGATTTTAAGCCTCAAGTGGCCATTAGGTGAACTGCAGTTTTAGACGCCTACACTTTATTTTTCAACCCCAGAGGAAGGCCTTTGTTTCAGCACAATTGTACTTCATCATATCAAATGTGGGAACTTTTTCAGAAACATTTGAAATACCCATAAACAATACAAGCAGTGCAGTGGTAATATTGCTTAAGAGTATAACCCAGAAAGTGATGTTTTTTAAGCCTAAACAAGTAGTTTTATTGCCAAAACATAAATATTCCAAAACATTTTGACAAGCTCTTGTCTTCTTTGAATGTTTGATTTACACTACTACCGCCACTTCTCCTTACTTTTTTAAAATGACCATTTTCTCTACAAGTCAATTGTTATTATAGAACATGTGCAATTTTCTGAAACACCTTTTTTTTTAACTAAAGTATCTGAAGCCACATCATTCATGCAGTTGACTGGTGCAGCATTTCTGCAATCCAACACCTTAGGTTCAACCGCTGACTGGCACTTTAGACTGTGACTGAACTTCTGCTTGCCTTCCCTACAGTCTCTCCTTTTTCATGTTCTCAAAAAACAAAACAAAAGCCTGAGACAGATTTTTTTTTTTTTTTGGTCTCAAATTGAAACCGTTTTAAACTGCATCAGTTTGCACTAAATTTAACCCGAGAGGTCATCAGGCACAATGGACAGAAAGAGATGACCAGACCTGACTGATGTGCTTTCAAGTAGCACTGATTTCCTCAGGATTTTCTAACACGGATAGAACACACACACAGTTCCACAGTGAAAAATTGGGTTCACGGTGACACAGAGGAGTCTAAATCATCAATATGTGATAAGCTGGGACTGAAACTATAAGATTTTCTGCTTTCGAAGGAGTCCAAATAAGAAGTGCTGAGTTTTTGTGATGTCTTGATACCAAAACCACTACGTATAGGCAGACATATAAGTGAAGTCCAGGCAATTGAGTGTTTAAGAAAAAACGTAAGCAAAAATGTTGGAGGCTACAGGGAAACATAGGATGATTCAATAGCATGTTTACAGTTTCATACAAGTGAAGTTCTTTGTTCTTTTTCTTTTGACAAGCCCAGATTTAAAAATTCTCTTTGCACTTTTGGGCCATTTTTCTTCTTCCATCACTGAAGATAAAACCATGCAACACTCAACCTTAATATTCCTGCTCAGGATCAGCGGCGCCTCGCCACTCTCCTCTGTGAGCTTCCTCGTGTCCATGGCAACACCTCAGTTTAATATTGATTTTACCATTTGAACACTTTGCAGATCTTGTTATGCCTTATTATCGCTAAAGCAGAATGTCTTTCTCCAGCCACTGGACTGCGATTTCGGTTTAGAGCCACACAGGCTCCATTAAAAGCAGGCCTCAGCCTATTTGGGCCCCAATGAAACACTCTAATAGTACCATTAGAGCAGGTAGATTAGTCACACATGCAGGCACGCTACATGCGCTCACAGTGAGCTCCCAGCTCATGCTGTGAATGTAGTCAGAAAAAGCAAGAAAAGGAAAATGTAAAGTTGGATAAAGTTTGAAAGTGAGTCTTGATTCTGAGATTGTAGGACAAAAAAATTGATCTGTGTCTGTTTTCATGTCCTAATATGGCACGTATATAGTAAAACAAGTGAACCTGACAAAACCACATGATTAAGAAAAGGCTTTTCTATTAACTGAGCCTGAAGCGATCGAACAGTTGAAGTAGCGGAAACAAATAACAAGAAGAATCAAGAGGAAGAGAACACAGAGGAACTTTATTAACAACAGGGGAGATAGAAACATAATTAAATAAACGGAGACAGGTCTTACTAAGCAATTTGGAAGACGATAGTGATTCTGCAGGCCTCTGCTCCTGTGGGAACCCACTATGAGCATGCTCAGGAAGGGGCCAAAAGCCAAACGTGCTTTCATTTACTCTCTATTTTTAGAACTGATGAAATGTACAGACCTGTTTTTGTGTGAAACACCAACAAACATGAAAGGTATGATTGTAATGCTGTAACTGGAATACTTTTATGGGTCAAAGACTGGCTTCCCCTGGCCTCTGAAAACCATTTCAGGACATTATAAAGGATTATGAGAGCCATCAAATGTCTATCGTGGTCAGTAAGCAGATGTAAGAAAAAGTGTTTGGACATTTCTGTGGATGCCTGAATGTGGCAGCCATGGTTCTTATTTTAGCTCATATTATGGATTTAAAAAAAGATATCACAAAATGCTGCAATTTGTATGTGCTGTAAGAATTCTTTTGACTAAACATTAAATTTGATGTTGTCAACAAGCATCACCGTTTAAGTATTTAAGAGCAAATATTTTATCATTCTGGATCTTGATCTGTTAAAGCAAATATGTTGTCAGTGCTCACTATATAAATTTTTATTTTTCATGGGTATTTCTTACAATTTACTCTTTACTTCACAATAAATCACTTAGTTTGTTTATTCAGACCAAAGAAACAATGCAAACCATTTGAGAGAATGAATTCAGTTTTCTGGCGTGTAAACATGGTGATAAAACGGCAATACGATGGAGACAGTCTGTTACCAGTTTGCAACTGAATGGAGCCACGTTGGGAATTGCATGCAGAATACAACCAATTGAACCAGCTGATTCAAGTCCTCTGTTGCAAAGAGGTGTGTCACAGACTGAGGAAGATTGATTGAATTAGAATAGAATTCAACTTTATTGTCATTGCACATGCACAGGGCAACGAAATGCAGTTTGCATCCATCCAGAAGTGCTTTAGCCGATTGCAACGTTTTGCCAGTCTCTGTGTTTATAAATTAGACGGCAGTTATTTGCAAACGTTCTGTCTGAAAGTGATTATAGTGACTCTGAACTGGGATGCAACTGTTTGGAGACAGATTGCTTCCCACCAGGCAACCAGTGCAATCACTTTGTGATTGAAAAGTATCGCCCAGAGGTAGAACTTGCAACACCCTTAACCTCTGGGCAACCAGTTACCATAGTTATTTGTAATTGTGAATCTGAAAAAATGTATTCCAATGACTAGGAAACCACTGATTTTTACTAGTTCCAAGAAGTTGCAGTCCTATTTTTACTCTAGTGTGACTGAGCCTTAACTATTAAAATCAAAGATAAAATAATTTTTTTTAGTTCTAGAATCTATTGTAAACTGCTTTGACACAGTCCTGTTTAAAGGTTTGTGTATAGCAGTCACACAGTGTATATGTGTAAGATTTTTTTTCTTAAAGTCAAAGCAAATCAGGATTGGGCAGAGAGTAGTGTTTTTGCTTGAAATACAGATTCCTAGCATCTATGCAGCTTTGAAGAGCTTCTAGCGTGGTTGTAATCTTTTTGTATTGTTGACTCTTCCATCTCCAAATTTCATGATATGTTATAAATGAAATATCTTGTTTTTTATGTAATTTTTTTTAATCAATCAGGCTTTTAATGCCATTTACTACAATTTGCATTGGCTATGTATTTGTCCATTATAAATATTTCATGAGCCAAGATTTAAAAATAACCCAGCATTATTTTTTCTGTAATGAGGCCTTTCTTCAATCATTAATAGCGTATTTGCGTGCATAGTAGATGAGATGTCTTCCACAGGTAGGAGGGAATCCAACTGGGAATTCAGCTAAATGACAGTGAGAATGTCAGATTTGATCCGGCTCTTGTTTCTAAGTGAAATCCTTCTTTTTTTTTTCTCCTCTTCTCCTGTCAAATGTGCAGCTGGGTCTCCGTTCCCAATAGGTTCCAGTTAGAGGCATGTTTTGATTTCTTCACATGAAATATCACTCCATCTTTAAAAGCCCATAGGGCGGTGGTGTTCCCCCACTCTGACCTTTACCTGTCAATCAATAAAAAACCCAAGACCCGACAGGAAAAATGAATACATCATTTGCTACTGCATATTTGCCATCAAGCCAATGATTGTGGGCCACTTAAATAAAGTTACTACTAGTTACTAGTTATTGCTTATAAACTGTGCGCTAAACTGTTGTTTGCTTTTTTCTTTGAGGTTTCACTTTAATGTCTCCAATGTTAGCTCTGCTCTGGATTTACAGATTTTACACTCTCAACTAAACTGCTCTCCATTTTGGCCTTTTTCAGTTGTTGATGTTTGAGTATTTGCTCCACCCACATCAGCACCACCAGGTGAACATGTTCACAGTTTACACGTTTAATGTGGAATGCTAATTTTGAAAATGTGAACAACGGCACCCATTCAAAATGTTGTCAGCCACTTGAAAAGTTGGTGTCACCACCAACATTACTGGCACTACGTGACCTACTACAGCAACTAGGGTTGGTCAATACACAGTTATTGCATCATGTAATGGTCAAGAAATCCTCTAAAAGAATCTCACTGCTCATTTGTTCCAGCTGTCCTAAACAATCCACGTAAGTATTCCTGAAATGAAATGTACACATTTTAATTTTGAAAGCCCCCCCCAAAAAACAAACAGAACAAACAGAAAAAGTTAGAAAGCTCTAAGTTACTGGAGTGGAGAGTCCCCCCGAATGGATCATCCATTTGATGTTTATGATAGGACAAAAGGTTCCACTACTTCCTAGGGGTAGGGAAGATTTGCCCACCACAAACCACTTCGAAGTTCACGTTATACAGCTTTCACATATAAGACTTGAAACTTGTTTTTACTGTTTTATAAATTTGTGCTTTTTCTTCCCTTTTCACATGTTGTTTGGGTAACTTTAGACACTAAAATTACTTGAACGACTACTGAACAGCAAACTACTGTATGTTCAATGTTTTGTTGTTAACATGCTGCTGTGACTGAAAATAAAATTTATAAAAAAAAATTTAAAAAAATAATTACTTGAACGACAGTTAGAAAAAACATATTTTTACAACATGTACAAATTATAAAAGCTCGGGTTTCTAGGTTAACAGGGTGAAGACCCCTGAGAATTTTAAGGTATCCTACAAAATATAATTTGTTTTGGTTTGTCACTGATTAGAATGGATTTAGGAATAGGAGAGCACCTGCTGGCCTTATGGCAGTGATTACAACTGATAACATCCATTCAGTGATGATTACAGTATTTGAAGCTGGTGAGAAACATTGCAGGAAAACCCTTTGTTGCAGCTAGAAGAGGTCTTTCCTTTATTCAGCCTTATTTCCTTCTATTTTGATCTCTGATTTGTTTATTACTAGAATTAGAATATGTCTACTCTCTGGAAGACTGCTAGTCCAGTAGAGCTGTGTTTTCCCATATAATAGTGCCTAAAGAGAAGTACTATGTGCATACCTTTTTTTTAGACTACATGCTTTATAGGTCCAACCTCCCATTTGATTGATTGTCTCACTTCCTGAAGGCTCAGCATTGATTTAAAGTGTGGGAGCAGGGAGTCCACATCATCATTGACAGCCCCGACCTCACTCTGATGTTTACAATTTAAGCCACATATGTTTGCTAATGCAGCATTACTCAGTGGTGTAAGCATGCTGAATGCTCACATTATCCTACTCACTACTGACAACCGCCGGCTGCTTCTGACTGATGGGCCATCCACGTGAGGGGGAGCGGTGAGTGATAAAGAGCTCAACAGAGTTTTAATTAATGGTGTCTAGCCAAGGTCAGAGTCATCACGTCAGTGAGCTGTGGCCCCAGATTTGATTGATCACATTCTGCTCTAAAGCAGTCAGGTGACAAACATTGATCTGGCTCTGTGGTCTGTTCCAGTACTCCAAATACAACGTCTACCCATAAATTCATCCTTTTACATATCCTTTATTCATCCAACCAATGCTTCCTCTGATCTTTTTACCTATCCTAGCATTTATCCAGCTACAAACCATCAACCAGCCCAATCTTACATGCATCTATAGACAAACGTTGAACCATACACCCTTTACCCATCTGACCATATACTCATCCACGAACTATCTATCTGGAATCCTTCATCAACCACCTACCACTTTACCGTCCAACCATTTATAAATCTACAAACCTTTCATTCATTGAACTATCCACATTTCATCCATTCTTTATTGCTTTACTCATCCTACCATTTGTAGGTCTCAATGATCTGTGCATACTTCAAACCATCCTACATTCCTTTTTCCATCTAACTGTACATCCACCCTTCCATCCTTCTATGGATCCATTAAACCAGCGGTCCCCAACCCGTGGGCCATAGACCGGTACCGGGCCATGAGTCGTTTGGTACCGGGTTGTGAAAGTTGAGGCTCAGGTGTGAAATTTATGGTTTTCAGGGTTTTTAATCTTTTTTTTTTTAAATCATTTTTATAGTCAACTCTGTTTCCCTGGGCCTTTTTCCATGTGTTATGAATAAATCTTCTTTTTTTTGGTACCACTACTGGTTTTATTTTGTTGTATTTATCTGCGACACCTTAAAGGCCAGTCTGTGAAAATATTGTCAGGCATAAAACTGTCCGTGGTGCAAAAAAGGTTGAGGACCGCTGCATTAAACTATTCAAAATGTGTCCAACCATCCATTGCATTACCCCATTGTTTCTTTTAACCGCCATCCTCCATTTACCCATTTGCCCTTAGCACAACTTTAAAATCTATGAACCTTCCATTCCTCCTTTAAATCCTTCTAAATTTTAATTGTTTTATCCAGCCTACCATTTATCTCTCAGTGACTCAGCCAAACTTTTACCCATTCTACCATATTTATATCTGTGAATCTTCATCTTTTTTTAAACCATCCAAAATTTATCAGCTTCTATTCTGTGCAGATCCTAAGACTTATCTCTCAATGACCCATCAGTCCCTTAAACTATCTTATCCTAAATTCATGCTCATCCTACTATTATCTATCCACCCTTATTAGCCATCCTACCATTTACTTAAAACCTTTCATCAGTCCTTTATAAATTTATTCAACCCTCAATAATTCTATAACAGAGCCTACAATTTATCTCTCAGAGATCCAACCATCCTTTTGATACATCCTACATTATCCTACCTTTATCTATCTTTTCTATCTTTTATCCTAAAGTCATCCATCCATCCTTTTACCCATCATGCAGTGCATTTCTAAATGTGTAAATCCATCCATCTGTTAAACTCAAATTAATTCTTCCAACCATCTATTATTCTTTTGTCTACACTACTAAGTCTCTCAATTACCAGTTCAGTTTTTCCCCATCTTAAATTAATTTTCCATCCAACTGTCTATCTGTCACACACCCTTACATCCATCCACACACAGACTTTTTATTTACCCAGTCATTTGTTTATGTATCCAGTCAATCACTTACTCAACCCTTCATCCATGACTGAGTTTTTAAATTAAGCTCAAACGAAGAAACCACCTTTTCTCTCTTCTTATCTGTAGATGGGTCCCTCCAAAATGCTGCTTTGATAGTGAAGGTATGATAACCTGCTACTAAATCTGGAACTTGGATCAAATGATCGGGAGGAAAGCACCTCTCCCTGCATGCTGATGGCCTGTTCTGTCCCAACAGTTCATCACTCTGAAGTCAGTGGCACAACCACATGGCTTCAGCTAACTGTCAGGGTAGTGACCCCTGAAACCGCCTACCATTAATCACAGTTAGACAGCACATAGGGAGCCACAGTGGGCAAGAAATGAAGGTTGCTGGAGGTCAATCTGGCAGACAGCATCATTTCAAATTATCGGTTATTGCTGTATATTGGACTGTATATAAAAGATGAACATAGACCCTGAGTCTAAACCAAGATGACAGTCTAGAAGTGCCTGAAACCTGCATTATTTCTCCTGACCAGCTGGAGCAGAAAGAAACCAAAACAAAAGATAATGGTTATAGAAAGTTAGCCTACTTATTGTTTGATTTATCTCTTCAGTAAAAATTGTGCTAGTAATTTTATGGTCTCTGTCACTAGTTTTAAATCACTTGCACATTGCTACTGACAAACCTCAATCTTCAAAACAGTATTCCACAAATCAGTGTGTGAAATCACAGTGACTTTGTACTTCTTTTTCAAGGCTAAAAGATACGGTTATTTACAGTGGTATTTACAAGTCTTACCAAATCAAATACACAGATAGGCATGTAAGTAAACATTTTAAATTACTTTAATTAATGAAACCGCTTAAGAAAACTGCAGTTCCCCAAATGGCCACTTGAGGCCGACTACAAAACAGAGTGAATTTCCACTGACTCCCATGTTAAAATGCACAACTTTACAGTATAAATAAACAATTAATTTTCTATTCATGACAACTGCGTATATTACTATAACTTGTATGACTGTTCATCACCAAAAAGGCCCAGAACCTGGTTACTGACTTAGTAGTCGGCATGGAAGATGCTGACTTCTCTCCAAACATTTGCCATTTACTTTCTGAGTTCCAGTGAAATCTGAAGCAGTCCGATGCAAACTGGAAATGCAGCATATTTTCCTTCAAGGTAAAAGCTTTGGGTTTTTAAAAGATTTTGGTTTTGGTAGTAGCTAGGTGGTTAGTTGGCGAGCATTCAGGGAGGAGTTGGCATCTCCATGCAAACTACAGGTGACCAGACAATCTGCTAGTGACTAAAGCAATCACACATTTGTAATGTCACTTTTGTTTCACCCACTAACAGCCAGAAACAACTCAACAACTGGCCACACAATACAGATTTTTCCCTATTAACTTGGTAACCAAACTAGCTAGCCAGTGCTAGTCTTGACTAATAACTGACCAGGTCAACCATCTCATCTAAATTGTGTTTAATAGGGAATAAATCCAATCTTGCCACTTGTCACTGTAGGTGACGCTGTTTTTGCAGTATGATTTGAAATGTCTTAGACACAGTTACAGTTTTACATTAATACAATAAGAATAATGGCTTAATCGTTTAATCCAGGGATTTCTAACTCATTTTACATCGAGTGTAAAGAAGGAGGATTTGGACCCAAACGCAAGCATGGACAACAGCGTAGCTGTGAGAAAGTTTATTAACAATGAAAGGCATAATATAAACCAAAGCAGAGCACTGCAGGGAACTACGCTAACAAAAACCTAAACAGGGAACAGCTACAAAATAATAATGAAAGGATCAAAAACCTGCAACGAGAAACCTGAAATATGAAAACCTGAGACGTGGAACATGGAGAAAGACACAACAGAAATACAGGGGTAGACACGCAGATGAACCAGCCACCAACAGAGGGAAACGCAAGGCTTAAATACACGAGGGACGAGGGAACGAGACAGAAGGGGAACACAGCTGGGAGAAATAAGACCTAACGAGACAGGGGGAGCAAAGCTAGAAACACTGACATAACCCTTCAAGATAAAACAGGAAACAATTCACAAGGACACAGAATAAGAAACACAGACTTTACACAGAGGGAACACACAGGCAGAGAAGACTAAGCACAGAACTAAACCTAAACTAAACATGAGGGCATAAGAACAACACCTAAGAACTAAACCCTAAAACAGAATAAACTGAAACGTAGAATTCTAATAATAATCAACAAGGCACAACAGTCAGAATATACACAAAATACAAAATTAAACCAAAACACGAGAACTCAAAATACTGGGTCAAAATGACCCAGAACCGTGACAGCTGTAGTAAATAAAAGGAGAAATAAATGTATAAAAGTACGAAAAAAGTTCTGGAAGCTTTTTTACCAAACTGTCGTATATTATAAAGCACAAAGTTCTTGTTATTCACATTGGGGTTTGTTTGTTTTTTCCTTTTTTAACTTTTTTTTTTTAAACTGTGGGTCTATAATGTGGAAAAAAAAAACCCACAAAAAACGAAATTTATATAGTTATAGTGAAAAAACAGAACCTTTCAGTAGTATAAGTGATATATTTTTGGTAGTCAAAGAATTTGACACATTTATTTGAAGCAATGCCACTAACCCAAAAACAAATGTGTTCATACATTTTGTTGTCAGCATAAAAACACTGATTACAGCCACTGTTTAACACTAAATCCACCACATGAAATTTATCCTAAAAGATTAAAATGTGCGGCACAAACAGCAAAGTAATACTTTAAAATTAGTAACTATTAGAGATGGCACGATACCACTTTTTTATGTCCGATACCGATACCGATATCATAAATTTGGATATCTGCCGATACCGATATGAATCTGATATAGTGTTTTTTAATCAACAAAACTGTTGACAACAAAACCACCCCTCACGCTCCACCTCATGATGCTTAATCGACGTAATCAACCTTAATTTGATGCAGTGTAAAAAAAAATGCACAGAAATAAATTATTTTTCAAGAAATATTAAATAGATTCAACATCTTTCTTCAACAAAATTGCAGACTGCACAGATGGTACCTTCCCAAAGGAAAAAGTACTATAGCTTACAAGGGTATATATATTAGACTTAATAGTCACTATATACAGTAATTGACTTCTATTCATTTTACATCAAATTAAAACTTTGGGTGTAAGATTCGGATAATTATTTATTAAAAGCTAGACATTTTAAATGAGAATAAAGAAAAGTGTGTCTTTGTGCCCCTTTTCCCTGTTCATGCCCTATCGGCCCCCCTGGCTAAACTTTGCTAGATCTGCCCCTGCACAGTTACAGCCGTCAGCTACGTAGAAAAAGATCCTGGTGTAGAAAGTAATATTAAATAAATTCTAACAACAGCTTATCAAGCTTAAACATGCTGCTGCTGTTCAGCCGCTGGTTTCCTCTTTCTGGTGCAAAGTGGGCCAAAAGCAAACAAGAGACACGGACTCGCGAAAGAAAAGCCGATCAGCTGATCGTTAAGCAGTTTCATGATTGAAGTAGCAGCAAGAAGAGGCAGTCGCTCCCTATATCGTTTGTTAAGCTTAACGCAGGAATGCTTTACAAACATTCAGAGATGGACTTACACACTTGCTTTACTTCTCTCGGGGATAACTTTGTCGGAGATGAAATGCCGGGTTGCTAGCGAAGTTCCACATGCTATCCGGACCACCGACAGGTCCCGCATGCCACAGCCGCTCTATCACGTGATGCATACTGCTCCGACGTGTTAACGTTCTGAGGCGAGTTACGGCGCGTTGCAAGTTTTGTGAGGTGCTTTCGTGATATTTAATGGATCGGATTACATTTTTTATTTTTCTCCGATATCCGATCCAGTAATTTAGGTCAGTATCGGACCGATACCGATACGTAATATCGGATCGGTCCATCTCTAGTAACTATTGGATAGTTAGCTGGGCGTGTTTGAACTAAAACACTTTTTTGAGCATATGAATGAATTCCTTCACATTTAACTTTACTAAATGCGCTGAATCAAAAGTACTACCGCCATAGTCACCACTGTCCAGCAGCTGTCAGACAGTAGTTGGTCCTTAATATATATAATATCCATAACTTACATACGTATATATATTTTTTTGCATAATCAATATTCAGTTGTTCAGATAATAAACTAAATGAGGAACACTGTGTGTCTTACATTTCCTTTAAACACAGGTCCTGCTAAGAGAACTTCACCTCTGAGCCAGTGGGAGTTTAATCTCTGTGAAAACACTGAATTCTTAGCCGCATTAAGCAGAGCTCTCAGAAAGGTTAGACTAAATGCAATAAACTGGTATTAGAAGCGTGTGACCCGCTTAGTGCAGGACTCACACAGGGAAATACTCAGCGCTGTTCCAGCCACGAGAAACCAGAATTCTGCACTATTTTTCATGTTTTCAAGAAATAAAGTTTCTTCTGGCAGCAACCTTTCAGACTTTGCTTAATCTTCAATTGACCTAAAAAGGAAAAGTTTTGAATTTCTGTGTTTTTGCCTTTACCTTGAAATATTTGAAAGAAAAGACATAAACAAAAGTGATAAATGTTAAAATAGCTGCAAGAAGAAAACAATAATAATAAATAACTAGAAAGTCCCAAGTTCTTTAACTCAAACACAGATTTTACAGCTGGACAGGTTTCATAGATTTCTAATAGATCCATTGCCAAGGTAAAGCTGCTAAAGGTCACTGTGTAGCAATATGTTAGACAGTATCAACAGATAATCATACAGTCTCTGAAGGAGCATCATGTTGCACCTTAGTGGAGCTGAATGTTACTGCTGTAGCTTCTTGTGTTGAGCCTCTACCTCCATCTAGTGGATGACATAACAGAGCACAGTGACTCACTTTAATAGGTCTGGATTCAGTGACACTCATTTAAATATTTCTAAACAACTTAATTACTTTTCTTAGCTCCGTGTAATCAGCAATGATCACAAAAATATTAAATATGAAGATGTAAATATTAGGGAAGGTCACATATTTACATTATTTTTCAATGTATTTCTTCAAAAATGCATCTATAACTACACAAATATGTGGCTTGAGGAATTTTGTCACTGTTAGATTGTATTATATGATGATTTTTTTAGCCATTATAGAGATTCACACTTGAAGATTAAACAAAAAGGGCAATATTTAAATTGTTCGTAACCGAGCTAGCTATACTAGTAACCTAGTGAAGTGCAGTTGATTCTCTTTTCCTATATCTTCATTAATCCTCCTTCATGGCTTTCTTTGACCTTATGACATTTTCCATTCAGATGAAGGTAAAGAGTCCACATTGTGTGGATTATCCAACAGCAGTCTGTGCATTATGAATCCAGGTTGCTGGAGTTAGCAAATAACTTCAGCACTTTGACCTCTTGTAGATAAGTATGCTCACTTCTTGCTCCAAAAACAAAAAAGTGGTTCCGATGTATCTTTTATACAGTCTATGGCTTAAGCATCATACGTATTTAACTTCATCTCCACCAGGAAGCCATCCTCTTCATCCAAAGCTATGTTGCTCTGGACCACCTGCAGTATGTTTGCCACCTTCACAAGACCTAAAGAAGCTTCAACTCTTCTTTGAAGCCTTTCCACACAGTTTAGGAGTGTTTATGGGAATTTCTCACTGTTCTTCTAGAAGTGCATTTATGAAGTCAGACATTGATGCTGGACAGAAGACCTGGCTCGCAGTCTCCACTGTAACTCAGCCCAAAGGTGTTCAAAGGTGTCAGCTTGAGGTAGAACTCTGTGCAGGCCAGTCAAGTTCTTCCCCACCAAACTCACTCATCTATGTCTTTATGGACCTCGCTTTGTGCATCGATCTGCAGTCATGGTAGAGGAGGAAGGGGCGATCCCCAGACTGTTCCAGAAAGTTAGGAAAATTAAATTGTCTAAAATGAGTTGGAGCTAAGGGGCCGAGCCCAACTCCTGAAAAACAGCCCCAACATAATCACCCCTCCACCAAACTTTACACTTGGCACAATGCAGTTAGACATGTACGGTCTCCTGGCAACGACCGCACCCAGACATGTCCATCAGATTGTCAGATGGAGAGGCGTGATTTGTTACTCCAAAGAACACATCTCCATTACCCTACAGTCCAGTGGCAGTGTGGTTTACTCCACTGCAACCACTTTATCCAACGCTTTGCATTTGGTTTTGGTGATGGAACGCTTGGATCACTTCCACTTATTATAATACCACTAACAGTGGACTGTGAGGAAAATTTCACAACAGCACAAAAAACTGAAACTAAAAAACTGCAGTGTAACTATTATTGAGTTAAAAGCCACCAAATGTCAAGACTCCCCCTCAGGCTTGTGTATCTTCCTGATAGTTTTTTTATAAGGTTTCAGGCACAATGAAGAAGTGCTAATTCGCTTCAGTTATCTGCTTTCTTTATTTTCCCCATTTTCCCTATTTACTTCCTCCTTTGTTTAATGACAAAGGAAATTACCAACATGTAAGTAATTCGTGTAATTCCAGTAAAACCGATCGAGTGAAAAAAATATATTAAACTGAGAGCGAGCTCTGCTTTAAAAGGAAACTTAGAGTCAGCAGCTGCTAATGAAGACGTACCACTCGTTAAAAAATGTTTAACTTTGAAGAAGTTAATTTGAACAAAGTGGGTACTTTAATGATTCTCTGTAGGCAGACAGAAATCAAATTGCTTCATTTGTGAATATAAGCTTTCATTTAATTATACAGTAAAAGTATTTTCACCAAAATCGTCATGCCCAAGTTTAAGAGTTAACTTTAACCCCACCAACCTTTGTTAGGTTCTCTAACACAGTCCTTCTGGTGAAGCATCTGTGTCGTTAATCAGTGATGAAACTTGGACTTGATCTCTCATTTACCTGCTCTCTTCTGTTTAGGTTGTTTGCCACTTCGATACCGTCAAACTCTCCTCATTCTCACTTTTATCGTTACTACTCTGATCAGGTGACCTTTGTGCCAACTGTCTCTGAGCTGGTCAGTCATTGCAATTCTTTCCTTCGTCCTTTTCAGAACATCATCTCAAGAACATGTCCTAGATTATCATCCTTTCTGACTCTAATAATGACCGTATTTAACAGAAGTAGGTTCATGCTTTATTCAGTATGACCTGAAACTATTAAACTCCTATTAAACTGGATGGCTTCCTACAACCAGAGGAGTTGCCCCCTGCTGGCCATTAGAAAGAGTTTAAACCAATAACCAGTACAAGAAGTGACCTCACAGAGTGTTTTAGATTTTCACTGCAGTTTTTCCAGTCTGCCCCTGTCCTGCCTCCTGCAGGTGAACCTTCTGATGGGTCCTGAACACGCTGTTGGTTATGAAAGTTTTCCCACAGACGACGCAGTGATATGGCCGTTCTCCCGCGTGCACCTGCCTGTGCAGCTTCAGGCTGTAGAGCTGCGTGAACTTCCTGCCACAGATGCTGCAGCTGTGCATCTTTTCCTCTGAGTGCGTCATCATGTGCATCTTCAGATTGCTCGGGTTGCTGAATCTCTTGTCGCACTGATCGCAGGCGTACGGCCTTTCCCCCGTGTGCACACTCGTGTGATACTTGAGATTGACCATGCAGCGGAATTTCTTGCCGCACACGTTGCAGACGGGCTTCTCTCCTGGTTTCTTGCCCGTGTGGATCCTCATGTGGTTCTGAAGTGCACTGGCGTGTCCACAGCGTTTGCCGCAGGTCTCGCAGACGTATGGCCTCTCGCCCGTGTGGATCAGCATGTGATGCTTCAGGGCGCTCCTGTGACTGCATCCTTTGCCACACACCTCGCAGGTGAAAAGCTTTTCTCCGGCGTTTTTGCTCGTGTCACTGAAACTGAGGCTGAGCACCTCGCAGTTTTCCTTTTGTGTGTGGGTAACTCGGTGAGCGGCCAAAGATGCGGACGAGAAGAAGGTCTTGCCGCACATTTTGCAGACAAAATCTCTGTTTCCTGAATGAAGATTCTCATGATCGTCCAAGCTCTGCCTGCACTCGAAGGTCTCTGGGCAAAGTGAGCAAACAAATGTCTTCTTCAACGCGCAACAAATGTGTCGCTGAAACGCCTGTTTCCCCGTGAACTGCTCCTCGCACAGCGAGCACGTGTGGGTGATCGGTTTGTTTAGGTTGTGCTGACGCATGTGCCTGTGGAAGGTTGATTTGTACGCAAATTCCGTTCCGCACTTGGAGCATTTGTAAAGCTTCTCCCCGGTGTGCTTTCTCGAATGTGCAATGAGCCCACGGAGTCCGGCAAAGCGCTTGCCGCACTCAGAGCAAAGGTGAGGCTTGGAGTGAGTCAGGCAGTGTCTGTTCATCAAACACTTCAGAGCAAATGCTTTGCCACACGTAGGACATGTGAAGTCCTTGTTAGGATGGTTCCTTCCGATTTTCACAGCAGTGCATTCATGCTCAGCGTCTTTTTGGACGCCATTTTCCTCAATGACACTGGAGACTGGTTCAGGATCTGCTATTGTGACTTCAGGTTCAGAGAGGACTTCAGAGCTATTTTCCTCATGTGATGCTGGATCAGCTGAAACAAAAACAACACTAGAACTAACAAGAGAGTAACACCAACCTATCCATTTCAAAGACTTTAATGCCACACTGCAAACATGCTACTTTAGTAATATTGCTGTTATAAAAAGTCAAACTCCTAAACAGAGGATTCCACTGTGTTTAAATGTATAACCTGATTCATTTATCTGGACACTGCAGCTAGTTTTGCTATTACAGTTGTGTGCTACACATATGTTAGATCGCAGTTACATCATGATTATGTGCTTAAAGTTCTGATAATGCTTGCATTTTTATAACGTAAATATTGGAAAAATAAAGCCATAATTACTGCACAGTCCTGTTTTCAGGGACTCAAATACAAAGTCATAATTCAGTCAGTTGTTTTACGGTCAAGCATGAGCAGCTCTTCATTAAAGCTTCATAAATAAAGAAGGTAAAAGAAAGTATGAATATCAAAAATCATACGCCAGATTCAGCTGAGCACAGCAAAACTAACTGGATATTGCTTCACAAAGCAGATGGAAAATAGCCCAAAACATTGTGAGAACAAGACGGAACCTATTGAAATGTAAAGATGCGGAATATTTTGCAGTGGCTAAGTGATTCAACCTTCTCTGAGCCCAGTGGCTTTTTGCACTTGCTGAAAACTAAAGAGCAGAAAAAAAAACACCAACGACTGACACCTGAAGACTGCTCAAGTAGAGGCCTGATAAAGCCTCGCAAAGGAGGAAACTCATTATCTGATGATGTCCGAGGGCTCCAGATTTCAGGATTGTCCACAAAATATTAAAAATGTACATTTTTAAAATTATTTTATATTCTTTTAATTTTATTTGAGCCCTAAAATAGTAAAGAGTGTATAAAAACAGCTGCAGTAACTTGTAAAGAAAACATAGTTACCAGGTTCTGGCACAGATTCTGGGTCAGCTTCATCTGTTGACTGTTCGATCTGTTCCTCCTCTGAAAACACACAAAAAATTCCAAACTGTTTTCAAAATTTAATTTAGAAAAAGTGCTTTTTTTTTTATTGGTTACTGGCTGAATACCTCTACAGTATAAGTGATCACTCATCTGTCTTGTTGCTGGTTGCGATCCTTGCATGTTATTTCTCTTTCTGGACACAGATTCTGTTTTTACACAACAAAAGTTAAAAGCCTAGTTTAATATACAAAGAAATCCCAGAGTGAGAACATTGAAAGCCTCATAAACCATCAGCTTATTTACTTTTTCTGCCCCCAGTATCGATCTGCCCTGCTCTGGGTTTCTCTGCAGCAGGAGCATCTCTGGCGTCACTCATGGACACACTGAAAATTAAGGAGATTTTCTCCACAGCAACTTCAGCCCACTTTTTCATCAGGGAAGCAAACTGGTTCTGTACAATCACAGGAAAGACAGAATGATATTGCAAATGTATAGTCAGCCAATCACATAACAGTATTGCATTAAAGTTAGGGATTTAGATATGATGAATATGATCTGCTGAAGTTCAAACAGATCAGCAGAATTAGGAAGAAAGGTGATTTAAGCAGAGCTGCAAGGTTGTTGGTGCCACACAGGCTGGCCTGAGTACTTAAGAAAATGCTAATCTACTGGGGTTTTGCACATGACCATCTCTAGGAGGATGGGCAGGATAGGACGGTAAACCTCAAATAACCACTTTTTACAACTAATGTGTGCAGAAGAGCATCTCTGAGCATGAGTTCACTGTACTGTCAGTACACTGTCAGTGCGCCCCAGGGTGGCTGTGGCTACAATGTAGCTTGCCATCACCAGTGTGTGAATGTGTGTGTGTGAATGGGTGGATGACTGGGTATGTAAAGCGCTTTGGGGTCCTTAGGGACTAGTAAAGCGCTATATAAATACAGGCCATTTACCATTTACTCAAATGGCCTCAACATTCACCACCTCTCAATCCAATCGAGAACCTTTGTAAGGTGGTGGAATGGGAGACATGCGAGTCTCCCATTCCACCACCTTCCAAAGGTTGTGCCATCATGATGTGCCATCATGTTACCACGGACCAAAAACTCTAAGGGATTTTTCCAGCAACTTCATGAAGCTATGAGATGAGGAATTAAGATATTTCTACAGGGAAAATGGGTTACAACCCACTATTAGTAAGCTGTAACTAATAAATTGTCCATGGAGTGAACATGAGCTTGTAGTTCGTTGTAGTTTAACAAAATGTGCAGCAAAGTTTCATTCATTCATCTGCCCTGACAGGCTGAAGAAGCTAACTCATGATTAGCTTCTAAGATGGGATTTCTGTTGGAGTGGTCGCCATGGAAACAAACGATTGGACTTTTGGGTGACGTAGTGCTCATTTGTGCCACTTATACGGTATACATTTTAGGACACCGTACACTTAAGCTAAGAAGGGTAAGTGGAACTAGTGGAAAGTAAATTTCCTGTCATCAGTGAAACCGCACACATTTCCCGTGCGCGCGTGACCGCGGGGTTACCGTGACATCCTCGTGAAGGAGTTGCCTGCGTAGCGTCACCTCCCTCTCCTCATCCTCGCGCTTCACGGCGACTACGGAAGCCGCATTTGAGCGCTGCTGAGCGGCCACAACCGGAGCCGAGCTCCTCTCCAGAAGTCTCCCGAGCTCTGTCACGGCCGCCTCCACCAGAGTCTCCATCACAGACGACAACTGACTCTCAAATGTTTCCAGCCTGAACATGTCTGACTGTGATTTTGTTTGTAGTACTCATAAAACCAGACATCCTCTGCTGCTGAAGTTCAGCAGCTCATTTTTGTTTCCTCTCTTTACTTCTTCGACTGATTTCCCAGAGACAGTAAATGCATTTCGCTGCTGCCCTCTATGGGCCACAAAGCGGTACTACTTCTTTACAGACTAGATTTTTGTGTTAAACTGGTCGAGCCTCTAAATACTAAGAAAAGGTGTTTCATTACCTCGTTTTGCAGAGGATATACTGGCTCATGCTTTATAAAACGAACAAAATAACATCATCCCAATCCAAACAGACAAACAGCAAAACTGACAAAACAAGTAGGTCATGTGTCTTTAAATTTCCCAGATTAGACCAGAATCCATAAGTCTATAAACCTAACACTATGCAGTTGTGCAAAATCTGTTTATAAAGTTATGTACAAAAATGAAAAACAACCTTAATTTTAAATGTGCTTACACAAGTACAAAGTGAAATTTTACATTTAATAGAATCTGGTCATAAAGGGCATAAACCATAAATGACTTTGCACTGTTTAAGACACCTTCACCTGATTTAGCTGGGGACTGTTTCCAGAAAAGCCATGAAAAGATACAAGGTGTTTGTTTTTTCACCATTTGACCAAACCTTCCCACCAGACTAAGTGTGGTACACATTACAAATGTACCTCTGATGGGGAAATATGTTTTTAAATGTCATTTTCCCCTCCAAATCCAGGAAGTATAGACAAGAAATCAGATCTTCAAAAATGGAAAAAAAAATAGCCTTAATACTTTAAAACATGCTGTTTTATGGATGTTCGTGGCTTCATTTGTTGAGGTACTTCACAGGTCTTCCAACTGAAATTTCCGCTGTCGTGAAGCAATCGGCAGGTCCTCCATCGCTCCATCATGACCTTCCAGCAGCTTTTAAAATTGTCATTTTGTGACTTGTACAGGAAAAATGTCTTGTTTGTGACCCAAAATGCAGACAGAGGGCTGGCAGGTAGAAGAATAAAGATATTTGTTGGCACTTACTGATGACCAAAAGTTGCTGTACTCACAGCCCCCCCCCCCCACACACACACACACACACACACACACAATGTAT
>NW_005187417.1:2777287-2779395 GCF_000239375.1 Pundamilia nyererei
CCCACACACACACACACACACACACACACACACACACAATGTATGAGGGCATTAGAGGGACAGGCCAGACTTCGGGTGGGAACAAGGCACAGGTAGAGAAAATCTGGCAAATTGCAGACATGGGAAAAGAAAAGTCGTTAAAAGGAAATTGACTCCTTTCAGGAGAAGGGTAAACACCAAAATGTCAAACTGAAGATTTGGAAAAACAAACACTTCCAATTCTTTGTGGATAAATTTGCTCATCTGGCATTAAGATGATGCCCGCTGACTAAACTCTCGTTCCTGCTGAACTGAGCCAGTGTATTTGATCAAACTGCTGTCAGCTCAGAAAGCACGAGGGGGAGGCCAGATGTTTTCTCAGGGGATCGTGAAGATGGTAAAGAGACTCCACATGTGACCCCTGATAGTCACAAGGTGAAATTCTACATAATGAACAAAACATGGCAGGAGTGTAATGTCCTCATAAAACAGTCTTCAATAGAGCCAGTCGCCAAGTTAAAAAAAAAATGCCGATCGTCTCTGTATGAGTGACGAACTTAGCCACTGTGAACAAATATTCAAGACTCCCTGGTCAGCAGTCAACTAAGTTCTGCACCCAATCAGACACTGTACACATGACACAGCTAGCACCAATCCACTGACCGTGCCTCGGATGAGCTCTTTCAGACTGGTTGCTTGAAGAACCTCCAGTACACAGGTATATGCATGCCCTCCAGGAACAGTCGGAGACTCCGTAGCAGTGCAGTAGTCTCTGGCAATGTGATTTCAACTTTGTGGCCCAAATCATCTTGCCAGAGACACACACAGCCACAGAAAATCAGTCGTTTCTCCGGAGAAATCCCCCACTGCTCTGCCTCCCTGTGTGGTTAGTAGTCTTTCTCCTGATACTCCAGTCCACCTTCCCCTGACAGGCTTCCATGCTCTATTTAACTTGGGGCATTTCCCTGATTAACAGTGACTCCAGAGGCCTGAGGAATTCCTAACATGACAGTGTGTTCCTCTGACAGTAACCGATCGCCCCTTTGTGTCTTAAGGTGAGCAGGTGTGAGGGCTTTGGTGGCACATTAATCCGATGGTTTGGGTATCCTCCCCCAGGAAAAGACAAGTGTCAGCCTCAATTTTTCCTGGTGGATTTAGTGGGTTTTCTGCAACATTCATGATGGAAATTCCTGCCTTCAAGTAAAGAAATCAGTCTCTAGTGACCGATTTGCTCCTTTTATATATTACTAGAGGGACAAAGGCACAGTCTAAATATTAGGGATAGCATGTCCCCTGCATTCAACCTGAAGTCAGGAGGTGCAACTCTTTTGTTCACCATGTCTACACAGCAAGAATTTTTCTGTATTTTTCGGATCATAAGGTGCACCGTCGATGAATGGGTCTGTTTTCATACACAAGGTGTCACGGTTCTGGGTCATTTTGAACCAGCTTTTTTGGTTTCTTGTATTTTGGTGTTTTTCTAGATTATGTTCATTATATTTATGTTCTGATTCTTTAGCTATCCTGTGTTGATTATTTTAATTATTCTGGTTTAGGTTTTGTTCTCTTGCCCTCATGTTTAGTATAGGTTTAGTTCTGTGCTTAGTCTTCTCTGCTTGTGTGTCCCTCTGTGTAAAGTCCATGTTTCTCAGTCCGCATCTTTGTGAATTGTTTCTGGTTTCCTGTTTTACTTTGAAAGTTCGTGTCTCATGTCAGCGTGTTTTACTTCTCCCTTGTCTCATTAGCCTAATTTCTCCCAGCTGTGTCTTCCTCCTGTTTCTCATTCCCTGATTACTTCCCTGTGTATATAAGCCCTGTGTGCGCTGTTGGTGTACAACATTATATACCAGCTAGTCCAACCTCAGTAACCCTACAAGCATCACTGCTGTTTAGTTTTCTGTCTGTGTTTATGTTGGAAGTGATAGCAGAGCTGTATGTTTGAATTTTTTCAGAAATCCCTCAGTCAGAACATGCTGTATCATGTTTAGGTGGAAACTAGCGAGCTAACTTCCTGCTAACTTCTAACTCCATTAAATTTAGTAAATTCTGTTTTCATGGATGCCTGGATGTTAGACTTGTTACTATCACCTCAAGAATATTTCAAGGATAAAAGATCTGATGTCTCAACA
>NW_005187417.1:2780155-2794976 GCF_000239375.1 Pundamilia nyererei
TTAGAGCTCTGGGTAGCTCCCCAACTGGGTCTAGACTGGGTCTAGAGAGTATTTTAAATTCAGGGAATTTAAAATAGAAAGTAGCTCGTCCACAGAAGGACTGGTAGCTCCCCTTACGATAAGGGTTCAGATCGCGCGAACAGGTGTGAAATGTGTGTATTTAGTTAGTTAGTTAGTTTGTTTGCTTGTTTTAATCAATTTTAAATCATGCTTTTTATTTGTTTTCTTTTCTAATGTCTCTGTAAAGATCTTTGAATCACCTTGTTGTTGAATTGTGCTATACAAATAAATTTGCCTTGCCTTGTTACATCTGGTAAAGCAGCAATACTGATCATTTTATTAAAGGTGAAAGAATTCAGACAGTAATGCTTCAGTGTTCGTTTGACTTTGGGACCTGAAGCAGACGGAGTTTTGGACACAGATTACTCCGCGAGGCTCCAACAATCCATCAAGCAGTGCAGCTTCGTAGCTTACCAAAGTCGTACTACAACATTTTTTGACAGATAAAATCAGTTCGAGGTCAGTAAACACAACTGGAATTCATACATAAGTAGGGATGGGTATCGTTTAGCTTTTATCCGATACCGGTGCCAAATCGGTACTTTTGAAACGGTGCCGGTGCTCAAACCAGTGCTTAAAGAATGGAGAACACATTTTTGGTCCAAAAACCTCTCATGTTCAGCTGGTTTTTGTAAAAAGATAACAATGTTAGCCTTTTCTGCAGCTATGGGGCATATATGGTATCACTCTTGGCTGGAAGCAGTGCTTAGACAATGGAAAAAACACAAACTTTATCCAAAAACCTCTCATGTTTAGCCGTTTCCCTCTTTTTCTTTGGTCATTTTAGCCTTTTTGGCCAGGGTGAAGGCAGTATCTGCCATCAAACAAGAAGACAGCCGCATGTAGCTATGATGATGTTTGCTAGTTCACCTTACATGTATTAATGTAATAACGTGGTTAGCCTACTCAACGTAAATTACACACGAACAACATTAAGCTACTCACGCAGAGAAGCTGCTGCTGCTGCCATCATCATCCGTCATCATTTCTGCTACACTGGCAGGGCTAGGGGCCAGGACTGTACTCTTCGTGTTTTTGGGGATGTTGCTAACTCCGGGTCCGATAACAGGCACCACACCCGCAGTAGATGCGCTCGGTGTGAGGTCTCCCAGCAAGCTATCAAATACAGCGCATTTCTTGGCTTTTAAAAAAAACTGTGTTGCCAGCTGTTTAAACAGATTATTGGTGTTACCTCCTTTGACAGTATCACAGTATCAGCTTAAAGCACTTGTTGCTGCTGAGTTTGCATATTTTGCTGTGAAGTACAGCCAGACTTTTGACCGCTTCGCCTTGGGCATTTTTAATCTGTAGCTCTGCTCTAAAAGAACGTACGTACCTGGACCCGCCTACTATCCTCAGAAACGTAAAATGATTGGCTAGAAGTGTATCACAGCTCAGGAAAAAAAAGCACCGAAATAAAGCACCGAAATGTACGCTGCTTTTCGGTCTGGTTACTACCGTTTATGTCAGAACCGTTGTCACGATACCGGTACCCATCCCTATACATAAGGCACACAGGATTATAAGATGCACTGTCAATGTTGAGAAAATTAAAAGGATTTATAGTGCGCCTTATAGCCCAAAAAATGCAGTAGACCCAAAACAGTCTTAACTTTTTTCCTTTTTTTCTTTAAAGTATTCATTTCTGTTCAATTCTGTACACATTAATCTGGTCATGATGAGATGTCTTGCAGAAAATGGGCTCTTGCAAATAAGCAAAAAAACTCCACATGGAGACAAATCCAGCGATGTGTCTTCCTGGAGATTGACCAGTTTGCAAGGCCAAGTGAATGAGTTATAGCAGATCTTTAATATACACTTGAGTATTACAGGCTTTGATTTTATTGCAATTTTCCACTTACAAAAAAGTTGTACATTTAGTGCTTTGCACTGCACCAGACCAGCAGGATTTCTTCCTGCAGAAAACCCCTAGGCCAGGGGTCAGCAACCTTTAACACCGAAAGAGCCATTTGGACCCGGTTTCCACGCAAAAGAAAACACTGGGAGCCGCAAATACTTTTTGACATCTAAAATAACACTGTATATATTGTTTTCTACCTTTAAGCTTTGTGTGAACAACTAAGGTGTGTTGCTTAAATCCATGAAGTGCTACAGAGAAAATTACATTTTATTTATGTAATTAACACATTTTGAACTCTTAAAGAAATATAACAAAAGGAAAGACACCCAGCAGAACTAAAATGATCCATGTAGCAAACAAAAACTGTTGTGAGCCGCCACCCTTATATCTCCTTTGGGCTTTTGAAGCCTGACTTTTAAAAAATAATTGGAAAAAAAGCACTATGCTGCTACAAAATGAAAAATAGATATTTGCAAAATTCTGCCTAAATATGTATTTTACCTGCTTAATGTGTGTGGCGGGGTGTGGTCTGCAACGCCGCTGCATTGGAGGCGGACGCACCAGAGCAGCACCCGAAATCACGCCTCGCCGCCTTTACGTCTATGCTATCTCTGCTGTTGTGTTGGTGTGTGTCAAGCTGTAAGCTGAAAAGCTACAGCCGGCTGTATGCGTACAGCAACCGTGTGTGAAAAGTGGTCAATAAAGAGATGCTATAAAGCATGTTCATGCAAACATTGTTGGGTCTGCCGTGATATGTTTACAATGGGACTTCTGCTCCTGAACCTCTGCGCACAGCGTCTGCAAATTGGGGTTGTACGAAGTCACTTTCATCTTTACGCAGGACTGTAAGCTGTCATCTGTGAGGCATGAGCGGTGTTTGTTTTTAAACATAGTTCACGGTGGAGAACAGCTGCTGATATAATGTGGATCCGAAGATCCATAATTGGGTTGAAAGTCTCGATAAATGCACGGCGTTTCGGCGGGTATACCGGCTTATTTTGAGCGATGAAAAAAATAATAGAATATAATTTTATTTTTAGATTTCAATATAACAATAATCTTCCAATTTAGAACTACAAGTTTAAAAAGAACTAACATAAATAAAATACACTTCAGCTGAATACTTCTAATTTATTTTCAAAAACCACGCGGAGCCGCACTATAAGGACTAAAGAGACGCATGCGGCTCCGGAGCCGCAGGTTGCCGACCCCTGCCCTAGGCAGACACTAAACACCTAACCTGACAGAAATAATTCAGATTAACTCTTTCTGGCATTAAAATGATTAGAAAACCACAATTATTATAGAGCAAGTCAAAAGAACAGACTCTTAATGTTTTTTTTTTTAAAAACTAAATAAAACACACTTGACAATAAAAACTGTAGATTTAAAATTAAAATAGACATTCTGTATTCAGAATTCATAAAACTAACAAGTTTACAAAAAATTAATTACAAGGAAACAAAAGGAAAAGAAAATTGTGCAAGCATAAATCTGCCCAGCATACCTGTTACACAATAAATGTGTCTTTTGCAGTTGAAAGACTGTAAAACTTTCTTTCAGTCCCGTGTGACTCCCTGACTCTTCCCACTTCCAAGAAAGGCCACTCGCACAGCACGAAAACTTGAAAAAAAGCCACCTAATCAAGCATCCACATTCACAGCAATAAGGCAAAAATGTTCACTCACCAGTTAAAGTGTAATTTTCACTAAGGATAAACTAAACTGCAAACTGAGGTTTTGTCTACCTACAGACCAAGCAGCCTAATTGTTGAAGGAGGAGGTGCAATTGTTGAAGGAAGGGGAAAGGAGAGGTTGGTGTTGAGTTTGAAGAAGTTGCTGTCATCTTTTTATCCAATAAACAGGCAGCAATTCTTTGAATGGACCAATCACAGGGCCCCACCTGTTTCAGTATGACACCCACACCTGCAGGATTCAAGTAAGGTGTAGTGAAGAGGTTTAGTCGCCCAGTCCCCTCAGGGTGATTATTTTTTTCCAACTGTTTGGATTTTTAAGACTTAAATTTCGGGGTGTGGTCAGTTTGATAGACAGGTGTGTCTCCACAGGCAGCTGCAGCTGGTTGCTGTTTGAAAGGCAAGTCTCACCTCAGCCTCTTCAAAGTTGCTGCTTAGTAACTGCTTGAGGTCCCACATGAGCTCCAGGGCCCCTGAGGGGTACCCGGGAATACCCAGAAATGGGCACACCCAACAGTAGACCGAGAACCTGTTTGAGAGATTATACCCGTGGGAAGTGTGGCATCTAAAAATATAGTGGTGGATATAGTGGTGGTGCTGCCATGACCCAGCTGATAATTTTTGTTCTCAAACTGTTCTCCCATTAGGAGCTCAGTCTGAGTGGAGTTTTTTTTTCTGCTCCTCTCACCTCATGTTATGTATTTTCGTTGTTCTTTTTTCCTATCAGCCTATCTCTCTGACATGTCTCCCCAATGTAATGTTTGTGTAAAGTATGTTTGGTCAGAGGGTTCCTTTGTAAGTGCGCATGGGCCATTCAGCGTGCTGCCTGCTGTAACCTATAATTTCCTTCGAGATTAATAAAGTATTCTGATTCTGATGATTCTGATAACAGATGAGCAAAGATGATATGTGGACAGATCAATCGAAACTTTTTCTGTGCAGGAAAAATTCATACAAAGGTCTCCTATAGGGTAGAGTTATTTGATTTAACCAGCTGTAAAAGCTGAATATACAAAGGGCATTTCCTTTACACTGAAAATGTTTGAAACCAAAGAATATCTGAACAACTTAAACTTTTGTGGATGTTTGCTTTTTCAATTTAATGTTTAAATTGTAAGGAATTTAATTGTATTTAGTTTAATTACTACAAATAATACACTGGATTACAGCATTTCAAGCATTTTTGTACATTTTGACATTTTAAAGTCATGCTAGCATTATGCTGCCTGTTTTTTTTGTGTTTTGTTTGTTTGTTTTTCTATTTTAATAATTAAATGACTCATACAGAGACCAATAAGTAGAAACATATGCATTGTGTTCACAGGTTATGTGAACACAACTTCCTGCAGGTAAGTTAATAAATTCATTGACTCTAATATTGGTCTGAGCCTCAAGGTAAACATCAAACACTACATGCATATCACATGAACAGGCTTGTGCTCAGTATCTTGTTAAGCCCTCTCTTCTTTCTTTGAAGACAAAGTAAAACTGCGTATGTATGACTGTTAGGATGCTTGACACGCAGTGCCAACAGTGACTAAATAATCTCCTCAGCCATTTAGCAATGATTTACAACTTGTGGCCGCACTCCACAGCTCCATCTTAAACCCGTCACTCATCCCACTTTCTCATGTCACGTAAACCATTTTTGCTATAAATTCTCCGCTCTTACTCAATTGCACTCATTCACTTTCAAAAGTGAACACAATGTGCTCAGGTTCATGCCAAACTTTAACAGTATGCTGGAATAAGTTGAGCAGTTAGCAGTGTGAATAACAATTTCAGTAACTACAATAAGTCGTTTGAGCCTCCCTGCTGGATTTAGTTTTTTACATATTTGATGATCTTGGGATGTGGTCCTGCCAGCTGTTCAGGCACCCTTTCTTTGAAATCCAGTAACATTAAGAGCCACTTGGGGGTAGTTCTTAAGTTGAGGGGGGCTGGGATTATAAAGCTGCATCATAAAAATAATGCATTAAAAGTACTGTCCTGGAAATGTTTCAATATTTTGCACTGTAGCTTTTAGATATGGCAATGTTTGAACAGCTGCACTTCACAGGCATTTTGTACTGAACAACTGTTTTCCACAATAGAGGGAAAAATATTACACACCTACTTAAAGGTTATTTGCATAACAACAACAACACTTCAGTAGGTCACATGTAGCAGGGGAAAGTATCACAGTGGTTTCACCCAAAACCTTCGGTGGTAATGACCCACGCCTTTTTCACAGAGATGATGATGCATGATGATAGTGGGTCACTGACCACCCCCTAAGTGACAACACCCACTAGGTTTTAAATACCTGGGAATCTCCAGCTTTTTGTTTGAGAACTAAAGAAACGTTTGGGATAAGAGTTGAAATGTCTTTTAAAAGGTTAAAGGTGTTTTGCCTTCTGTAACACGCACGTTAGTCTACCACGTTACACCTTCTTTTCAAGCTCTTAAGACCTACCAAAAACACAGATGCTATTCTGAGAACTGTGGTTACACAAATAACCAAAAGTCACTGGCAGTTAACAATTAGCCCCCTTATCCCAGTAAGGATCTAACTGTTCCTTTCTTAAACAGCAGGGATAGTCTCTTCTGCAGTAGATTACACTAGCAGCTTTGTGCTGTGAAATACCTTTGTGCACACACCCTGTTGTCACTCTGTCAGTCACCAGTGTCTTGTGTAATTTCACAACTTGCCAAAGGCTTTTGGTTTAACAAGAGGTAATTTGATGTGCCTCAGTGGGGAAAGTGCAGGTGTAATGACTTCATTATGCCTGAAATGTATTTTTCTGTTCTCTCTCTCTTTCTTTCTCACAAGTCTTGATACAACACAGTTATAAGTGGTGGCTGTGCTTGGACAAGTCAAAAGGGCTGTTCCTTTTCTTGTACTGCAACAGTTCTTAATATTTACAGCTTCTTGCCTGCCTGTTTCTCCTTTCAGTTATGTTTGCCAAAGCCTGTTTGACAGGCTTATCTGTACAGTCTTCTCAGTCCCCCCATCGCACATAACATTCCTTTTTTTAGTGTGAAAGTCTCAGGGGAAACACAGTCTGCCCAGCAGCCCAAAAAGTTGTGAAACTTGCATTTGTAGATACTAAAATAGATGTGTTTTAGCTCTCATATGCACGGACCTATTTTGCAGACAGAGGTTAATTTAAGCATAGATTATTTTAGATTGTAGCTGAAGCACATGGAACAAGAACTGAAACCTATAACATGATCAAATATTGTATAGAGCTGCAGACTATATGATCATTTCACCATGTAAATCCAAAAATAAAACATGCAGAAACAAAGGGGGGGAAAAGAGAATCTATTTTTCTCAAAAAATCTTTTTCACTTACTGCAAAGTGTCAGTCACAGATGCTCCAGATGCACGTCTTCATACTCTTCATAGCTTCTTTCTTACAGACTCTCTGACAAGCTATGGAGTTATAGTCCAGCCTCCTCAGACAAACACAGACACACACACACCCCTGACACATGCTCTTGGCTCCTCACCCTTACACTTCAAATGGTGTTTAAGTCAAAAGCCACTATAGAAGAGTTTATATCAGGAATATCAAACTCATTTGACAGCTCACTTTGATCTTGAATGGACCAGTGAATGACATTTCCTAAACATTTAGCCCCTGAGATTTCTTAATATAAGAAAAAGAAGTGCATGTTAAACACTGTCTTAGTTACATGATGAATGTGTGAAATTACAGAGAATGTTCTGGTAGCTCATTGCTCGCACTGTCCTGTATTTATAAAACATAACGTTTTTCTTAATTCACAGATTTAAAAAAAAACATAGCAATAGTAGTAGTAGTGGTGACGGGGAGTGAAAAACTTTTCTGTCATTTAGTTGTTTATCTATTACTTAACTAATTTGTTGTAGTAGGATAGCATGAATGGGAATTGAGGGAGGGCTTTATCAGTAGGAAAACCTGTACACATTATAAAAACACAGCTTAAAGTTCAACATCTGTGCATTTCTTGGCATTTTCCAAAGCTTTCAAGTGGGCCGGATTGGAGTCTTTGCCGGGCTGATTCTGGCCCACAGGCTTTATGTTTGATCTGGTATTATATGATTAATAATTAATTCCATTTAAAAGTGCCAGTCCAGCTGAACACAGGTGAACACATCATACGTTTTGAATCAAGTAATTAGTGCACTTAACAGTTAAATACTGCTGACCCACCCAAAACAAATGAGATAAACTAAATATTAATATTTTATTAATGCATTTATTTATCAATAAACACCAGTTAAATGTTGTTTCTGACTCCCTATGAAGGAAGGATATGTAACCACACTCTGGACAGGAGGGTAGACTACAGTAGCTTCTGGGTCCGAGAACAACAAGCTAATGAGGCTACAAAAAGCATTCTGAGAGCAACTTAAGATTTACAGTTTAAAAACACTTCTGATCTCCATGTCACTTTTCATAATTTTATTTTAAAGAGCCCTCAGTTAAGTCTTTCATTAGATTGACAAGGCAATACAAGATATAATAATTTTCTATGAAGCTTTGGTTTACTAAAATCTCTCCTATAAGACAACCTCACCTTTTAAATATTGACATATAGAGCTTTATTATCATTGAGGATCAAAGCATTATTTATTGTATATTATTCACAGAAATCATTAATAACAAAGACACGCTGCCTTACTTTGTAGCCTGTCCTCTTGCTCATGTAGTGACCCGGTGACTCTGCTGCCCTGCAGCTTTTTTCTGCACAATGCCAGGAGGAAGCAGTGGGCTGAGGCTGACTCTTTTCTCTCCTTTTATAAATCGGGCTTTATGAGCTTACATAGTGCCATTTGTGCATGAGGCCTGTCCCTGCTCCAAAACAATTCAAAGAGTTTGTTGGTCTGCCTCTTTTTGACAAAGCCACTCTTTCAGCCTGCGTCTGAGTGCAGGAAGTCTTATTCTCTTAATTCAGTTCACTGCAGAAAACCTTAACTGGCACAAAGAGGCCAAACAAGAAGGTTTGAAAATAATATTTTCATCAGCTTTCTGGCATTAACAACCCACATCGGAGTAAATCAGTTTCATTCTTTTTCCTGTCTCTTTTTATCCAATAAAATAAAACATTTTAGTGCAGGTTTCATCTTTTGTGTTTTATAACATGAAATCAAAACAAGCCTGTGTGAGTGTACTTGATCACATCACTAGCACCCACGTCCAGCACGAGGAAACATTATCTTTCAGCTGTGTGTTATATTTCTGTCCAGCTGAACACCGTATCTCCAATATTTGCTCTGTTTTCGGTCTTTACCCCCACATGGAGGATATCTGGCTGTTTAGCAGGTAAATGCTCCAGTATGTTCTTTATGTCCATACTTGGTCTGTATGTAACCTAGGTAGGTAGTATACGCTTTCTTTCTTTCTTTGTTTTTGTAGAAAGTCAATGTTTTAAAAGTGTCATGGTGTAAGTGTAAGTTGTTATTAAATGCAGATAAATCAAAAATCATGTTATTTTTTAGAATGGCAATATACTCTTATACTCTAAGTAAATTTAAGTAATGCATAAGTAATTTTAGTAATTTTAAGAATCAGATAACTTCAGGTATTTTGCAGAAAAGGAGACACAAATTATTCTGTAAGTAATTTTAAGTACTGCATAATTTCTTGGTAATTTTACAGAAAAAACAAACAATATTTCTTCATCTCACACTGTAGGTACACTGTACTTTTCAGCGTGTGGACCATATTACAGAGTAGTTTAACCTTACCTAACTTCCTGGTATTTTACAGGAAAGTGCTTTCTGTACACTCCTTTTGACAGTTGTTTGAACAGTCATTGTGACAGAAAAAAAAAGTTAGACGTTAGACTTGGATCCATTATTATAAGGACACAATGGCCTGCAGATTTTAATGGTATTTATCTTTTTCTTATAAGTTATTATAATTATCTTGATAAAATAAAAGGACAGTTGAATAAAAGAACATCCTTCATGTACATGAACATAGTGACTATTAAATAAAGATGTAAAAACATAAAGGTGTAAAGACAAAATATTCAAATATAAACCCTGAATCCTGAAAGTACAGCATATTTACAATGTACGTTATTCTAGTGTGCCTTTAAGCATTTGTATATAAAATATAATTACACTGTAATTTAAAATAAAATACCTTGAAAGTCCAATTAAATACAGGAGAATTACACCCTTATTTACATGCTGTATTATAAAGCATTACCCTGACCCGAACCCAAAAACGTTAGATAGTGCATGCAGTTGATCTTTTTGTCTTATTACTGGCTGAGAGGATCATGAACACCTGTTAAGTAGATATCCTTGTACATCTGTAGAGTTTCCCATTAGATGTATTTTTTTGTTTTTAAATAAAAATCTCTCCTTAAGCTCATTCTGATCTCTGCACATACATATGCGAAAACCATCATCGCTATGGCCTTGGGTCAGTATTTTACCATCGTTTGTCCCAAGAGTCAGAAGAGAATATGGGCAACAATTAAATATGGTGCCTATGTTTCCCCAACATGAGGATCTGAAACTGTTAGAGTTGGTACTGTGTGAGAGTCAGAAAATATTACTCCTGATCAGTGTGGCTGCTCTTGGAGTTGCACTTTACCTCATTAGTAACAATATTGTTGTCGTTGATGTTATTTTTGCATATGATTTAAACATAGTGTTCCCTCTATCCAACCACAGACTTGGCTTGGAGGAAGAAATAAATATCCTGTATATCCAGTTCACTTTGTAGAAGTACAGAGCTCATCGCAGCTCCTGAAACAACCAGCAGGCGTCTCTCTTTCTCTCTTTCTTTCATGTATAAATGCAACACAGACTCTTTCACATAGGGAAAAATGTGTTCAAAGTTCAGCAAAGTGTTGGCTTTAGTTTAAATTATTAAACATTGCAAACGTTTGTTATTGTTCGTCTTTCTTTAAGGAGTTATTCAATAATTTTCCATGTGCAAACAATGTGTGATGTGCACATGTGAAAGAAAGGTATATTGATCACTTAAAATTCATACAGTGAATATATATTACAAGCCAGCCTGTGATGTTAAATATAATATTCAAACTTTTGGTTAAATTCTCCTATTTTATAATTCATACGTCACACTGGGAACACCCCTTCTTGCCTCCATGTGGCTCTCCACCCTCTCCTCATCCCTCTATCCTTCACCATACAGAGCTCCAGACCTCCTCTGGGAACATCCGAGACATATCAGTACACTACAGACTCTGCAGACGTTTAGTCACCTCTCAACAGCTCAACAGCTGCTGGTACTCTGGTATTTAATCAGATGTGCTTCTGAGTTGTCAGTAGATTTGAATAGAGGGATTTAAAGCCGCTAACTGGTGACGTTTTGGAGCATGAGGGTGAGCCAAGTGTTGCAGTTGTCCACTTTACTGGTAGGACTTCACCATGTCTGGTGTTCACCTGCACTAGGTCAGGTCCCTGTGTCTCAGGTGAAGATGCTCTCGCTGGGTCTGGCTCACCTGCTGGAAGAGGTGACTGAGAACGTGGAGCGACTGGAGCAGCACGGGGAAATGATGGGAAGAGAGATGGACGGGGCAACAAAGCGTTTGGAGAGCCTTCGTAAGAAAAATATACAAGTGGGACGGACTCACAAACAGGTGAGTGAGAGCTCTGCAAATTACTTTTCACAGCAAATCAGACAACCTAGTGTGCAATCTTTGCCCCAAAATCTCCAGCATATGCTTCAGATTATATATTTTGGATGTTTTTTAAAGCTACAACTAACAATTTTGAAGAAAACAGTTCATTTTGGAGTCTAAAATTTTGGAGTCTACACTAGTGTGTTAGTGTAGTGTTATTTGATTAAAAATAACACTACTCTAACACACTAGCTACTAATTTATTGTCATTTAAATCCAGTAATGGATTAATTACCTAATAACTGATTGTTATATTATTATTATATTATATATTTGTGCTGTCCTTTGTAAGATGGGTAAAATATAACATTGAATATGGCAGCTTTGTTAAGCTGAAAGTATTGATAAAATTACAGGTAACCATCTTCTACTTTTTATTAATCAAAATCAACTAAAATGCCATAAAATATTAGATTTTAAGCCCATAGCTCTGCATCTTCCTTGGTGGTTTGGCTGATTTAAATGTGTTTCTCTCCAGGTGAGGAAGGTCCTGCAGACATCGTCTGCCAGGAGGGACAGACAATGGAGGACAGTCAGAGACCTGCAGAAGGAGTCGGAGGATCTGGAGACTGAACAGGCAGCCATGCAACGCCGCATGAACCGGATCCTCCAGAGTATGAGGAGCCTGACTGAGGCAAGGTCAGGGGGTGGGGCTTGCACTGGCATCAGCTCCATGAAGGTGAGCAAAAACTAGGAAGTTAACCAATAAATTATCAGGAATCATGAAGAGACCAAGTCATCAGTCACACTCACGTTTGCTGCAAAAAATGTTTTGCAAAGTATATTGATGACTCGCATATGAGGGGGTGGTAAATAAATTAGCACATTACTTCAGCAACTGGAGCTGGAAATGGCCACTACCAAGCGATCTCTTTATATGTGGGCAGGTTTCAGCCAACATTACCTTACCAACATTAACAGAGCTACTGAGGCAAGGAAGTCAATTGTGAGGGTGTTAAAAACATGACAAACTTTCCAAATGCTGCATAAATATCAACAGCTGCTGTACCATTAGCACTGGAGCTGTCCTGGATCAGGAGCATGCTGATTGAACCTTACAAAGAAGAAAGCTTCAGCAGTTGCTTCGATGGATTTATCAATGAAGTTCAGAGATCTTCTTCTTACACTTTAACATTGTTGCTGTGTTGCAGGTTCTCGTTGATAAACAGGCCCGACGACTTGCCAACCTGACCTCTGAGGTCTCTGCATGGGAGAGAATGATTGACAGACGCCAGCAGTACATCGAACATCTGGAGAAACAGCTGTCTTCAGGTTTAATGCTAACATTTTATACTTTTTTCATATCATGTTTTTGATTCTGTCTTTTCTACCTTTATAACTAAATATTTTACCTGTCTTGTGTATGTCACAAGGGAGGGCAAAGTCAGGCCTGCTGGTTGACCCAGTATGAAACTTCTCATTAGTTTCTTTTTTTAAAACACAGTTTTTACCCATTATCTAATTTGCCAAAAATTACATTAAATATCTCTAAATATACTTGATAAATAGCCTCAAAATCTTGTACAGACTTTTGATCACCAAACTATTGAATATTTCCACAACCACTGCATCGATTGCTGAATAATGTGACACAGATGAGCATGTTTTTTTTTAACTTTTGGCTGCAGATGTACTTTATGATTGGTGCTTACTGGATAATTTGAGCTCAGCAGTGTAGCATGGCTGACTATCTTGTCTGTCACTCTAAATGTGTCTCTGTATTTTCTTTTCTCTGGTAATTACTTGGGTTTGCTTTCTACCTGCTCTTGTCCTCTCTGTCTAGTGCAAATAACTGTGAAAGCCCTGCACTGGCTGTGCTGTGTTGTTCATTAAAAATGCTCAGGAGTTTGTCTTCCTCTCCGGTGTGTCTTTGTGTGTTTGTTTTAGATGCCTAAAAGCCTCCCAGCAGCGCAGAGGGTAGAGGTTCACCCAGCCTGTGACCGATGAGCACAGCTGCATCAACACTGTGACTCTGACCAACTTACAGGCTGAGACTGATGCTGCAAAACTGACAAGGCAAACAGCTCTGACAGTCAGCCATGTGAGATGTCAGTGCCTTTTTAAACGTGTGTGCCATCTGCATCTCACAAGGATGGTTTTTTTTTACAGCATAAAGCAAATATTTTTACCCAAAACATAATAAAACATCTCAATTTCAATAAACCTAATGCAAAAAGCTGTTTGGATTCCTCATCTAGTATTTATAAATCAAAATCATCTCACCACTCCTCAGATTTATATGGTGGCCTCTTAGATAGGCCGGACTCTCAAGCTGGGCACCAGTGAGGAAACTAGCTAACTATAGTTCATGTAATTAAAACAATAACACCGTGTCTGTTTTGTGAAACTTCTTTTACTTTACGGGAGTTTATTGTGTTATTCAGAGTGCTTTAAGGCAGGGCTTTTACTTCTAATAGAGCATTTTTCTATGTTATTTAGAGTTCGTCTGTGTCAAATATGTTGTGGAAGTGTTCTGTCCTCAGTAAGAGCTGCCTGTTTCTAAAGGTTTGAAAACACTACTTGACTTGTTCCTGAGTCATCACGTTGTGGCTCTGGCTTTCACATTGTTGTGGTGATGATGAAACGACTCACGAAGATAGTTTGTCACACTCACTGAAATAAACACGAGCGTAGTGAGACAGTTGTTCAGCACACCCACCGATAAAACAAATCATCCAGTTGAGTCACACTGAAATTTTTAAAAACTGAAAAGGCAAAGTTAGACTTGGTCATGCTTTTAGACATTATTTAACTAACAAGTTACACGAAAGAACACAGAAATTAAACGACTGTGCTAGAATATTGAACTAAGACTATATTCTGAGATCCAGCAACTATCGCACAGCTCCTTTACGAGTAACAGAGAAAACAGTGTTTGTCATTTTGATGTCACTGGCCAGAAATTTGTTAGTAATTGTTCGTGTTTTGACCTTGATCCTACATTACAGATGATCTGGATGTTGGTTTTATGTGTTTGCGTTGTGGCTTGGTCATTCTTGAAAATGAGATTTTTGATCTCAGTCACGTAATGGACATACTGTATACTGTCTGGCTTAAAGAAGAAGAAGAAGAAGAAGAAGAAAAAAAAGAAAAAGAAGAAGCCTCCAGCTGGATTTAACTAAGCAAACAGGTAAACCAAGAAAACAGTTGAGATTACTGAAGCTGCTGAAACTAGGTTAAGAACTGTCCGAAGCATTATTAAAACCTGTGATAGTGGTCAACCATCAAACTGCAGTTTGCTCTACATATTTGAGTTGTTTGCCATGCTTGGTAAGGCATTTTTTTCAAAGATTGTTTCAATTATTATTTTGAGCTTTTACTTCTGTGGCTCTTTGGAGTTGAGACAAAGCTGTGTGAAAGGCATTAGCCATGTTGCTCGCTGATAGCATAATATTCTGTTTTAGCTAGCTGAAAGGTATTGTTTGCGGGCAAATACCACAGCCTTGAAAAAAAGCTTGCATGTAAATTTTCAGTCAAACCTTTGGTCAAATACACCTAAAACAATGTCTAAAATGTGAAATGTTGGTATAATGGTGCTACTTGAAGCCTGAAAACGATCGCCCATAAAA
>NW_005187417.1:2795771-2829325 GCF_000239375.1 Pundamilia nyererei
TGGATTTGCTGTGTATGGAGGGAATCTACACAGTGACATCCATTCAATTTTAAATTCAATTCAATTTTTTTTTATAGAGTGCCAAATCACAGTAACAGTCACCTCAAGGTGCTTTATATTGTAAGGTATACTTACAAAGAAAAACCCAACAATCAAATGACCCCCTATGAGCAAGCACTTTGGCGACAGTGAGAAGGAAAAACTCCCTTTTAACAGGAAGAAACCTCCAGCAGAACCAGGCTCAGAGAGGGGCGGCCATTTGCTGCGACCGGTTGGGGAGGGGGAAGGAAAACTGGATAAAGACATTCTGTGGAAGAGAGCCAGAGGTTAACAACAAGTACAATTCAGTGCAGAGAGGTCTATTAACACATAGTGGGTGAAGAAGAAACACCCAGTGCATCATGGGAATCCCCCAGCAGCCTACGCCTAATGCTGGACATACAATGTGCGATTTTTTGGCCCATTTTGAGCCGATTTTTCAGTCGTGCGACCGTTTTGGGGATCGACCCGAGTTTGGCCTTAATCGTGTGTCGTACATCGTATACGTGGGGTAACGAGAAGTGATTAACACCTCACGACCAGCTCCCGATCATCAGTCGTTTGGTCGTAAGAAAATCAAACCTGTTTGAAATCCTGTCGGCCATCGTGAGGGTGTCAACGCAGCGTCTCACACTGCGCACGCGCAAACACAGAGATGAAAGCGAAAAGACAGAACAGCACGGCAGTGCAGCGTGTGATCCGGACACAAGCGATGGAGGCACAACTTGTAGAACTGCCAAGCTCATCTGAGCCTTTTCGATGTGGCCTCACAAAATTATCGCGACCACAACAACCGTGAAAATAGTGTAAACTTTTGTGTTATAACCTTCATGCTATGGACGAACAGTGTGAGCACTCAGGTTGCACAGAGCAGCGGGCCGTATAGTATGAGACCCTGCATCGTGACCTACGAACTTCTAACCCCTACGAGTCAATCGGACAGTTTGAACAGGATCTGAATAACACGACTGAAAAAATTGCACAGTGTATGCCCAGCTTATTGCAGCAAAACCACGGGAGGATTCAGGGTCACCTGAGCAGGCCATCAGCCTACTAAAAGGATACAGAAAAATCCAGTTGAAATAGTGTTAGTTGTCATCACGGGTGCTGGTGGACTCATTTGAACACCTCCGAAATTTGCAAACGCGCAAGTATTCCTCTTCTTCCTCCAAATCCTCTCGGGACCTTTTCCTCGAGCCTCCAGTTTCATGGTTGTCAGGCTCTTCATGGGCATCTTCAAAAAGTTCATCACTACTGCTCTCAGAGTGATCATACACAATTGAGCTGGTCCCCGAATCAGAGTTTGCGAGCCTGGATTTTTTGCTATTAGGCTTTTCTTCATCTCCATCTTCCTTTCTGGATCTTTTTGTGGATCCAACAGGCAGCGGTACCTCATCAGCAATATTACCAAGATGAGGACAGCCCTCGCTATCAGTGTCACAGGCAGAGATAGAGTCAGAGTCATCATCAGAAAACTCCTCGCTCCATCTGATTCTTTTGTTTGGCTCCACATCTTTCACATCCATCTCTCTAGAACTCTTCCTGGATACACCTGGCTGAGGATCCTCTGGGATGTACGGGTGAACATCCTCACAGTCTTCAAATGCCTCATCAGAATCGTCATTTTCAATGCCGACGACAACAACAGCGTTATGATCATCATGCAGTTCATTGTTGTCAGCATTGGCATTATTGTCTCTCACATTAATATTGTGATTGTTTACATTGTTGACATTGCCGTCATTGACATTGTGAAAGTCAATATATAAGACATCATATCGATCCTCTAATTCATCTAGTAGCTCAGTCAGCCTCCAAAAAAAGATATCATAGAGAGTAACATAAAGTCTTTCCAGTAAACCCCAGAATCCACCAACAGGTTCATAAGCTGGCTCCTGATCTCCTCTTGGAAACATTTCTGGGTTAACCTGTCGGCCTGCAAGATCATTTTATCTTTTAATTAGCATTCATAAATATCTGCTGAAAATCAGTTTTTCAAAAATTTTACGACTGAGTACATGTGCTTACCATTACGGTTATTTTGTGATCCATCTCCGCTTCCATTCATTTTGACTACAAGGAACAGAAAACAACAATGATCACTAAACAACTCAGAATGTTCAGCGAATTTGCTTTTTTTGTGATAACTTTAGGCTACGTCCACACGTACATTTTTGTAAACGGAAATTTTCCTTTTTCGTTTAAAAAAAATTCCCGTCCACATGTGCAGTTTTGAAAAAATATCTCCTTCCACATGTAAACCCTAAAAACAAAGTCAGGAACATGCCAAATCCTAACCGTGTAGAAATGTTGGCGAGGAAAACCTCACAAAACCTTACGTACTTCTGAAAGGTTTTTGTCTTTTTCTGGAAAGGCAGCTAATGTTGTGTTACTTTCAAGTGCCTTCATCATTTCAAATGTTAATAACTAAAGACAGCATTTTAGCTGGTATAGACTCACAACTTTGGAATGGACAAAATGCATATAGCATACATGAATGTAAATTTTTTAAATTACATTTATTGCAAACCGACGTCAGGATTTGTGTTGTGAGAGCATCTGTGTTGAATGATGCTCACTCTGATGCCTCTGTCTTTCTAAATGGAGGGACAGTAACTGTGTGTGTTCATGTAAGCATGTAAAAACGGCAGATACTAAGATTAACAGCAGAGCTTCTGTCACTCTAAGATATGATTAAGAACATTTTCTAATTTATGTATAATTTGTCAAATATTACAACAGCTGACAAATTGTTAAGTCTTCATTTGTTTTCCTGAATAATAGATCCACATCATCCTCTCTATGATTGTAAGTTGTATGCACAGATTTTGATATCTTTTATATGGAGACAAAAAATACTTAAGACAGAAGTGAATCTTAAAAACTAAAGCAGTCAATGTGTGTTTTTTTATTTTATTCTAATAGTTACTGTAAAGTTCTACTCTAAGAGATTCATCTTGGCCTTTATGCAGGATTAAAGCTCAATAATGAGGACACACACAAAATATAATACATTTCTTTATGATTGTTAGGCAAAAACAAAGAGAACCCAAAGCTATCAAAACATATATCCACAGTCTTATTCTTGCTCTGCTCCCTAATTTTCCCCTGGAGGCATCATTATGGCAACAAAACAACATGCATTAAATGACGTTCCAAACAACAACAACCAAACTGTTTTCAGTGCTTAATATTTAACATGTCTTCATTATAAACTGTATTTGTGCAAATCAGTGATGTTGATGTGCACAAGCTGGGATTCAGACTTCGGAGGGTTAATCCAAAAATTAGGTTTTATGGCAGCTTTGATGGATGAATTGATGGATGGACGGTGCATAGCAGTCAGTTTTACAAATGTAACAAAGGAAAATACGACATTTAAAATGACAACAAAATTCCACATTATATCTAAATGACCATAAAGTTTATTGTGATAAACTGTGTAATACAAGCATGTAGTTGATGCAGTAACTGAGGACACAATGTTACTAAAACAGTATAATCTCACACATTGTCTGTGACATACAGTGGAGCAAATGAGTATAAATACCAGCACCTTTTCCCTCAGTCAACCATCACAAAGGAGCTGACAAGAGTCAACGAGAGAGTCAAAGGATCTGACCACCTTAAACCACTCAAACCTCCTGAAGATGAAGACGTTCAGCGTTGCAGTTGCAGTGGCCGTTGCACTCATGTGTATTTGCATTCAGCAGAGCTCTGCCACATTTGCTGAGGTTACAGACTGTGTTAAATTCATGTAATGTGCTTCTTCTGCATGAATTTGTTGTGAAGATGCTAAGATCTGTTTTCTTTCTCTACAGATACGAGAACTGCAAGAGCTACAAGAGGCTGTGAGCAATGACAGTCCAGCTGCTGAACATCAGGAGGTATCAGCTGACTCATGGGTGGTGAGTTTCATTCAATAAATGAATGAATGAAGACAGTAATTGTGAGATCTCTCAAATACAGGAAGATGTTTAAAATAGACTGTGCACTCACAGCTTTACATAAAATTAGAAACAATGAAGTGACTTGCAGCTGAAGATAAACTCTCTGCTCTTCTCCTCTTTCACACAGATGCCGTACCACAGACAGAAGCGTGGCATTAAGTGTCGCTTTTGCTGCGGCTGCTGCAATGCTGGTGTCTGTGGATTGTGCTGCAGATTCTGAGAATATCTACCTGCGATTATCACATCAACCACTAAATATAGAGTCTTATACATGAAATGATTTGACTGCTTAGCATTTGTTAAAGTCTGACAGTGTTTCTTCATCTGGTCGTCTTGCTGTATCAGTGAACAGTGTACCAAGCATTTGGAACAACAGTATGTTATTATATTAAAAAGTTCAGAGTCACTATACTATAACATGTGCTGTTTTTTTTTTCTGTTTCTGTCTGACAAGAATTAAACATTAATGGAAACCAGTGACATGAAGCTCCTGTTGTACAGGTTTTGTGCTGATATCAGTTAAGAGTTGTTGCCTCATACTCTTGCCCATGTCGTATGTGGTACAACCTGTTAATAGAGCCAAGCCATTGATAGCAAAAGTAAAGTGAGCATATTTTCCTATATTTGTAATTATATGAGTGGGGAGCATCTCATCATCATTCAGTTTTACCACTAATTATGACAAAAATGCAGTAATGTACAATAGCTTTGAGCTGATGGACTGGTTTGTTGGTTATTTGAAAGTTAAACCAAGCATACTTTTTTTTTAAGAATGTAGAAGTGTTAGATAATGTTTCCTAGAAACACTTTCTATACAAGTTCATTCATAAATGTTTTAGACAACCTTATGTTGACAACCTTTCACTGAATTTATTTGGAGGTGTTTTCACGGTGTGCATATGAAGTTTCTAAGCTGCATGATTAATGCAGGAATCCCTCACACAGAAGAAAAAGAGAGAATAGAAAGATTTGAGTACAGCAGAAATTTGATACTTGACATAATAATAAAAAACATCTCAACAATACTGAGAGACGTTGCACTGTGGTGAAACTGTAAAGTAGGTGTAACACTGTAATGCTGTTTCAGATAATATCCGTACTGTATGTGCGCTGCATTCATTCTGCAGAACATTTAAGCAAAAATATTTCACGACACTTCAAAAAAAGCTAGAGTAGCTGTATCATGTGGATGTAGCGTATCACAAACAGACTCAAAGCCAGTACAACCAAACGTGATCAAACGTCAGGCCAAGGTGGAACTGATTCCTATCTATTTAGGCGATACTTATTATTCTTAACATCTTAACAGATATTCTGACCCGTAACTATTGTAAAATGTTTCGGCCGGAAGTAGACACCTTTCTCACATGTGTAACCGGTTTCTGCGTCACCCCGCTGCAACAGTTCGGCCCAAACAGACTCCTCGACTCTGCGTTGTGTTGTGTTTTTAAGAAGACGAGTCTCTGATCGATCGTTGCCACATTATTTGCTGAATGGAAACAACGGTGTTTTATCAGTGCAAAGGCTCGCCACACACCACTCCAAACAGCACACTATGGCATGACATCCCATTAGCATTCTGCTTTAGCATACAGTTTTACACAATAATAAACAAATGAAAAGTACATAAAACGGGTGTTGGCACTCTGGTGGAGTTACTTTGTGTGTGTGTGTTTATAAGTAGTTTTAAACCTTGTGATCCACAAAACAGCATAAGAGTAAAAGAGTAAAAGAAGAACTGACTGCGTTACAGCACCCGCTGCTTGTTGAGAGTAGCGCTTTCACGTCTTTTTTAGCGACTTTTTTAAGAAAAAAAAGGGGTCTGAAAACTCGCTAAATATAGCGACAAAGTCGCTAAGTTGGCAACACTGAGAGGGGGCTCTGTTTCGCCATTACACTGACATTTGTGGCAAGTGGAATAATACCACATAAACACTGTTACACATGGTACCAATCGGGTTTCCGGTACGGATCGGGTAGTGACAATTGACTACAGTCAATGGTAGTGACACAGCCCATGAATGTGGACACCCCCTTTGTCTCACCTTAATTTATTTCCTGTTTTATTTTGATAGTCTATCATCTCGTGTGCCTTGTGTTGAGTTTAACTTCCCTTGTCTTGTTATTCTTGATTTGTTCCTGCTGTGTTTCCCACCTTACCTTTTGTATGCATTGCATCTCCTCTTGCCCTTTGTCGTGTCCTCTCCTCCTTTCCCTGTGTTTCATGACAGTTTGTTTTATATTTGGATGTTCTATATTCCTCTGAGTTATGGTGTTAAAAAACGCCACAGGGATAGCAGGCTGTAATCAAAGCTAAAGGTGGTATAATGCAGTCTTCTTATTTGTTGTTGTTTTTTAAAGTGTATTGTGCATAGTATTACACAACACTGCATAACCATTACATAACTGTGACATTTTCTGGACATGTTTGCTCAAACCCACGATGCAGACTTGGAATTGGGGGGTTTTGCCAACATGTTCTCAGAACTGACTTAAAATGCAATTTCAACTGCAAACAAAGGGCCTCAGCAGATTTCTGTGGTTATTCTTACACCACATAAAAAACAGCAAGACTTCCTGTATTTTGTTTTATGTTTACTTGTTTTCACCTCAGGCTTAAGACTTCCTTTTTAGATAAGACCAAATATTTTTTACATGAATATTTAAAACATTTTTCATGAAAGAGGGACCATAAAAACAATGGTGATAGAGAGAGGACACAACAGTTTCCTGTATTCAGCATTGAATGAATCTCTCTATTAAATGACTGACTGCTGGAGTCAAATCAAACTTAAAGCCAGCAGCAAACCAGCAGCTGTGAAGCCTCATGACTGACCTACAGACAAATGTGACAAAAGTTGTGTGTTCAATCTTGGTGGACTGAGCTGATATACGATCGCCTCTAGTCACCGTTTTGATGTTTAAGGAGTGGGCAATCTGTCCCCTATGGTGTTCCCAAACAAACTTCAGACAAGCAGACCTCTGGCCCACTTAGAGGACAAAGGGGAGATGGAGGAAGGGCTGGAGAGAGAAAAGAGGAAGACAAACAGAAAGGGAGAGTAAGCAATGGAGAACTGCTTTTAGGCGTAAACAATAACAATATAAAATCAGCATAAAAAAGAGGAAGGAGCAAGATTAAAGGAAACAAAAGAAAGGGAGGAGACAAGTAGAAATATGACAAACAACAGGAAAAGCTTCGATAAATAACTATCATTACTGGCAATGGGAGGGTATGTGCCAGAGCTGCCACTACTCCCCCTAGAGGATACATAGAAGCTCCTAAAGACAGAAACACTGACATCAGTGCCTTAAAGTGTATCTGAGAAGGCACACACAAGGCAGGGTGTAAAAAACTTCCCCTTCCCTGTCTGTGCTCAGTTAGAGGAAATGCTTTGTGGTGGAAATTTACTCGTTTTCTTGGTACTATTCCACCAAAGACCTTTAATTAAAATGAATTTAAACTTTAACCCTCATCCAATAAGGAGACTACTGACTCAGAGCCAAATTTTATTTTAGGAAACATGAATTCATACATGATCTTTTTATGCATGAAAAAGCTTCAGTAATTTCATGTAGCAACTCGTAAGCCATCTGGAACTTACCGGGACCATATGATATCGCGCAAACATGAGCAATGCATACATTTATGCAAAACTAAGGCTATTTAAACGTCATAGTCAGTTCTACGTTTATGGCAGGGGAAGGGCTAAAAAACTGACAGGAAGTGAGTGTTTATTCTGCAGAATGATACTGATGCAATCGCGATTAACCAAGAATAACGTCTTCATGACTGCATCATGTTTGTGGCTCTTAGATGCGGTGCCTTTTGAACACCAAAGATTAAATGATTAATGGTGGAAGGTTATTAAACATATACAGAAATAAAGAACTGTCAATAGACTTCAAACTGGTTGGTGAAAATGGACAAACAAACAGGCTAATAATAAATAAAATAAAAATAAATAAACCAACTTTCTTCCAGTTTGTATATAATACAAAATGATGGTGTTTACGTCGTAGTACTGTATGAATGCTGCACTTTACAGGAAGTTAACGCACCTCATTTGGTTCATGCTGTGATCAAGTTAACTGTGTCTGCCCAGCTGACAGTGTGTGATACGTTAAATTAGGAACCATGGCAAACAAAAAGCCAACAAATACTTCCATCAAATATAAAAGTCAATGTGGATGTAGGTGCCTTTCACTACATGTTCCATGAGGCCCGTCCACTGAATTAATGATAGACGTAGCATCCGTGAAGTCCATCTATTGGTTTTGGGCTCTGCATTTTGAAGTCTCAAAGTCTGGCTCTATAAAGCCTCTATCTTGGGTTTTCACAGCTCTAAGGCATAGTGTGAAATACTATACCCCATGATTCAGCATCTTGTAGAGTCACTTAAAGCAGCACTTACTTCAGATCATGATTTATCAGCTTTCTCAGTCTCTGATGTTGTTATAGGAAGATTTTAGCCCACTCTTCTTTACATTGCTTCAGTTTATTGCAGTTTGCAGACATTAGTTTACCCACAGCTCTCTTTATGTCCCCCACACCATTTCACTCCCGTTTAGGTCTGGATTCTGACCAGGCCATTGCAACACTAGGATTTTTCTATTTTTCAGTCATTCTGTTGTAGATTTGATAGTGTGCTTGAGATCATGGTCCTGTTACCAGGCTTTACTTGTCGAGCAGCCGACCTTATGTTTGAGACAGGAAAACATCAGTGTTCATGTGTTCAGTGTTGCTCATGAGTAACTCATGAGTTCATGCCTAACTTAATGACCACAAGGTGCTCAGGTCCTGTGGCCGCAAAACAAGCCCAAATTATAACCCCTCCACCACCGTGTTTGACACTTGGTATAAGGTGTTTTTATATGCTGTTTTTGGTTTTCACCAAGTGTATCACTGTGCATTATGACCACACATGTGGTCTTGTCTGGCTAAATGACATTGTTCCAGAAGTCTTGCAATTTGTTTAGTCCTAAGATGTCCTGCCATGTGGTTTGTAACGGGAAGAGGCTTTCTCCTGACAATCCTTCCAAACAGGCAATATTTGTGCAGACCAACAAACTGCCCAAATTTCTGTTGGTCACACTTCCTAATGATAATTTGTTTGTTTTGTTCGTTTGTTTTGTTAATTTATTTCAAACATGTGAACAATATACAGGTACATTTAGTGAAAAATATTTAATCAAGTGCATTTGCTAAGTGGAACCGGGCTGCCACTTACCTTCTTCAATCCTGTTGAAGCTGTAAGGGTGCACTTAGTTTAGGGCTGCACAGAGTCCTGTGAACTTCATTTTCACATGAAAGCATGTGAAAATGAATGCTTACACTTTGACCTTTTAATACATTTATAATAATGTGTTGAATCTACCTCTAAGACATTCCAACTGTGTGTGTGGTGGTGTTGATCAAGTGGGACAAAGGTAAAGGTGCTGCTAAGACCGTCCGTCCTGCTGTTTCTTTTTGCAAAGATAAAACCACTACTACATAATAACCCCTGACTTCATAAAAAAGGAAAAGACTTGCATTTGCACTTTTGAATCAATGATTGGGTCGCTCAGTAGGTTATAATGAACTTGTGTTGAAATTAGGTGGAATTCAAAATGGTATCAGTCTGAAAAGGCCTCTTGAGTTCATTAATTTTATCAATTTAATTTAGACACCAAGGGACACTTTTTAAAGGCCACTGGATGACCAGATTTAAACAAAAACAAAGTGCATTTATATTTGATGTCCGGTGCTGTGGTAACAGTTACTCTGTGACAAGTGACTTGGCTTCTTCTCAAAAGCCCAAAAGGTTTTTTAATGTGTTTGAAGTTATTGAGGAAGACGGAGGATGGCTTTACCGACAACAGGAAGGAAACAAAGGCAGAGAGACTGGGTCACCTAGATGGAAATGAGACCGTGGACACGGTTGTTTCAGATGCTGCAATAGCAGAACATACGCCGTCGCCTCACAGTAACAAGTTTTTGGGTTCAGATCTGCTGGTCGGTGTCTTTCTGTGTGACGTTTATGTTCTTCTTGTTCCGGCTGAAGTCCAAAGACATCCCTGTTAGGTAGCCTGGGGATTCTAAACTGGCCGGGCAGGTGAGGTAAATAAGGTGCTCTATTGAATGCATAGGTTTTGAGTGGTCAACCCTATTTTTAAAAAACCTTTATAAAATGTAAAATCTTATTCCAGAAAGAAACCAGGAAATATGATTTTCAAATCAAGGTAGAGTATCTCAAATTTGTGACTCTTAAGGAGTTCTTGATCCTTGCACCATGTCATTTCCTGTGTCTTTCCCCTCATTTCCTGTCAACCAACTTTTGTGCTTTTTGCAATTTCATATCTCAATAAAAAATCTCCTTCTGAGCTCATATATTAATATTACAACATAACTCTATGAGCTAGCTTTATACCATTACTGTAAACAATATTTATGTGACCAAATTTGTGGTAGAAAGCTTTTAAAAGCTGTCGTGCATGATATTTATTTTCAAGACTTTTTCCTACATTGACACTTTAACACCTTGCACTTTTAAACCTTTCTACAACTCAGAGTGAGTCATGTATGTGCTGGGAAATAATACAACAGGTAGGCGGGGGGACAAACAGACAGAGCGAGTGAGAGAGAGAGAGGGAGAGAGGAAGTGGTGAGGATGCTCTACAGTCGCTGCAGCACTTGGCTCCTCATTTCACCACAGTCAGCCTAAGAGCTGATATCACACAGTATTTCTCTGTCACTGCCTTTTCCCAGACACGCATTGGCCAGTTTCTTCACAGCACCATGCCGATCAAGGTGAGTGAGAATCTCTTCTTTTTTCCGCCTCTCCACTTTGTGTTAAGGGGGGCAAGCGGTCAACTTTTCCATCTTAATCTGTGCCATCTTAGCTGTGAATGTGTCATTGTTTTAGCATGTGTGCCATTCGTGTGCCTCTTTAGAGGGAAGATATGCTGGCGATGGTATCACAAGAGGAAATCAGCTCCACTTCCTTTTCGTCAGAGAAAAATAAAATAAAATGTGCCATAGCCAGCTGGCGAGGAGTTGCCATCATTTGCATGCATGCAAAACAGCTGCCGTGTGTGTGCTGTGTGAGGAGGGTTCAGGTTTAAACATTCACATGAACTGACTGAGTTAAATATAGGCCTTCAGTGAAAGCACCCAGCTAAAAGTAGACATCAATTCAGAGGTCTTTTATAAAAAGCAGTGTAAAGGACCGGCATTGAGTTCCTGTTCGAAATGACAGAGTTGTAAAGAAGTGATCACTCAGATGTGTGTGAGTTTGGAGGATGTTAGCAATACTGCTGACGTTTGTTGCATCATAATGAAATGTGTTTCTAGTCTAGACTATATTGAGATGAGGGCCTGTGGGCTCCACTCAGGGTGGAATGTTTAATATTTTAATATAACTTTTATGGACAATATATGACAATACCAAAAGATCCATCTGTGCATGTTCAAGCAAGAATGTCATACTTAGTTATACAGTATAGTGTCATAAAGTGCTTTATAACCCAGTACATGGTATATAAATGAAGGACATAACAGCAGCACAACGTTTTAAGAAAGGAAAGAAACAACACTAAAATGTGAGATAGAATATTCCAGCTCAGCAGTAACAAATGCATCATCAGCATCAACAGTAGTAAGTTAGTGTAAAGTAGCTTGACTTATGCTAAATAATATTGTAATTTACAAAATGAGCCTCAAATTCCATAAAAAAAGAGACTGGAAACATGCTTATATTAATGGATCTTCTTTATATAAGCAGAGAAGTCGCCATCTTTGACTGTTAGAAAAAGAATCAGGTTTAAGACGTGATCACATTAGCTTTGCCTTTCAGCACTTTAAGGAACATTCAGCTTTTATATACAGTAAATGCGTCACTATTGGCCCCTTTTAAGCCATCCAGGCATGAATATAGAGATAACTCCTAAATGTAAATAAATACTTTTTTTGATGGACTGAATTGTCTTAACACTCCTTCAGTGGCTGTTTGGGTTGGCGATGACTTCCTGTACCAAAGCTGAGGAATTCAAATATCTTGGGCTCTCAATTGGCTCAATTTGGGCTCTCCCTTAGATATAGAGTTAGTAGCTGGGTCATTTCTGACAAGCTATGAGTGGAGCAACTAATCCTCCACATCGAAAAGAGCCAGCTCATTTGGTTCAGGTATCTGACTAGCATGACTCCTAGGTGAGGGGTTTTATGTCTTATCGGGAGCAAACCCAGTTGAGTTTGCATTGCATTACTAGCTTGGCCAAGCCTCAATGTCCCCTCTGAAGAGTTGGAGTAAAGTTGGAGTCAATATGTAAAGTGTTGCAAAACCAAACCAAAAATAATCTACCAAAGAGTTTATGTCCATACAATTAACCTCATTCACTGATCTGATCCACTAGGTCAGTTTTTAATAATCTTTAGCAAGGGTTTTATATCTATTCAGCTTCTAATTTAAACATGCAAAGGAGAGCTGCATGTGAGATCCTTGAAAAAACAAGTTTTGCTGTCACGACCCCCTGAAAAGACAGTTGCATTCTCTTAGAGACAGACCGCGAAACCACATCCTGAAACAGTGCTTAAATTAGACAGGGGCTTGTCTGCCAGGATAGAGTTTTCAAATTTGCTCATTAAACAAGATGATGTTACTAGAAGAAAAGTAACTTGTGTTTCCTTATGTTGGTTAAAATGCTGGTGCAGTTGCAAACTGAATCACAGAATACCTCCAGCTGATGCCTTTATGTACACACGTAAGTCAACTGTGTTAGTGTTAGTGCATCTGCCCATTTTCTGGCACAAATATAATGCAGCTGTAACCTATATGGACTTGTTGCCAGGTTTCCAGATTATAGATTTTGCTGATTAAAGGTGTATAATTTATTTGTTATACTTACGTAATGCTTGAATCTCCAATACTGCTTATGTGCAGATTAATTTTTTCAATTGTTTCCATATTTGTTTGTTTGAAGTTTAAGTGGTTGTGTATGTTTTGAATGCACATTTGCATGAAAATACGAGGTACTGAATATGTTGTAATTTAATTATAAACCTTCCTGGAGTTTCATCCATGATAAAGAATGATATAAATATGTGGTTATGGGGAATTGCTGAAGTTAATTTTCACAGTTTTAAAACTGCATATATTTTCACGAGGTTGAAAGTAACACCTCACAATACAGCCCTCAACTTTCCACATCATAGTCCTACAGTTATTTTCAGCATCTAAAATTAGAACTTATGCAGAGTACAAGAAGGGAGTTTTTTCAGGATATTTGAAAGAACGGCAGGGTTCAATATATCCAGTGGCACAATGGCTTAAGGCCAGAAAAAAAGTATGCAGGCAAATTGGTTGGACTTCTGTTCAAGCCAAAGAAGGTCACCTGTGAATTGTTTCACATTAAAATACCAATACATGTCCTTTATCACGCCACCTGTTTAGATAGTTTGAAACAGTCTTTTTAGTTATTCAAATCCACCAGTGGTTTGTTGTACTCGGTTATAGCGCAACTAAATTAAACAGAAAGCAAAGTGAAATCTGTCTGTGTTAAAAGAAGCTTTTAGATCTTTAGATTTTGCACAGATGTCTATGCTGCAAGCTGACAGCAACCACCCAGTCTCTTTTTAGCAGCAACACCACAGAAGGCAGTTCAGGTGAGTTTAAAGTGGGGTACATGATTTACTCTATTATATTTACTACAAAGCTTCAGATTTATGAAATTAAATTAGCAAATATATTTGGTGGTATATGAGGGGAAGGGAAAGCTTAATTTTAAAGTTTCTTACACTGGTAATTACACATGGGTGCAGGCTGTATTATAGAGTACCCCCTCTTGCCTTTTCACATTAATTACCCTTAGCTGGGGTTGTCTGTATTTTTTGTAATTTCAGGAGAATTACATTGGAAATAAACCATAATCTAAAGCCCATGCAATTGAAATGAACAGATCTTGGTATATGGCTTCATTTCGCTAATCACTGTGTCCTTTTTTGGAAGCTGATGATCACATAATCAGAAAAACACTGTGCACTGTTATAACACGGGGGGATTGAACATGTAACAGTTCCCAATCCTTCTTAATTGGGATCAAGCGTTGTTGTGAAGTATTCTGGAGTTAAAAGACTAACACATTCACCAAAAGGTCCTCAGAGTCCAGAAGTACCCCAGACAGAAAGATTATTGAAAGCCCAGGATATACTGTAAGTCACAGGAACAACTAGACAAGACTGATTGGGAAGCTTTTCACTAGCGTGTGTGCGCTTTGCATTGACATTCATGCAAATGCAACACATTGTGTAACTCCTTTTTTCTTTACATCATCCACAGGAGCAGCCTACCTGGAAAATGCACTTTCTGTAAATTGTTTTGTTTGTGCATTTACCACTGAGGGGAAAAAAGGAACTCGGGCAGAATCAAAGTTGGAGGAAGGACAGCCGAGCTTCCCTCTAGTCCAGTTCTCTCTGTCCAAAAGATGTCAGCATCCCCTGCCAGCACCCTAGGAAGGGGAACCAAAACCTCTAAAGCGTCAAAAGATCATAAAAAGGTGAGTGGATCATTTCAAGCAAGCAATGGAAAAATCTTCAGGTAGGAACAAAATTACTCCCACCCCAAGTCATTGCTGATGTCAAAACAGAAAATATCTGCGGTCAAACAGAACACTGAAACCAAAGGTTGTTTTTTTTATTTGAGAGTCTAAATGTGAAACTTATTATTTTCTTTCCTGAGCTGTTTATTTTAATTATTGACTACCATGATCTTGGGAAAAATAATTAGTAGCTTAAAGGGGTCATAAAAATTCAAAAAGTCATACAGAAAGTCATGTGCAATATTACTTTAAGTCAAATGAAGTGCAATAACGTGACTGCAGCTACTCTTTCATCAGCTGTGTTATGTAACAGAGCTGCTCTGTGAGGTAGGGAACAAGTGGTGGGAAAATGGTGTGATTAGGCTGATCGGCTTCACACTCTGGCTCGCAGGAAAAAGCTCTAAATAAGTTCTAAAGTAAAATGTCTGCTTTTCTTTTAATTGGAAAAATTAATTTACAGGTATTAAGGCTTCGTTTAGTATTTGAGGTTGTCCTGAAGTGCCGGGAGCCTGTTCCAGACTTGCAATATAATCAAAGCAGTTTATTTTAAATGATTTGTTTATTTTAATTATTTTCTGATATAAATGAAGACAATTGTTTTAGTCACACTATATCGTTACATTTGGTCCACAATGAAATGCTGTGACTTACTGTAACACACTATGGCGTTTAACTGTGCCCATAATACAGCCTCACAGAGCACCAGGTGTCACTTTGAAAAAAATCCAGAATGAGCCCCTGTTAAAAACAACAGACATATTTTGTATCTGTTTGGTATCTTTGTATCCATACACAGAATCTTACCAAAACAAAAACAAAAAGAAATGCTGACCATTAAAATCTGTAGGGATGATTATAATTTTGCATTTAGCACAATTTTATCATTGAAGACTGTACTTTATCACAGGCAGTATAAAAGATGGCCATAACACCCATGGCATCACCCATTGTTTTAGGTTTCTGCAGTTCTGAAGCCCCAGTGTTAGAATTTTAGGCCATATGTTTTGTTTTTCAGTATTAAGTGACCATAAGTGACAATGGGAATGCTAACTTTTGGAGTACCAATTGTATTCTCATTGGCTAATCACTTGTTAGCTACATCCATGTTTTATGCTCTCTATGCATGCAACACACAGATACACATGCAGGCTAATAACAGGGATACGTAACAGAGTAACAAAATACTGGAATGTTTCTTATCAAAATTAAAGCAATAGATTCTTGGAAAGTTCAAAGAGGAGATAATAACAGTGAGCTCCATGTTAGCAGAGGAGAGGCCTAGCTACCTGAATAGGGAGATCTGTCAGGGAGATCAGAGAATAAAAATAACTCCCTCATAAAGGACAAAATATTTTTTGTGGCACCAGGTGATAAATCTGTCTTTTATTGCTGTAAACTTGTACATTTTGAGAAGAGAGCCAACCTGAAGTGATCACTAGAGAAACTACAGTTTCTGGTTCTTCAGTGTTAGCTAAATTTTATAGTTTGCTGTTTGTGCTTCACATGCTTCCTACATCAAAAAGCTTCAGCTTACTATCCTCTTTGTATATTAACACGATATCTAAAAATGATATAAATAAGACCATTAATGCTGATGAACCCTGAAAGCAAGAAAATGTGCAACTAAGTGCCACAAAAAAAATTCCTAATTCTAGGATGTCTAATTTGTTTGTTAGCCTACACCAGCTGCACTCAAAGGCGCCATCCAGCTGGGCATCGGTTATGCTGTGGGAAACCTCAGCTCGAAACCAGACAGAGATGTTCTCATGCAGGACTTTTCTGTGGTGGAGAGCGTCTTCCTGCCAAGGTACACTCACATTTGCACTGCAATCCTTTCAGAGAATGACCAATGCACATGCACAGGGATTTCCCCCCCATATATCTAGGATGTTTTCTATGCATGTTAGGTTTACTCTGAAATGTCAGGGAGTTTAATTTTATCACTACCTACCAAGGAACTGAATGCATTTTTGGGAGATTTGAGTAAGCTTTAAATCCCAGATTGGCCTCATTACATAGCACATCAAGTCACAATCCAAGTACTAAGCCTAAACCCCAAAATGAACCAAAACTATGTAAGTCAGCTAAGTGTGACAAGTGTGGGAGAAAGTGACGATGTCACTCTCTCCCAGCCTACAAAAAAAATAAGTTGACTACATATTACCAACGAAAGAAAGAAATGCAAATTATTATTATGAGAAATCTTACTCTAAGTTATTTAAACAAACACAGTGGCAGCCAACCTGTATTGCTGTTAAGAAAAGAGGGAAGTTACCTTTAGAAGTGTGCAAATAATCACTTGTGGGTTGACAGAAACCACATGTTTCAGCAACCCCATTATTTCTCAGTAGGCATTTTGCACTTGGTCACTAGAGGAAGATAATACTGCAGCTGTTTCTTTCCAGTAGTTCATTTCATGGATATCAGCTATCAGTAATTTTCAATAGTTACACCTGTGCATTTCTAACCATGACCTGTTACATGCTCATGTCACAGTGCTCCTAAAAGTTGCAAATAGCTAGACTAATGAATATTTTGTATGTGTTCCAGTGAGGGTAGCAACCTGACCCCGGCACATCACTTCCCAGATTTCCGTCTGAAAACATACGCCCCACTGGCTTTTCGCTACTTCAGAGAGCTCTTTGGCATCAAACCGGACGACTATCTGGTGAGGGTGGAGACCCAAATTCACATTCTGGCTCACGACAATGTGGTGTAAATTTCCCCTGAGTTGATTGCAAAACATTGTTCGGCTTAAACTGTTGCCTCACTTTGAATTTCAGTACTCCATATGCAATGAGCCGCTGATAGAGCTGTCCAACCCCGGTGCTAGCAGTTCCTGGTTTTACCTCACCAGCGATGATGAGTTCATCATCAAGACAGTGCAGCCTAAAGAGGCAGAGTTCCTGCAGAAGCTGCTTCCTGGTTACTACATGGTGAGCTACTAAATAAACTAGTCTTAGCACATTTGCATTAAAGCCATACAGCAACATATGTTTGCATTACTCAAAGCAAGGTAAAGGGCGGGAGGGGGGGGGGTATTCTGGCCACACATGAAGTATTGTGTAAGTGCAACATACAGTTCCATACTACTAGTAATTACTTAAGTTTTAACAGTTCGCTCAAGCTGCTTTATATGCTAATGAAAAACACTCAACATTATTAGCGAGAACCCCACCTATTAAAATTAATTGGTGAAAGTGGTGAGAAAGAACAACCTAGTTGACAGGAAGAAACACCCAGCAGAACCAAGTTCAGGGAGGTGCAGGAGTTAACAGATGGTCAGGATCACACAATCCATCCCTAATTATAATCTTTATTAGAAAAGAAGATTTCTGTCGGCTGAACCTAAAATGGAACTGCTGTGCACATGCATCAGCACATGGACATGACTAGCTAAAATGTTACTTTTGGGGAAAGGGAACTGATTACTATATCACCTTTTAATATGCCACTGATATGATCTACAGTTCCCAAAATTACCTGTTTACATGTGTATGTTCACATTTCTTCTCCGACCACTTATTTTGGACTAATTCCTATTTGAAAGTTGCAGTTTCAGTCTTTCTCTTCTTAAATTGACTTAAAATGGACAATAAAATGATTCATTTGGACCAATATTATCAGGGACATTTACTCCTTCTCTGTTTATCACTTTAAAAAACCCATCATCTTTGTTATTGTAGAATCTCAATCAGAACCCGAGGACGTTACTGCCCAAGTTCTACGGCCTCTACTGCATCCAGTGTGGAGGCATCACAGTTCGAATGGTGGTCATGAACAATGTGCTGCCGCGAGCCATGAAGATGCACTACAAGTACGACCTGAAGGGATCCTCGTACAAACGCCGTGCCTCACGCAAAGAGCGTTCCAAGCCCTCACCCACATTCAAAGACCTGGACTTCCAGGACATGCACGAGGGCCTGGTCTTTGACCCGGACACATATAGTGCCTTGATGAAAACCTTGCAGAGGGACTGTCGGGTATGTTTACATGAGGATGTTACATCCATTAGCAACTATGTGTTGCATTCAATAGATAAATATTGAATGGAACACCTTTAAGATGTGCATTTTTACTTGTCAGAAATATCAACCGCTAACATTTTTAAAGATCACAAGTCAAAAATGTACTTTTTTCATGATACTTGAAACAACATACCGGTAGTCTAATAACTGCAAACTTAGATCCATTTATTTTAATTAAAAAAAAGATTGCCTTAAGAGGGTTGCTAGCTCATCATTTGGGGACCATTAAAACCGTAACCCTTGTGTTGTCCTCGGGCAAAAAATGGTCCCTAGGTGAATGGCAAACAAGTATATGGGAATCCCGAGGACACCAAATCCAGCTAAACTGCTGGCTAGTGAAGTAGATTTAGTGTTTAGTGTAGCATGCCTTCAGCAATACATTCTCATCCTGAGGGCTCACATAATGCGGGGTTATCCGATGCTGCTTGCATCTCACTTTTATGAACATCGTGTGTGTCAGGATGGCAAAGTTGGGAGCTGAGTTGTAATGCTCCCATTTTAGAGACACTGGAAGTTTTTTAGTCAGGAGGCTATGCTTAACAGTCCGTTTATACCTTTTTATTTTGCTTTGTTTTTTGCACACTCGCTAATTAATTTTCTTTTGACGCGTTTTTTTTTTTTTTCTTAATTGTAGGAGTGTCCTGCTGTTTAGGCATGGCAGCAGGTTATTGTCTGTTGTAGGCGCTGCACTTTGCGGTTGTGCATTGTCGCAAGGGTATAACATCAAAGTTATGTGGGCTACAACTGCTGGTGTCTTTGCTCCTTTTAATCAAGTGAAACTGAGTCATTAAAAGCAGCCATTGTTTGTGTTTCTCGCGCCCTCTTTAATCTTTAATCTTTTTGTTTTTGCTTCCCACTCGTCCTCCCCTGTTGTTCACAATAACTTTTGAACTAATCATCATCCTACCTACATTTATCGCCCTTTTAACCTCACTGTTCACTGTCCAGTCAGACCTCTCATGTCATCAGTTGCAGATATTTTAACTGTTCCCAGAATTAGATCTAAGGGTGCCCAAGGTGCTTTCAGGTATTTGGAAAAACCTTTTTATGTACACATGCCTGCATTCAGTATGTTTTTGTTATTGGTTTTTGTTCTAATTTGTCTCGCTTTATTATAGTTTGCTGTTTTCACTGAGTTTGGCATTGTAAACCTACACTGGTTTTCATGTTCTCCTGTGCTGAGCACATTGAGTTTGCTTGTAATGAAATGTGCCATATAAATGAAAATGCCATTGCCATCATCATAGGGCGATGCACTGCTGGAGTTTCATGGGATTGCACAAACATGGGACCATAAATCCTACAATAGGCACTTAAAGGTGCTTGGTTGGGTTAATTACAACCACTTGGTTTGAGTTAGGATGATATCAGTGTTTGATTTACATTGCATGTACCTTGCTTGCAGCTCAGACATGCTAATAACTTTGACACAGTAAGAACATCCTGTTTTCATACATGAGCTTTTGACAGTGTTCAGAGATTCTGGTCGGTTGCACAACAGGTTGACATGTTGTGCAACAATAAGAGATGGTTTGTCTGACATGCTCAGAACTGATTTAGGCGATATGACACAAGACACCTGATGCTCACTAGCTGTGAATTATCTCGCGGGTTTAATAGGATCTTCCACAAAGCTTGTTCTTAAGAATTTGGAAGGTAAGTGTTGCCCAAATTTCGAATGCTTAGCTATACTCTCTAACAGGAAAGGTCCCAGAAAATCCCAGTTATTCCAGAGCTCCAAACTAAATGGTCATGAGGATAAAACTTTTATCAGAAAAACATCACTCACTTGGTTTTTATGCCAAAATAAACCCAAAATCCAGAGTTTATATTCAGCCAATGATAACTGCGCAATTCCCCTACTTTGATAACATCACACAGGCCAGCACCTGGAACTGTGTCCCTGTTTGTTATTCCCTGAGCTGTTTTGATGACTGCATTAGTGCATGCCTGTTGTTTCATTAGCGAGAAACAATAGTGGTCACTTGATGAAGGATTAGCGTGCAGCAGAGCGAAACACCTGACTAATGGTCAGGCGGAGCAGCTGGACGCTAAAGCGCAAACTGGATGTAATACGCTCATACTGGGCTGCTGTATACGACCTCAGTTAGTGCATTAGGTAACGCAGCACATTTTCAGGCCCTCTTTATTTACAAGAGGTACTTGGTGACATAAGTGCTTGGTCAGAGGGATTGAGGCTTATGCTTTACTGTATTTTTGCCTATAGATCCAGGGTTGATCTCTGGGAGTGGGACTTCCTTCAAAGTAAAACTTTTTATTCATTTATTTTTATAAAGAAAATTGAACTGTAGGTGATTTTTGTTTTATTTTATTACTCAAATTATTATATTGTTAAAACCACTGAGTAAAAAATGTGGACATATATCAAAAAGGTGATATAATAAACAAAATAATGACGGGAAATTCTCTATTGCCTTTGTTTGGTGATCTGAAACATTTAAGTGTGACAAACATATAGAAAAAATAGGAAATCAGAAAGGTGATTGCAGCTGATTGCTTGACAGATAAGCAAGCATTCATGCAGCTCTGTGGGGGTCCATGTCCGTATCAAGTAGCTTTCTTTAGCAGGCATGTCATTTGTAACCTCCACGTGGCTAACCTGTTAGCTCATAAATGCCAATAATGGAAGGGTTTAGGTATGAGGTCTAAGTAGGGAACAAATTAAAGTATTGACCTCTTTCTTTTTGGTAGATTAAACGTCAGAGGATCACCAGATCATTCTGAGGGATAAATAAATGTTTATTTGCTCAGACAAAATCTCATTAACGGTTGGCAAAATTTCCTGTTCAGCTCAGCTGTGGGATTCAAATGAAATATCTCTTTATTTGGGAATATAGAGAGATACTAGGCCTATGTAAGCAACTAGAAGCCTCGGACACACATAACCACAAAATGTCTAATACCGCAGGCTCTGTTCTGTAGGCTCGATTGACCCTTTTAGTGGTTCGTGTCTGTATTTCGTTACACGAGTTGCCTAAACAATGCCTGATGTGAACTTTACCTCATTGTAATGTTTTGATGATTTGATTTCAGCATGCCATAGCCACCATTACTTCATTCATTTTCCTCTACTGAAAATACAACACTAATTCAGATTTATTTAAATGAAGAGTAATGGATTATTTTAATCCCACAGCTGTTCTGTTAGCTTTGTTTATTTTTATAATGTAAATCTTTCATGGCCTACCGCATTCAAGGTCCACCAGAAGGTCTGTAGTGTGCAGGTCACACTGTGACATGCTTTTTGATGCTCTAAAGGTGGGCATTTCAGAATGGGAGTTTCTTTTAAACAATGCCACTGAAGTAGTTGCAGGTTGTTTGTTTGGCCAGAACCTTATAGTGTCCCTGTAAATCAGTGGGCTCTGGGGAACTTAGTGTCATGGTTTCAGACCTGATAGCCACTAGCATGTGTAGTATTTAAACAGTTAAAAGAATGGAAGGTTAAAATTTTTTAGCGCTGACAAACTAATTATTAAACATTAAAGAAAAATTTTTAATTTTCAAAGGGGGTTCTTAAAATTTGATTCCCTGAGTTCAGTTTTGGTCTCTTATCAGGTCCTGGAAAGCTTTAAGATCATGGACTACAGTCTCCTGCTGGGGATTCACGTTCTGGATAGGAAGCCGCTGAGCAGAGGAAGCAGATGTGACAGCAGGAGAGGACAGAAAGTCCTCTACTCCACCGCCCTCGAGTCCATCCAGGGGAATGTCAAGGACCCAGAACCAGTGGCAGATGATGACACGTAAGTGGACACTTTGGACTAAGCAGCACATATGATAGAGGAAACCTTTTTTAACATCTCACATCACAAGTTATTTTTATCTTAAAATAAGTATTACCATATACTTTATACATACTAGTTTGCACACAGTCAAATCTAATAAGAACGGTTTGCTTCATACTAAAACGCCTGTTTTTAGGTCTTGTTTCCCTTATTTTTCTAGTGGCTTTTTTTTAAAACCCCACTGCTCGCTGATCTGGTCAAAAATGTAGAAAAGCTGGACATTCAAAAGCATAATTTCATTTAAAAAACTGTAAAATTATCATAATTTTTTTTCCAGATTGGGTGGAATTCCTGCCAAACATAAAGACGAGAGTCTGCTCATCTTTTTAGGAATTATCGACATTCTTCAGTCTTACAGGTGAGCTCACAGCATTAACATGCACAAAAATAACATGCAGAAGACAAACTGTCTCATCATCCTTACTCAGCTGCACCTGGATCAACCATCCCCATGCAGCATTACAGAAACATTTGTAGACTTTTTTTTTTTCAAATTCATTAAAATAGGCAAAGACATGCGACTCTTTTTTTGTTTGTGACTCTTGTTTCCTTGGCATTATTATTAGTTTATATTTTATGATTCTCAGGTTTTCATCCTGTTTTCCTGCTTCAGAAACATTTAAATTAGTTTAAACACTCATTACTGGCTCAGTAAACACAGGCTATATTATTTGTTATTTATTATTTAAACCTGGAAAATCTACCAAAATGGGATCTGTCCCCATCTCTCATGGCAAGATTGACACAGTCATGGCTGTGAGGCACGGCTGCAGCTCAGGCTCAACTTGGCTGAGGTGGCCTTCCAAGTCCAAAACCCACAACTACATTAAAGAGATGCATTGCAGCAAAGCCATCAGAAGCATAGAAGGCATGTAAAAGCTGGATTTGCAACAAAAATGGATGAACGAATACCAACAGCTGTGACAGTAAATTGTGTTGAAAAGATATAATTTCAGGTAATACCACTTTGTACCACAAGATGGTGCAGTCAGGACAACCGTTATTCAACCAGGCAAGTCCTTAATAAAAGCACATTCTTATTTATAACTGCAGCCCCTAGAACAGGGGTGTCGAACTCCAGGCCTCGAGGGCCGGTGTCCTGCAGGTTTTAGATATCACCCTGGGTCAACACACCTCAATCAAATGATTAGTTCATTGACTCTGGAGAACTTCAAGACATGTTGAGGAGGTAATTTAGCCATTTAATTAATTGTTGGATCAAGGACACGTCTAAAACCTGCAGGACACCGGCCCTCAAGGCCTGGAGTTCGACACCTGTCCCCTAGGGGAAATAGAGGTATTTAAAAGGAAATCTAAAAAGCTAAACAGCTCACGTATATGTGAACATATATGGTTAACCACTGCCCCCTGGTGGTGAAAAGCAAGAACAAAAAAACAAAAATTTCAAGGCGGGCAGCACAACCTTGCTAACCACAGTGGCCACCTCCATTTTATTATATACAGTCTATGGTCGAGAGCAAGCATAAATATTTACACAAGTAAAAATGTTACATAATGAACTCATTTGATTTTCAATTTTTAATCATTTTCAGGTTCGTTAAGAAGGTGGAGCACTCCTGGAAGGCTCTTGTACATGACGGGGTCTGTAATACTTCTTACTTCTCCTTAACTCCAGGCTGTTTTATCCCTTATGTATGCAGCTGCTCACACGTGTGCCCTGTTTTCATTTCAGGACACAGTGTCAGTGCACAGGCCCAGTTTTTATGCAGACAGATTTCTGAAATTCATGGGCACGACTGTTTTCAAGAAGAGCCATCGTAAGTCATGCTAACCAACCTGCCACCATTCTGTTTCCTGCATAAACGCAGCTTTTGTTTTAAATTCTTTCTCTGTGTGTTTAAGCTTTAAGGGGAGCATCTTCAAAGAGGAAGAAGAACTCTCTTTATGCAAAGTCAGTCTCCCAGGAGATTCTGTCCCCGCTGAAGGAGATGAAGGAGGAGAAGAAAGCCCAAAGCATGGACAACCTGGATGGAAACTGTAAGCTGTTTCTTTTGTTTATGTTTGTTTTATTAGAAGCTTTGCTTGACTTGTTCGCTGACGGTGTGTTTGTTTTTAACAGTTTACAGTTCCTCCAAACAGCCGGATCTTCTACCTGAGTCTGCCGTTTCTTTAAAACTGAGCGGAAAAGAGGAAGAAGACTATGAAAACAGGTACTTCACATGTACTGCTTTCAGATCAAAGCCCAGTTTTCAGAAGAGAAGTTGAAAAGTTGATATTTTGATCTGATTCACACTGACACAGACATGAAAGTGTGTAACCATTGAGATTATTTTTGTGGACATTGTTTAACTTGCACATATTTGAAGCCTTGAAATTTGGCCGTTGCCATGTTGTTGGAGCCATAAAGGACCATATTTGGATGACAGGGTGGCGAACTATGTTATCAGGAAGCTGCTGAAAAAGGCTTTAGTGTATGGGGATCAACTTCCTTATGGAGCCAGCAATGAAGTGGCCATTTGAGGAATTGTGTGTTTTTAGGAGTTGCAGTTCATTTTCAGCTCTAAAGTTTGCTTCTTGTGGCTTGTGAGCTGCAGTTTTTTTCCCCTGCCACTGATGAAATGTTCCAAATAACTGTGTTTTTACTGTTTCCTAAAGAGCTAAAGCTACATCTTTCTTTTGATATTCAACAATATATTCTGAGAGGATGCTGAACGATGAATGATGATGTAGACATTAACTCGGCTCATACACAACAGTAAATTGTATTTCTATGTTGCAGTGAAGACCGACGAGCCTCCAGTTCAACGATTGCTCTGGACGATCCACTGCCGTCCCTCAGCAGAAGCCAATCTGACTCTGAACTGGATGTCTACTTGGTAAGCCATGTAATTTCAATTGCAGAGTCTTAATGGGTTCTGTAATGCTATAGCTTATCGTTAGAATACAAGCAACCCAGGCCCAGCACCGAAGACCAGTAAGCATTTAACAAGCAATCCAGTCGGAGCCCTGCTGAATGAGGCTCAGACTGGCTCCTGAAAAGAAAGTGAACAAGATTATTTTTCAAGCTGAAGCTTTAACATCCATCTGTGGTTGTACACCCCTCACTCAGTACAGCATCAAACTGAATTATTTAGCTAGAGAACAGATCTCAGGCTACATTCACTTGTCACACAAGGGGGAGGAGGGGAAAAATATTCAGGGAGGTCAAGCTCAGATGTTTCTATGTCCAGAAACGACAGTTTAAATGTTATCAGCCCATTGAATTGTTTGAATAGTTCCATTCGTGTCACCTCATCTGTTTCATTCAGTCTTAGAAACAGAAAGTATACATCTGGTGGTCATGCCAAGAAGTGACTGTAAAATCTCCAATTGCAGATACCGTAGCAATTAAGTTATGCTTTTGGTGCCTAAAATAAACGACCTGCTTAGGTTTATTTTATTTTGGGGTTTACATCCAACCAAACAGCTCATAAAAATCGCTTTGTGCATAAAAGCTCCAAACCTTTCGATATATTCTCACATCCATATGGAGTCACTTGCAACATTGTTTGTTTGGCACACGTCTTTCAAGACATTGCTTTACCAAAGACCATGAAAGATAAAGCCACCAACACCCACAAACCCACCCATATTTTAACCATGCATTTTGAAGCTTTCATACTAGTGTTTTGGTTGCAACCATGTAGAGCCATTTTGGAGTCAGGTGGTTGGAGCACTACATAATCAGGTGCCAAGTATGGCTGGCAAGCCGATAAACTGTAGATTCAGTTCAGTGCAGTGCAATTCAGTTTTATTATATATATATAAAGCAACAAAGCGCACCAACAGTCACCTAAAGGCGCTTTATTAAACACCAACAAGCAAACAACCCAATTTGATCCAGCACGTGGAGAAAGTGGGAAGCAAAAACTCCATCTGTACTACAAGAAATCTCCAACAGAACCAGGCTCAGGGAGGGGCGGCCACCTGCTGCAACCGGTTGGAGATGAGTGGAGGAAGAGAGGACAAAAGACACTGTGGATGTATACGTCTAAAGCACAGTCTCATATCTCCTCCAAGAGACAGAATAATATAAAACTCATGTAAAACCTTCTTGGATGACCCTTCCTTCACAGGAAGTTCCATTATTTGTCACATAATATCATTTTAAAAAGTATCCAAAAGTTCATATATGTTCTAGAGGTGTGTGCTTTAAACATGAAAGTCTTTGGGGACTTGCTCACTTTTAGAGTCAACCTCTACTGGCCATGTTTGTGAAAAATCCCAATTAAATGAGGTGATCTCTGAGTAGACTTTGTAGGATGCCACCTTTTGGCCGTTTAGTGGGCTCATAATGTTTGAATGGATGCCTGAAACTATAGGCTTCAACTAGGGCTCATTAAGGGGCTCATTAAAACCCATTAAGACTACCTTATAAGACAAAGTCATGACAACAAGATCAACTCTGTTGTTGAGATATTATATTTAGTCCTCATAAAATTACATAAAAGAAGCCATAGTTAGTTGTTCTGCTGTATTTAGGAACACTGTGCACAATGAACTCAGGGGTCACTGGGTATCTCTGCATTTTCAGCCTCACACAGTCTCACCCAGGCGACCCAGCTGGAGCTGATCAGTCGTCAATAAAGTGTAAGCAGCAAATTACACCGATAATACTTTCTTTTAATTTGTACTGATCCTGTGATTGTGGCAAGAAGATGTGGAGGCTCTCATGATGTCGTATTTTAGCCCCGATAAAGGCGCTCCATGAACAGAATAGAATCACGTAGTGATTCATGACCATAACAAACTGACCTTTATTCATAAGATGTTACTACCTAATACATGCTAACATTTTCTTGCTCAACACTCACATGCAATTTATCTCATCTTCTTGGAACTCTCTTCTTTGATGGTGATAGCCCTGGGGTCCTGAAGCCCCCTCTGACGTCCACTCTGTGTGACTCAGCTGAGTCCAGTTCCCTCCTCCCTGCCCCTCGGTCCTTGTGTCAGCCTAAGAAACCTTCATGTATTCTTTTTTTTCTACAGCACTTCTCTTACATAACCACAAAATCCTCATTCAGGCTTATATGAAGCCGTTCTTCAGTCTACATTAAGCGGTCCCACTCAGGCTCTGCAGGAAGCCCGCAGACGTCCGAGTTAATCTGATCTCAAAGCCTCTGACATTAAGAGTGGGACTCAGAAACACTGAAAATACTGTAGGTTAAAAAAAAAAGGAAATCTGAGCCATGAACCTATCTGTCTCCTCAAGTAAAATTAAGTAAAATAAATGTTTTGGCTTGGGTGGATGAAAAGCATGCTCCCAGCTGTTACCCTTAACCTCCTAAAAAAAAAAAGAAAAAAGGCCTGACTTCAAAGACAATGGGTTTTTTACTGTGGGAATGCAGTAAAGACTCTGCACTCAACACATCAGTTCAAGCATGACAGAAATAAATGCAGCCTGACAGCTTCACTTTGATGGACGACCTCATCCTCTGTGGCAAAAATCCTGCTCACTGGAGGGTTGAATAAAATATACTATACAGCCAAAAGTATTCACTCATCCATCCAAATCATTGAATTCAGATGTTCCATTCACTTCCATAACCACATGGTGTAATAAAATTAAGCACCTGACTTCAGACTGCTTCTACAAACACTTGTGAAAGAATGGGTCGCTCTCAGGAGCTCAGTGAATTCCAGCATAGTACTGTGATAGGATATCACCTGTGCAACAAGTCCAGTCAGGAAATTTCCCTCGCTACTAAATACTCCACAATCAACTGTTAGCAAAAGCATTTGGGAATGACAGCAACTCAGCCACAAAGTGGTACGTCAGGTAAAATCACAGAGCGGGTCAGTGGACGCTGAGGCGCATAGTGCACAGGGGTCAACAGTTTTCTACAGAGTTAATCACCACAGACCTCCAAACGTCATGTGGCCTTCAGATTAGCTTAGGAACACGCCACAGAGAGCTTCATGGAATGGGTGTCAATGGCTGAGCAGCTGCATGCAAGCCTTACATGACCAAGTGTAATGCAAAACGTTGGTATAAAGCACGCCCCCACTGGACACTAGAGCAGTGGAGACTTCTAGTGACAAACTACTTCTCCATCTGGCAATTCAATGGATAAGTCTGGGTTTGGTGGTTGGCAGGAGAACAGTACTTGTCTGACTGCACTGTGCCACGTGTAAAGTTTGGTGGAGGGGGGATTATAATGTGGGGTTGTTTTCCAGAAGTTGGGTTTTACCCCTTTGCTCCAGTGTAAGGAACTTTTAATGCTTCGGCATACTGAGACACTTTGGAAAATTTCATCTCCCAACTTTGTGGGAGCAGTTTGGGGACGCCCCCTTCTTGTTCCAACATGACTGCACACCAGAGCAGGTCCATAAAGACATCGACGGGTGAGTCTGGTGTTGAAAAACTTGACTGGCCTGCACAGAGTCCTGACCTCAACCTGAAGCAAGACCTTTGGGATGAATTAGTACAGAGACTGATTGGGATGTCACCCAAATTCATATCCGTGTGATGGCAGATGAGCAAATACTTTTGGCAATAGAGCGTACATAAGAAAATATAAAAGATGCCAGGATGTTTTTGAAAACTGCTCTTTTTTTTTTTTACTTAACACACCCAAGACTGCACAGATGTGTCTGTTGTCACCTGAAGGCAATTAAAATCTTCTCTTCTTGATTTCTAGTGAGGAGAAACAAGGTTATTGCTCCTTTCCAACCACCTGCACTTGTGAACTTTGAAACACCAACCGCAGTCCAACAACATGAAGGCATCAGGACTTCAGCAAACATGGCACAAACTACAAGAAGTAGCCTGTTCTTCTCATTTTCTCCACTGTGAGCATCACTATGATCCTTGTAGAAGCGTAATGCAGTCACTCGAGAAAAAAAAGTCCCGTGTTTCAATCTCAGAAAAAATCTGCTCTGTTTTTCCAAAATAATGAGATGCCTCCTCCATGAATGTGGGAATGTTCTTCCTGCTTGCGCCGAGTAGGGCTTGTTACTTCTGCTGCCAGTTTTTAATCCATCTGTACTTCCATTGACTCCCAAATCTTCTAACAGCTTTTTACTTTTACTCTCTACACTTTAACCACTTTCTATACTTTACATTTAATAATCGTACTTTAGTTTTAAAACATTTGAGGTGTGTTATTATTTCACTGTGCACCTTCCAGACATCATAGCAATATGAATGTATATGTAGGGAATGATAACACATAAAAGACAGTCCCACTGGTGTATCTGTCAACTGATATGCAAGGTGTAGAGTTGAAAGATGCAAAAACACACAAAAAAAAACCCACACATGCAGGGAAGATGAGTGTGAAGCAAAGACAGAGAAAAGTACAGCTCGTGATGTCATCACATGAAATCAAGACACTGCTGTTAGCATTGCACAAAAATAGCTAGTGAAAAAAGAAATACTTTTTATTTTCGAGTCCAAACTTTTGACTGGTTCTATAAAAATTAAACTGGACTAATCTAATTCAGGAAAACAGAGCAGTTTTTTTATTACATGTTTTTGGAATTTCTAAGATAAGTATCCAAATTAATAATTCAGAAAAATATTTTTAATTTCAAGAAAAGTTATATAAGAATTATTGCATGTACATCTTGTTCATTTAAAAAAATGGCTGCATTTGTTCTTGAAAAAAAGTGCATTAGGCTCTGTTGTTCCTCTTTCTTTTAATGTTAGGTGAAACTCGACTTTCCAAATCAATGGAAACACCTCTACAACTAGCAGATATGTTAATGTGTTAATTTGTATTAGTAGCACTGAACTACTGTGCTGACGTGCAGTAAAACACTACAAAGCTGCTTCTTTGCCTGTTATCGTTTACACTGCTGCTAGTAAATCCTTGTGTTTCTTTGCTGATATTTCTGATTTTCTGTAAATGTTTAAATTTCTCAGTGGCTGGTTCCATGAGGAAGTAAACATCAGCTCATCAGCTTCAGAAATAGATCAGTGCTCGTTTGTCTTGTATTTACGTAGAGCTATGTTCAAAGATCATTCAGGTTTTTCAGATGTATGTGTGAAAATCCACATTAGTTGTTCAGTTCAGTTCATTTTTTATTTCAAACATATACATTCACCAACATATCACAACACCAGTGTACAACAACAACAGCTGTTGTACATTCACTCACATTTGCATGAGTAGCGCCCTGTTTTAACCCCGAAGAACATTACAAAATTACATGATTAAAAAATGAATAAAAAGACAAATTCATTAGATGAACTGAATTTTCAGACAAACTTCCCATTCATAATGACTACTTTGCAACGTACCACAATAGCTTACTAAAATTAGCACTCACGGAGCTGCTGGCATGGCTCTTACACCTGTTTAAACATGCAGAAGATTTTCTGCTACGTAAGACTACGTAAGATTTTCTTCTACGTCATTTCACAAAGGTCAACTTTCATGCTATAATGATGTTTGAACACGTGACAATTTAAAGGAAAGAACTGGACCCTTGCCCTCTGCAGTAAAGCAACACGGTCGGTGTTGTGGTTTCACTCCATTTGTCACGATGCTGTGGCTCTGGGTTATCACCTCTGTCCTCTGATGAAATGTTTCTTTGCTAATAAGAGTTCAAAGAATGATAAAAAGAGTGAACATTTTGTGAAATGTATGACATTGCCTTTCAAACCCAACTGAACACCTACTGTAGAAGATTTTGTGTTTTAGTTTTATCCCCTGTTGATGGACTGGGGCTCTAACGCTTTGTGAACCTAAGTGCTTAAGAAGATAAATGGATGGTGGATCCCTTCCACCAAAGTTTCTGAGACTACCCACCTTTTCTTTTTCTTCTAACATTTCTTAAAATCTAAATCAATACAAGATGATATAATAATAATAATAATAATAATAATAATGTTGGTAAAACTAGACAAGGTGATATTCTGTTTATAGTGTGTCATACCTCATTACACCCATTTTATCTGCACTGGCGTTTCATAAAACTATATCCTGTTACAAACTGTGTAGTCCTCTGTAGTAAAAAGACACCATAGTGTGTCCCATGTATATACTGTCTTCTTATCTTCCACATGCCTTAAAAACTTTAAAAATCAGTGCTTTAAGATGCTTTGTAGGCCTATAATTGTACTATAGCAATACTTTACACTTGTATCAGGGAAATAAATTATTTCAATATCTTTACTTTGATCTGTGTGTTCGTTTTTTGCTTCAAAATTATGTTGCTTTAATATAAAATAGAGGGCAGTATCCATGGCTTCTGTTGATTAACCCATATTTTTATGTGTTGTTTAGTGGTGAGGGTGTGGTGTTTATTTCCCCTTTTCACTGAGTCAAGTTTCAGTCTTCTGATGATGTCTAACTGCTGATTGTCAACAGCTTGTTCATTGTTTTTCTGTTTACATAGAGACTCTATTCAGGGCAGAGGGTCTGACCAGAGCAGGTTAAACCGGTCACACGAGTTTTATATCACCACACATTCACCGCACGAGTAGTAACAATAGGAGTGTTGGCAGCAACAGCCTGAATCACTAACAGATTTTACATCAGTGCTCACTGTGGCTCCATACTCGGAGGAAGACAGTGAAAGGTAAAGTGAAAAGTGATCCTTGGTAGTGGTAGTATCACGGTCAGGGCCTGTTTTGCTGCATCTGAAGCAGGGCAGTTACATTTCTTTAGTGTTTGATCACCAAAAATGAAACCTCATTTAAAATGTGACAAATGTAGACAGATGTATGTGTGTTTGGCTGCTGGCTAACACGTGATTTTAGGCATGTAGACATGATCAAGACGTCTTGCTAAAGTTCAATGTGAGCATCAGAATGGAGAAGAGATTCATGTTACTTTAAACATCACATGTTAGTTAATGCCAGGCAGGCTCATCTGAGTATTTCATAAAATGCAGATCTAGTGGGATTTCCCACCACAACCATCTCTGGGGTTTATAGAGAGTTATCAGAAAAAGAGAAAATACCCAGTGAGCTGCAGTTGAATGCCAAATCCATCCCATAGCTGGTTTCTTGGACATGACGAATCATGGTATCATGTCAATATGGACGAAACTCTCTGAGGACCTATCAAATGCTTCCAGCACCTTATTGTGTCATTGTGGTGTTTTAAAATGCTGTTTGAGCAGACTGGCTTCTGGGTCCAATAAAGCATAAACAAATTAAGGTATATGCATTTGAGTATGTTAAACTGTACTAGGGAAATGTGATAGATATAGTACCGTCTCACTGTCTTTAACAGCTGCTGACAGATAAACCATTCATAACCTCTTACTTCCTTCCTTCAGTTTTCTTTCACTCCTTCTCCTAACATTTCCCTCCTTATGGTAAATGGACTGGTTCATATATAGCACTTTGCTATTCTGAGTACCCATTTACACACATTCACACAAACACTTTTTTCTATGCTGTGATTTCTATCTAACATTCACACGTATGCTAACGTGGGGTCAGTATCTTGCCTATAAGGTTATTTGGCATGCTGACTGGAGCAGACTGGGATCAAAACACCAACCTTCTGGTTAGTAGGTGACCTGCTTTACCACCTGAGCACCCCTGTGTAGGCCTGCACAGTATATTTATTTATTATCCAGACAGTCCGAAACATGAGAAATTTTGACTGGCTCTACAAGACACTTTTCTAAAATCTGCCTTTTATTCAATGCATATGAAGGGAATGCGTTTTTATTATAGTCAGAAGGAGAAGGTTGATCATATTCACCAGGAGAAATTACCAAGAATTACAAGATTTGCAGATTTTGGTGCCTATGATAGAAACTACCACAAAGAAAGTGAAGCAACAGTGAATACATACTGTTTTTAATGTCAAAACCTGTTACCAGACATAACAGCAGCTGAAATAACAGTGAAATAAAAGAATATAGGAGTATAGAAAGACTTTCACATGTGGCCACAAGAACAAACTTATGCTTCCATTTATCCTTATTATGTTTACTTAGCAAAAGAGCAGGAAATGTGATATATTAGTCCTGTAACATGCTCAGTTTAATTTATTCTTAAATTCTAAAATGGATATGAAAATGTAACACTACCACCTGGCATTGTCCCACACAGACACACTGATGCACTGCATATTAGCAGTCAACTAGATTAAACAAATTAGCTTGCTAAACCATGGTTTCATTTCAGTTACCCAACCGATTTATTCCAATTTCATTATAACAATCCAACTTGTTTGAAATTTAAAAAAAATGCAAAC
>NW_005187417.1:2829668-2838591 GCF_000239375.1 Pundamilia nyererei
AAGTGGCTTTCTCTGAAGGGTGGATGGGCTCTCCCTTGGAGATGGGGTGAGTAGTTCAGTCATTCAGGAGGAGCTCAGAGTAGAGCCGCCGCTCCTCCACATCACAAAGAGGCTAAGGCTGTCACTGACTGGGAAAGGTGTTCCGGGTGGGTATGTCTAACTGGGTGGAGGACCCAGGGTAAACCGTGGGTGTGCTGGAGAGATTACATCCATCAGATGGCCTGGGAATGGCATGATACTTCCCTGGATAAGCTGGAGGAGGTGGCAAGAGGGAGGTATGGGCTTCCCTGCTTCAGCTGCTGCCCCGTGACCTGATTTCAGATAAGCGGAAGAAAATGGCTCGTTTTCGTACTTTCCACCACTGGTCTTACACAGGCTCTCATGGTGTAATGCATGTAAAATGAGTGGCACTATTGTCCAGTGGGACTGTTGGGTGGACACTGGGGAGGCCAATCATATTTCACAGGGAGGCAGTGCCACCCCATCCTCCCTATGTGGCAACAACCCTGCTGTCAATACATGAACTCAGGATGATCAGGATGATATGGGGTAAAAGTAAAAGAAGTAACATTTGATTAACATTGACAAGCCCTATTTATTCGTATAATTAATTAAATAATTTATTGATTACATCAAAAGATAAATTATGAAACTATGAACATCTATACATGTTTTCAAGCTTTTAGTAAGCTTGTTCCAGGCCTTAATAGCCATAAATAAAAAAAAAGGATTCACTCAAAAGAACTTTGAGCAGCTGCCCTTGAAGCTCTACTTACCAGCTCTGAGCAAAGTTGTCTTTTCTGCAGTGCAGATTTAGCACTGAGAATTAAAACGAGGAAAACATCTGAGTGCAAGATTAGATTCAAATAACTGAATATTTCGTGTTTACTAAAGTTATCACTGAGGATCAGAATGAGGGAAAAACTACATTTGAAACGGCTTTGAACGTGGCATGGTTCTTGGTGCCAGATGGGCTGGTCAGAGTATTTTAGGAACTGCTGATCTGCTGGGATTTTCCCCACACAACCATCTCTAGGGCTTACTGAGAATGGTCCAAAAAAAGAGACAATGAGCAGCAGCTCTCTGGACAAAACCTCACTGTTGATGTCAGCTAAGAACTGGGAACTGAAGCTACTGTTTGCACAGGCTCACTGAAATTGAACAACAGAACACTGGAAATGTTTTTGGCTCGATTTCTGCTGCAACACTGAAAAGGGTAGGTTCAGAATTTGGTGTGAACAACATGAAAGCATGGATTCATCCCACCTTGTACCAGTGGTTCAGGATGCTGGCGGTGTAATGATGTGGGGGATGTTTTCTTAACATACTTTGGACCCCTTAGTACCAGATGAACGTCGTATAAACATCACATCACCTACACGATTATTTTTGCTGATCATATCTATCCCTTTATGATCACGTCCCCTGGTGGCTAGCAGCGGGATAACACGTCATTTCACAAAGGTCAAATCATCTCAAACTGTTTTGTTGAACCGCTGGTGTCTGTGAGTTCCCTGTACTCAAATGGCTTCCACTGTCACCAGATCTTGATGTAATAGAGCACCTTTGGGATGTGGTGGAGGGGGGAGATTTGCATCAACCAAATGTGCAGCAACTTTGTGATGTTATCATGTCAAAACAGACCAGAATCTCCGAGGACTGTTTCCTGCAACTTGTGGAATATGCCATAAAGAATTAAAGCCACGCTCTTGCTATCACTGGGTATGCTATCTATCGCAACCAAGTAGAAGCAATAAAGCGCCTGATAAAGTAGCTGGTGAGTGTAGTTTCGGTATAAAAGTCCCTTTTATGACACCGGAAGAGTGACTCAGAAGAATGGCACCGCCCAAAAAGGTCATGGGTGAAACTGCAGTGGAGCTGCACACACAGCACACCTGCAGTTTCTAAGCTACGCCCACATACCTGAGAGAACCAGGAAGAAGGATTTTTCGAGGCTCGCCAAAACTTTGTTCCGTCAAAATCCTCTCCTTCCTCACCCTTCCTTTGTCCAGTTCAGCTTTTGGGATTACTCTGCTGCCTGCGGTCACATAAGGACAGGACACACGAAGTTTCACCTGGTAAGTAGGTCCGGCATTGTCCGCAGTGAGTATCGATTTGCTTTCACTGTGTTTGTGGCGCGCACTGCCATTTTACCCCATCTTTATCTGGTGCCTGTGTAAATTTAAGGTGGGGCTCCGACAGCTTAAGCAACTAATAACATTTTTTAGCTTGGTTCTTGAAGGCAGCAAGGTGTCATATTTTAATTTATTTGATAGTTTCTTCTTGTCAAAACGTCAGGTATGACCTACACTGTATTCGGGCCTGCGTGTAGCTGTCTCCTCTGCGTGTGTATTCATGCGCTTACTACTAGTTTCAGCGCACTAGAGGCACGCCTCAAGCCCCTTTAGGCAACTGTTGTTGTGATGTGGCGCAATCTAAATAAAATTGTGAAATTGAACAGGGGCTCGCACTGTGAGTGTTTCCTCGTGTTTAATGATTCTTATTCTTATTATTAGTTTATATCTTAACAGTTAACAAACATTCAAAAGCATCATTTCATTACATACATATAAAGCAGTATCATCTCAAATGATATACTTATAATAAAAAAGCAAGAGGAAAAAAACCTCTCGGATAAGTTTTTATTTACTGACATGCATTTCTGACAACTGTTGAGGTTCAAAGAACGAAGGGTGGAAGCTATAAACCATTTTAAACATGGGGTTGAATCATAGACTGTCGATAAAATATTGATATACCTAGACTCGTATCACCCAGTGCCATTAGACTAGGAATGTGAGGTTTCGGTGTTACTGTTTTTAGCCACTGCTATGTGGAACCATGATCATATTTGGATGAGTTTGGAGTCCTAGCTTTGTTAACAGGCCGTCTCTATAAACTGTGCAAGTGAAACACGGAGATGTACACATGCTACTCCAAAGGACTTAATTTGTTAAAAGTTATAGTTAGCCGTGATTTTACTGTGGTAATTCCTTCAGAAATGTTCCAAAATGTACCACCAGCCTGAGGCTTATAATGCATCGCTTGCCTAAAACTGCCTGTTTGGGACACGTGCAAATAACAGGAGCCACACCGTATACGTTAAAACTGAAATAATAATATTAATAATAATCACCACACAGCTGTTATGAAAGTGCTAACTATTCATAGAGGTTCAGGATGTAAACATGCCGTTTACCCTGTAAAACTGTTAAATTTTAACAAGTGGCCGCTAGAAAAACAGCTGTTTTTGGCACTTCCACATTGGTTTCATTTTGTAGTTCTGAAGGCTGCTTCTTACCTTAAACTAACAGTTTAAGCTCTATGGATAAATTATTTTAGAATAAAACATAAAGATCGGGAATAGGGAGAATTGGAAAAAAAAACAAAAAAAACATTAAACACTGTGTGTAAATGGTGATACAGCATGTGCACCCATAAAACAAATGGCATAGTTGCACTTTTATCATCTAGAAATCTTTGCATTTACATGTTTGTGGCCCTTATGTTGTGTAATGTTTTCAGACATAGTTCTTTTATTTTGCTTACAATTCAGTATCTAAAAGGAAGTAGCCATTAAATGATAGTGAATACAAATTTTCCATGTGGTGGTGTTTACCTGGAATTGTACACATACCTCCTGATACGTGTGTTCAAGTATAACGTTCAACCACTAAAATTACTTGTTCAGGATTGCAAGTAAATAACTGTAATTTGGCATTTTAATCAAAAAACGATCCTGTGTTTTATTATTATTTTTCAGGGTTTTTTTTGTAAAATGGTAAGTCTGAAAATTTGCAAATTACAATATTTGTATTATGCTGTTAAAATATCATTTCAGTTAAAGAGTGTGCGCTTATCGGTGGATTAACCATTACTGAAACATAAACAATAATTTTGGTAATTACCAATACTGTTAATTTAGGACAGCTGTGGCATAAGCCTTACTTTGGGTGGTGTTCTCTCTAATATCTGTAGATCTGTGGTTTACAGTACTGTGCTTACTCACATTTCAACCTGTCTGTTGTGTCACATTAATTTTGTTCAAGCTAAATGTCTGAAAACCCAAAAGACTTTGTAAAAATAAAAGACCTGGACCAGTTTAATTTCACAGCTGGTACATCCCCAAAAGAGTTGAAATCTACATGGGACGTCTACAGTGTCATTTAGTTTCTTGGATCACGGTGCTCATGTCTCACTGCTATTGAACGGAAACACATCTAGCAGGGAGACCCAGCTTTTTATAGATAAACTGAAAAATGTTGTCTTTTTTCGCTCTCGTGTTGCTTTTTGACTCTTTAATTCATCTTCATGTCACTACATGCTTGCAGCTGATCCAGATTATACCTGTGGAGGGGATGTGCATACTGATTTTTTTTCCCCCTTTCCCTTTCTGTCTGCACACTCTCATCCCAGATTTGTGAGTGGCATGTGTCCCTCCATCTGGCACTCACATGCATTGCATACGGACATTGCATAATGGCCCGGGCCTTAGTAATGCAGCACCCCAGCACTACTCGAGCATGTGAGGAAGTGACAAGGGGCAGAGAAACAAACTGCTTATGTAAAAGCATTAAGAAGACCAAGCAGCTCCAGCCGCATTTGTTCACCCTGTGGGAAGATGAGGGGGGAAAAACAGAACTCATTCTCATTAAAAAGTAAAAAAAACATGCAGTTACAGAGGAATTAGCTGGAACCATGAATTACTCTCCCACTTTTTAAAAACTAAAGGGCGTGAGCTGCGTGTGTGGTGCAGTGTGCATTCTCAGGTTAATTCAGATGCGTTATAGATTGATAATATTTGACAGATAAAGAACTTGGTTTGAATTTTACTGCTGAAAAAATACATTTTGAAATAAATTTCAGTATATATTTCCTTTGTGGATATGGATACAGTTCCAAGGGATTATTTTAACTTGAACATCCATCCGTGTTCTCATCCTGGTCTGAGTTGTGTGGGCATCAGTCTAAGCATGATCAGGCATTTCTTTCCCTAACACTACCCCCTTAGTCTTCCTTGAGGGTTACTGAGGAATTCCAAAGCCAGCTGAGAGATAATCTCTCCAGCCCGCCCTAGGTCTGCCTTCAGGGCTCCTCCAAATTAGACGTGCTTGAAATATCTTTCCCAGAATGCATTCAGAGGCATCCTGGTGAGATGTCTGAACCACCTCAGCTGGCTTCTTTCCATGTGGAGGAGGAACAGCACTCCTCTGAACCCTAACCCTAACCCCCTAACCCTAGCCCCTGGAGCAGTTATTATCCCCTGCTCCAGGTCATAGCTGAGAACAGGAACGTATATGAACCAGGAAATGGACAGCTTCATCAAGGTCACAATGAATACATCCGATTAGAGTTTTCCACGTTTTCTATACAAATGCCAAACCCTAACTGACCAAATTCCCATATGTTTCAATTCAAAGCTTACAGGCTGTATATAAATACTTAGTGGTTTCTGGACTTCATATTTTAAAGTGACAGTATTAGTGTTTTGGCTGCTGCCATTTTGTTTTGTTGGAGCCCGAAGGACCGAGAGTGTGTGGGTGTCACTTTAAGTGATCAACCAAAGGCTAGCAGGCTTGGTTATTAGCCACAAATTAAACGGTTGTCACTCACACAAAATTCATATCTGCTCATTTTTGCAACTTCATTATGCTCCAAAAGGCACCAACAGCACAAACGCGGTGTAGACGCTCAATTTGGTGGAGGTGATGCTTGGCAGACAGCAGTTGGCTGTTATCCAGGCAGATGAGTTATTTAAAAAACAAACAAACACACACGCACTTAAAAAAAACTGTCTTACCTGGCTGTAAAGTTGGACATTTTAACATGGGGGGTTGACTTGCTTTAAACAGCTGCTAGAGGAACTGGACTTTTTGGCACTTCCACCTTTTATTATCAGGTTACAGTTAGCACGGAGCTCCTCAAATCATCCATCATTTGTTTATTTAAACTGTTAAACTTTGATTTCACAGGCTTTATTTCACAAACTGTTACCTGCAGTATTTTCAGCACCATTATGCTGGTAGGTATCTGGCCAAAAAATAGTTTGCTACATAACTCGCTTTCTAACCAGTCATCATTGTCCATGTGCCGGGTGTTCACAGGTGTGATTGCTTGTTTAGTTTTTTCACGTTTGCACATGTGTTAGTCATAAGTACGCACACACATTCTTCAGTGTGGATTGGATCAGTGTTCCCCGTGAGATTACTGTAAAGTGTTGGATTATGATAAAAACGACTGTCACTCTGCTCTGTAAATTTTGCCCTCGGTCCAGCCACTGCTCTTAATCTGTGGCTCATCAGACAAAAACAGACATACAGGGTGAACTCAAAAGAAACCCCTCTCCTCATTTTTTTCCCCTCCTCTCCCCGCATGTTGCCGTTATCCAGTGTTTTTAAAAATAGTCTTGCTATTTCTGTGTCTCCCCTGCTGCGCTCCTGGCATTTTTTGCTCCCCCCTCTTGGAGTGCTGAGGGATTTTTCCTGCTCAGTGAAATCTGCAGCAGCTCTCATGGCAGGACCATCCAGAGCCGTAATCCAGACATACAAGCAGCTTGAATATAAATTCTGTCAAGAGTTTGCATTGGCTGGCAGCTCATCAAGAGGTCACAAAGATTTATTTATTTATTTCAAACCTCTCAGGACATGGCAGCCTGCTGTCATCTGGTGACTCGGGGATGGCAAGATACATTTAATCTGCGTGCGTGCCGAGGGTTTGTATCAAAGTGGGAGGGAGGAGAGGGATGCATGCAGGGAAGAGTTGGGGATGGATTATTGAAGTTTACTAATGGGACTGAATGGTTGCAAAACCATTGTTAAACAATTATTAATCCACAAATTCAGAATACTGAGGATGAAATCACATTTTTGAGAAGTGAGTTGCAGACTGCAAGTCAAGGCATTATCTGACTCTCAGGTCCTGTCTTGCACCTTTCGCCTTGTGAAAGTCTGTCACTTTGGTTTGTGGAAACTTGTTGTGCAGCCAGCCAATCACAAAAGAAAAATCAACTGGGTCAGATGAAGGTGTGAATTTGGGCTTGAAAGACACACACACACACACACACACACACACACACACACACACACACACACACACACACACACACAGAAGCCAGATACATTTGGCTTCTCCAGTGAAACATGGGTGTGAAAACGTGCTGTGGCATCACATCTGTTCTTGTGCAAATCTTGAACTGCAGACTGACTGCAGCTTAAAGTTGTCTGGTCATTGCTTTGTCATTAATAATCTTCGTCCATTAGAGGTTAGCTCTGGTATTGAGGGGTGTGTCATCATGTGATTTGTTTTTTTCTTTTTTTTTCAAAGTAGATGGATCTGTCTGGGTGTAAATGGTGAGAAAACTAAGCCTGGATGGGGGGATTATAGAAGAAGGGGGTGGGGAGCATGCATGATCTGTCAAGGCTTAGTACCACAATTATCCCAGCGGCTGCAGCAGCAGTCACAGCAGCAGCGGCGGCGGCGGTGGTGGCAGAAGCTGCATTTTCATTAGTGTAATGTCCAGAGAAGCTCGAGAATTATGTAAGAGTGACGTGTTGTTATCCCCTCTCGGCCAGCCCACCTCCTGGCAGGAACGTGGCTGTTTGTTTTCCTTTCATCCTCGTTCGCTTGGAAAAGCCAAAAGGACATCTGTGGGAGTCAGCGGTTGAGGACAGGACCCTTAGTGGTCACGCCGCGGGAACCGCGCAGCACTGGACGCTCAATCTGTGGCTCAGTCTCCTGGAGAAAGTGATGCACTGAGGCGCAAGAACAGACAAGTTTGATGATGCCAAAGGAGATGAGTAGACACTCATCACTTCAGGTTGGGATCAGGGAGTGTAGCAGCAGTTAGTGATGAGGTCCATGGGATGTTCATAAAGGAGAGTTAGAAGATGAAGTTTAAGAAGTTCATCACGATCATGCAGGCAGCGATGGGGATTGTACCCTTAAACAAACGGGAGCTGCTGCCACCAGGCAGGAAACTGTGGAGACCCCCAGGGTGAGTTTGATTACTGTACCGTACCGGTACTTGTATTGGATGTTTCCTTCTAGAAGATGGATTTTTATATCCTGCTGTTGCAGTTCAGTGGGGGAATCAAAAGATTTCTGAAGAAAAAACAGTTTGGTGGTCATGCAGATAATTCTATTGTTAGTAGTTTCCCAAGCAAGAAGGAAGGCAAAGGTATTTTATTTCATTCACACAGCACAGAAACTGTGTTTCAGTTACTCACCATAATCCTTAAAGGCAGAAATCTGTGAGGCAAATATATCAACATTGTGACCATCTGGGCCACTAGCTGCCACGAGGAAGGGGGAGGAATCGGACAGGTGGATTGTAAACACAATGCATGACACATTCTTCTCACTACAGAGAGACACAGTGATGTAATGTGGAAAGTAATTTTCTTTTAAAGAAAGACCCGTGTTTGTGTTGTGTCCTGCATTTGGCAGGAAATGTTTTCTTTTTAAAACTTTGTTTAAAATCATTGTTATGTAGTCTTTTTTTTTTTTCAATAATTACTTATGTACCAATCAACAAATTGCTTCAGTTTAGTATTTGCTTTATTTACCAGCCTCAGTAATTATTGCAATACACTATTCTTCCAAGTTAAACTCACACACCTCGACTCGAGCAGCGACCCATAACAAAGGGAGTCAGGAGTAACAATTGCACATTATCGCCCAACCCTAATGTGGAACCCCGCCCAGGCTACAACTATTGTAGCAGCATTTTCAGCCTCTTTCCTTTTACACTTCAAAGAATTTCTTATCGTTTGTATCGTGACAGCCAAATTGTCACCACTGTCTCCAAACAGTTTAAAGTTGATTAAAGTTTCAAAGTAGAAACCTCCTCATCCTCTGTCTTTGTAGCTTTTTCTCCTGCATTTGTATTGATACATTTCAGTTTGTCATGCTGAGCGACTAACTT